>NW_026000052.1:496093-508463 GCF_001458135.2 Marmota marmota marmota
CAAAAAAAAAAAGGGGTATTACCCATGGATAAGGAGCTTACAGAAGACGGAAAAAAAAAAAAAAAAAAAACATAAATAGGAGAAAAATGTTGAGCCCATCGACGCTAAGAAGCGGCTTAAAACATCAACATGATATCTCCAGCTGGACAAAATGCAGCTCTGTGGGAGGCTGACACCCCACAACCCCACCACCCCCACCTCAGCTGAGCTCTTCAGCCCCACCCAGAGGGGCCTGGGGACATTGCTGGTGCCTACTGTTCCAGCGCACTGCCACCCACTTCATTTTCCTCTCCAGTGTGGTGCTAATGCCCTCTATCCTGTTTTTTTCTCCCACATGAATAAGTCTTCTTCAACTGTTGGAGGCACGCTGTGCTGCCACCTCAACACCCCCCTTCCTCTGAGGTCTGCCTCTGCTGACCTCCCCTTGCTCCGCCCCCTCCCCTCCCCTCCCCCCTCCAGCCTGTCCTCTCTGAGGTCCCATTCCTGCCCAGCCATTTCCAGGCATACCCAAGCGGGCTCCCTCTCCTAAATTCCTTCCCAGACCTCTGTCGTGGTCTCAATCCTTCGTCCTGGAGTCCCAGTGTCTCTTTCAGGTTGGAACCACTCCCTCCTTTCCATTTTCCTTCTCTATAGCAGTCACTTTTTAACAACCAGCAAATTAACAGGTTTTTTCTTTTTTAATATTTCAGGCTTTAGTTTTAGGTGGACACAATATCTTTATTTTTATGTGGTGCTGAGAATCGAACCCAGTGCCTCACGCATGCCAGGCTAGTGCGCTACCACTTGAGCCACATCCCCAGCCCAAATTAACAGGTTTTTTAAAAGGTCAATCACATCCCCCAAACCTCAGCTGCCCAGATTCCTTCTTCCCACCAAGTAGCACCCCTGCCTGCCGAGGGACCCACCCTCAGAGAATCTGCTCCACCTCCTAGTCCACGAATATCTCATGCTGGTTGGTCACCAGTTTGCCAGCGTCCTGGTGGGCCTTTAGCAGCATGCCCTCCTTGAAGCTTTATGAAGGCACAGCCCCTGACTGTCACCACAGTGGGAACACTTCCTTCAACTTGTGCTCTTTGTTCTGCAGGTTTGTCTTGCCACAAACCAGGGTGGGGGGTGGGGAGGTGGTCTCCTGTGACGTCATTGTTGGCAATGCATGGCTCTAGCATGGCCCTCCACCAGTGCTGTCAACTCTGCCAGCTTTGAGTGGGCCTTACTCCTTGGTGATGGGCACCCAGTCGCTTATGTTTTGGGCACAGCTCGAGCTACTGGAGACCCACCAGATACGGAGATAGGCACCTGCTGTAAGCAACAGAGGCCATCCGCTTCTTTTGCTGAATGATTTCTCAAGGCCAAACACGCCAACTGCTGGTTGTAGGATGTAAACGTAGACTGACCTGAAGTGGTTCCCACTCTAGCAGCACAGCCTGGGTGGAGCTCACTCTGGCAATTTCCCCAATGGCCAGAGTCAAGCCAACCATCCACTTAGTTACAGGGGCAGCCGCAGGCTCAGCACAGAATCCCACGGGCAGATTCAGAGCTGCGTCCAGCTCATTTGTAACACTAGGGTGCTCTCAGACAAGTGGACAATCTCCTATCCAGTGAGCACGAGTCAAGGCTTTTCAGCTCAGTGCACATTACGAAAGAAGAAAGCAGAAGAGGGGTAGTGTCGTCGTCTTGCCACCCTCCCTGCCAACCGCTGACTGCCCTGAGCATGGGCTTCATTGCTGCCTCTGCTTCCCAAGAAAAAACTAAAAATGAATGTCTTTTCCTTGACCTCAGTGTTTTCTGAAAACCTTAGTGTGTCAGGGTTCTTTTCTGATTGTTAATCTTAGTGGCCTTCTGACCCTCTGGTGTTCTTCTGGTTTCCATCTCCCCACAAATCCTGAACTCAAAATCCTGTTTCCTCAGGGGCTTCTTTTTCCTTTATCAGAATGATTTATGACTCTGTAACCAGAATTTCACTTTTGAGAACTTCCAATCATCCATGACCCTCCTCTTGTGGGACTGCTCCAACCTCTGGTTCAGAGGGCGATGACACTGCTTTCTTCTGTGGACCAGGGGATAGCACTGGAGCTGCCCAGGTCTCATCTACACATGGATGGGACCAGGCAGAGCCCCTGGAGCTCAGGATAGGGGAGAGAGCTCTGAAAGAGGCTCTGGAGACCTGTGCCTTACCTGCCGGGCCTATCCCCCAGGCAGGTGAGAAGTACTGTCCATCCACACGCCAGAGACTGGAGGATGCAGGAAGGCCTGCCTCAGTTACGGGGACAGCATCACCCCTGCACTGAGAGCTGCTCCAGAGCCATCTACCACCCTGGCCAAACGCCATACCATCAGACTGACCCAGGCCAGCAGCTACCCTAGAGTAGAGCTCAGGAGTTCCATGGGGGGCAAGGATCCCAATACCCTGATGTCTATAAAAAACAGGTTACGAGATTCACAGAGAAGCAAGAATCTTAAGCTGCCAACCACACTAGGACGGCCACGGGTGTTGGACTGGCAGACATGGCCACCAGAAAGCCAGTGGAACACATAATCAGAGGTGCAGGGAAGACTTGCTACAAGTGCCTCAAGAATCCAAAGAACCTTTAGGGTTGAAAACCACCACATCTGAAAGAATGTAACAGCATGACTGCATCACAGAAGAGAAGTGAGTTGGAAGACATACTGATAAAACTAGCCAGGCTGAGGTGCAGAGTGAAAAATAATTTTAAAGAACTAACAAGAGCATCCACGGACTATGGGGTATTTCATACAGTCTAATATACATGTATCTAGAACTCTGGGAAAGGTGGTGGGCAAAGATGCAACTAAAGAAAAGACAACCATATAATTTACAAATTTGACAAAACCCTAAATCCACAGATCCAAGATCTAAGAGCCAAGGGTGGGGGTGCATGCCTGTAATCTCAGTACTCAGGAGCCTGAGGCAGGAGGATCTCAAGTTCGAGGCCAGCCTGGGAACTTAGTGGGAACTTGTCTCCAAATAAAAATAAAAAGAAGTCTGGGGATGTGGTTAAGTGGAAGAGAACCTCTGTACCAAAAAACAAACAAACAAACAAACAAACAAACAAAAAAACCTCAATAACCCTATGCAGACACAGAGACAACACCAAGGCATGTCATAAAAGCTCAAGAGTAGCCAGAAAGGAAAGAATTTGTTACACACGAGAGACCAGAAAGCACGTTCAAAGCAGTCAAGACTGCAGGAAGCAATGTACACATCATTGAGAGAAAAACGATACTAGGACTCTGACCACCAAAGCACCTTTTAAAACATGAGGGCCAGGTAGGGGCTGTGCAGGGATGAGCGTGTGCAGGAACCCATCACTAGCCAGCCTGCACTACAAGAAATGTGGCAGGTGTGAGACTGGCAGGAGCAGCAGTGTCGGGGAAACAGGTCTAATAGCGGAGGAACAGCTAGCAACCACCACCCAGGCCAAAAGGCAGGACATATACTCCTGGAAGCCAGGAGGCGTGGAAAAGCCCCTGATGTTAGGGTAAGAGACAGAAAATGCAGGGAAGAGGGGAACAAAGCTCAGGAAGAAGTGACAAGAGAGGACAAGGCTCTTTCGCCAAGTCTCCCATCAGGACCCAGGCAGACACCAGCTAGGGACAGGTGGGTCAACTCGTGCACATAGACAACAGGCTTTTGACAAACATGCAAAATTAATTCTACAGAAAAAGGGCAACTTTCTTCCCAATAGACTGGTAGACCTTTGACCCACACCTCATGTCACACATAAAAATCAACTCAAGCTGGACGTAGTGACACACACCTGTAAATCCCAGCAGCTCGGGAGGCTGAGGCGGGATAATTACAAGTTCAAAGCCAGCCTCAGCAATGGCGAGGCACTAAGCAACTCAGCGAGACCCTGTCTCTAAATAAAACAAAAAATAGAGCTTGGGATGTGGCTCAGTGGCCAAGTGCCCCTGAGTTCAACCCCCAGTATACTACCTCTCCCCACAAAAAAAAAAAAAAAAAAAACCTCAAAATAGCCCACAGACCTAAAGCCTACAACCATAAGGCTGCTGCCCAAAACATGGGGTAAGATCTTCAGGGTCTTAGTATCTTCAACTGCACAATGGTTTCATAAACAGAATACCCAAAGCAGAATCCACATATACGCACAAAGATAAACTGGGCTCTGTAGCAATTCTAAAACTTCCAAAGACATATCTATGTAAAGCATATCTGACAAAGACTTTGTTTCCAGAATATTAAAAAAAAAAAAAATCTGGAGATTCAAGAACAAGAAAATTATCCACTAAATAAATAAATAAATAGCTAAAGATCTTAGCAGACCCTTCAGAAAACACACAAACAGAAAATAAGTCCACAAAGATGATTATCATTAGTCAATACAGAAATGAAAATTAAATGAAATTAAATGAAGATTGAAGCCACTATGAGACACTACCACACAGTTACTTTAAGGCTAGAACTAAAGAGACTGAGGCACTAAGTGCTGGGGAGAAAGCTACAGTCAGAACCCTCACACGCCACAGAGGCAAGCCACTTTGGACAACAGCATACCTATAGGTGAACCCGGTCCTGTACTTCCAGGTATTCCCTCGAGTAAAGGTGCATATGTTCACCACAGCCCTGTGACAGTCAAACGTCAGAGACCACGGTGTGTCCACCAAGAAAGGGCAGCAAACAGACGCATAGGGAGGATGCTTTAGGCAGCAAGGAGCCACCCCACGGGGCATGAGGGTGAGCCTCAGAACAGATGCACCAACCACACTCAGGTGGGCACTTAAAAGAAAAGCAGTACAGTCTAAAAGGCCCAACAGAGCCCGACAGAAAACCAGCAAGGGCCACGAACACACCAAGAAGGCCAAGCAGAGATCAATGGGCCTGGGTGCAGGTGGAGAACTCCAGAGTGAGCAATGCATACCCTGGGCATCTTCACTGTGCTGATGGCCTCCAGAACCTATCCAACTTTAAGTCACAGAATCAGCTAGGCACCTATAATCCCAGACACTGGGGAGGCTGAGGCAGGAGGATCACAAATCTGAGGCTAGCCTAGGCAGCACAGCAAAACCCTATCTCAAAATTTAAAGGGGCACTGGGGCAGGGGCCGGGGTGGGATGGGGGGGCTGGAGTATAGAGTACAGTGCTTGAGGTCCTGGGTTCAAAAAAAAAAAAAAAATCAGTTCTAGCTGCTAAACAAAAGGTCCCAGTATAAACACACAAGTTAGAGAGCTAATCAACCCTTCCACTTCATGGAAAAAGCCACCAGCACCCCAACTCCAGACCCAATGAAACCCCAAGCACATAGGCCAACCCCTTGATTGAGGACTGTGCCTGAGGCAGTGCTATGCTCAGTCCTGAGTGCCCCAAGGCCCTTGTATTATAGGCCTGCTCCTCAGCGTGGCACAACTAGGAGGTGGCAGAACTTTTAAGAGGTGGGGTGGTGAGGACAGGGGCGTGTTCCCTGCAAGAGAGCCCTTCCTCGTGTTGGCCACAAGGGGAATATTTTGTTCCACCACA
Organism: Marmota marmota marmota; assembly: GCF_001458135.2. Lineage (NCBI taxonomy): Eukaryota > Metazoa > Chordata > Mammalia > Rodentia > Sciuridae > Marmota > Marmota marmota. Next base: position 501,591 of record NW_026000052.1, read on the forward strand.
TACTTTTCCCATGTGCTGCGCCCCGGCCCCCACCAATGGCTAACTGACCATAGCCTGAACCTTCAGCACCATGCCCATGGCAAAGAGGCAATGCAGTAGGAGACCACAGATCTGCTGGCCCTAGATTTTCTTGCTCCCTCCTCTCCTCATCCAAACCCCTTGTCCATCCTCCTGTGAAGGTGAGCAGGCAGGCTCAGATACAAAAGGTAGAAGTGCCATGGAGGCTGCAGGCCAGGCCACAGAAGAGGCCTGGGCACCTGAACAGGACCCTTATTTCCAGGTGGGAAGAGAAACTGTTTGCATCCAGGGTTCCAGATGCAAACAGTGCAGAGACTGCAAGTCCCCTGTGATGCTCAGGTCCTGGCACGTGAGCCAGGCCACCGAGAGCATGAGTGTGGCCAGCAGCAGCACCCCTCATTTCTTAGTTCCCAGCCTAAGCTTACCTGAGCTGGACTTCTCACTGTGGCTGGTCGGGCTCCAGCAAGCAGCGGAGTCTCTTCTGTTTTTACCCCACCTGCCATCATGCCGGTACACAAGCCTGCCCCTCCTCCATCCCCTCTTCTAAGGTCCCTGCAGACCTCCCGGAAAACTCTCTTCTAAATCAATCAGACATCTGTGGTTAGGCTTCTCCAGGACAGGGGAATCCACCTACCTGACTCCAGATCCTAATTTGGGGGGAAAATAAACTAGTGCCACAAAACTAACCATCAATGCAGTATCTCAAAACATTGTCTATTCACTTTTCTTTTTCTTTAAAGGAAGCAACTACAGGCAGAGCCAGCAGTTACCCTGGCCCTGGGACAAGGTCCAGTCCTGACGGACATTTCCTTGGTCTTCTTGGGTCCAACAGGGGACATAAGCGGCAGAGAGCAGCACCACCAGCCACACACCCTTTCAATCTACAGATCTGGCCCAGGGGCCACGTCTGTCTAGACCTGCAGCTCTACTTACATCTGGCATAAAGCAGCCGGGTCAATGAGCTGCTAATGCCAAGAAGTTAGAGCTGCCACCAGGTGCCAGCTCAGCTTTACACACAAAAGACCCTTTGGAATGAGGAAGCCATCCTATTGGCCCAACCGCCCACACCATAGGAGGCTGAGTCCTTAGGGGTTTGCTGTTAGCCATGAGACTTACGTTGTCCCGGATGTTGATGTCAGAGCCCTTGGATAGCAGCAGCTTCACAAGCTCCACGTGCTTGTACTCAGTGGCCCAGATCATGGGTGTCCAGCCGCCATCGTCCTGAGGGCAGGAAAGGAGACAGAGCTGCCACCGCTGCCAAAGACACGTCCAGCCGGTACACATATCTCACCCTGGGACTGAAAGGACCCCAGCTGGCAGTGCGATGCTCAGAGCCTGCTCTGGAGGCCTGAGTGTGCAAGAGGAGCCAAAACTGGTCCTAGACCCCCCCACAGGCACGGCTCCTGAAAGCCCTGGAGAGGTGGAGCTGCTGGCCGCCCACCCCAGTCTAAGAACAAGAGTGGGCACAACCTGATCTAGGCAGCATAAAAAGAGACTAAAAATGGCAAGTCCAGCTAGACCCAGGGCATACTACACACAGGAAGACTGGTGGAAGTGTGAGCAGCAAGGCCTTCCCTTGGTCCTCTTGACCTCGGGGGCAATTTCAAGCAGGAGATAGGCCAAAAGATGGACACCAGGGCATAAAGGTCTCGGGATCGACACAGACTGTGTGAGCTGACCTACTATTCCTGGGTTGCTTCATCCAAATCTGAAAAGGTACTTTCCAGGGCCTGAGCACTGTGCGGCCAGCTCCGAGTAGAAGACCCAAGGCTCCAGCACACCCTCCACAACTGCCGACTACTGCATTGCCAGGCCCTGGGCACCTGGCAGTGCCCACAAAGGCCACCTTAGGGGCAACCAGCCCTGGTGGAGGGGGTAAGGCAGGCACACAGCAGCCCAACCTCATGAATAAGAGCATGGGTCAGGCAACAATAAAACCCAGCAGACGGGTGATGCTCTGGACAGAGCAGAGAGGGAACCAGTCAAGATAACACAGGAGTCAGGTCTGTACCACAGGGTGGGGAGGCAGGGCCTGGACTGAGGGGCCAGGACACAGCCTTCTGAGGGAGACAGAGACTCACCCGAGAGCTGGGAGGCCAGAAGCTCACCACAGGCATAATGAGCAGCCTGGAAGCCAGCCTTTTTAAGGGCACTCTCTGGCCTGATGAACACCTGCAGACATCCACTGTGTGCCCAGGAATGACCAGCGGTCACTATGTGGCACAATAGCATCCTGTGGCTCTGACAATGGGAGCCAGCTTAGTGGACAGCGAGACCCGGCTGAGGGAAGGCGGGAGCCCTGGGGGAGGTGGGTGCCATTCCAGGCAAGGACTGCTGGGACGCCTCATTCCAGCAATGAGATCTAGAGCAGGCCACAGGGGGAGGCCCAAGGCCTTTCAGGGATTGGGGGCCTTGTGAAGGGGCCGCTGTGTACAGACCCTGTCTGTCAGTGGGGTGGTACACCACGGGACAGGGATGTGGCTCTACCTGGCAGTTGACGTCCATCTGTCCATTGGAGAGCAGGTACTGAACCACATCGTAGTGCCCCTTCTTGGCAGCCAAGTGCAAACATGTGGAACCCTCTGCATCCTGCAACACAAATGCCATTCAGTTCAAAGATACCACCCTCCTGCCTTGGGACTCTGTACAGGGCCAGAGACTCCTGCTCCCATACAAAGGAGGTGCCATCCTGTCCCAGGCCACAGCTGAGCTCCAAGCTCCCTGCCCCTCGACAGCTGACACGTCAGGTGGTAGCAGCCTCCACCACACACACTAGCAGGCGTACCACCACGAGACCCACACACTCCTCCTACCCACCCGGGATTGGATGGCTGAGGGACACCCCCAGGCTTCTCGTCAGGGCCAGAGTGCAATGCAAGTCCTGCTTGGAACAGTTCTAATATGACCCTGGGACCTGTTCCACCCACAGTGGTGCACTCTGGGCCCTCTGTCACATGGCACATTGAATACAGCAAGTCAATGATGGCGCTGGGGTTTAAAACAACACTGTGTGGGAAAGCAGCCCTGTCACCTTGCTGGGCCTATGTTCCCTGGCTGCTAGGCATACCTCGTCAGCTTTCAGCTGTGTCCTCAAGGACACTACGCAGACCACACTAGTCAGGACAGACCCCAGAAGTCCCTGGATGAGCCAGAAGGGCTATCCAGCTTGCTTGTGGTGACAGCTGGGCTGGAGGGCACTGGAGTGTGCCCACCGCCCAGAGTGCACCCTTGTGCAGGGACCACAGGACCACACACGCAGTCCTGCCACTGCTCGCATAGGCCTGTATCAGTACTCCCCACCACAGCTCTGCATTGACCTGTCTCTGAATTACTTTTCTCTGCTTTTCTACCTCACAGCCAAGACCCTGGATTTTAGCAGGTATCATCCAACATACTGATATGAATCAGGATACCACCTTTCTTAAGAGCAGCCCCATGCCTGACTCCCACATCATTAGTGCTCAGGACAGATACTGAAAGAGGGCTACAAGTTGATAGGGACGGTGGCCCAAGTGGCAGGGACACTGCTGCCCTGGCAGATGAACATGTAAGCCAAGAGAGGAGCCTCAGGGTGTGCAATCCCTGTCCCAGGGAGGTAAGGGACAGGGACCAAGAAGGGGTGAGAGGAGGTCTCAGAGGGCAGAAACTGAGGATCTCTGAATCAAGCAAACCACATAGGAATGATGTAAGGTGGCAAAAAGAGGCCCTCAGGCAGAGAAAGGCTGTCAGCCTCTCAGTTCAGAGCAGCTTGCTATGACATCTCCACACTGAAAGAGACGCTCACGCCAAGCCCATCCAAGGGAACACCCCACAGTGCCCGTCCCATCTTCATCCCCCAAAGGTAACCACTCTCTTGAATTATTTATTCTTCTGATGCATCTCTTGATACTTTCATGATAGATACGTTCACACACGTTCTAAAATGGAGTCTAACGTGTTGTAGGTCCTTCTCTAACTCCTGTTTAGTTCAAGATTATGTTTCTGAGGCTCATCTTTATAGGTAATATTTCATGCTGATTCCCCGCTTTTAGCTGCCATAAAAGTATCTCACCCTGGGACTGAAAGGACCCCAGCTGGCAGTGCGATGCTCAGAGCCTGCTCTGGAGGCCTGAGCATGCAAGAGGAGCCAAAACTGGTCCTAGACCCTCCCACAGGCATGGCTCCTGAAAGCCCTGGAGAGGTGGAGCTGCTGGCCGCCCACCCCAGTCCAAGAACAAGAGTGGGCACAGGGGCTGGGGATGTGGCTCAAGCGGTAGCGCGCTCGCCTGGCATGCGTGCGGCCCGGGTTCGATCCTCAGCACCACATACAAACAAAGATGTTGTGTCCACCGAGAACTAAAAAAATAAGAAATAAACATTAAAAAAAAAATTCTCTCTCTCTCTTTAAAAAAAAAAAAAAGAGTGGGCACAACCTGGTCTAGGCTTCATTCCTAGCCAAGGGACCGTTGTCTGACCTGTGGATACTGTGCATGCTCACAAGTGAGGGTGGCCATCGGGGACTGCTGGGCTTCAACCTTCCCAACCTCTAAGCCCCTGCCATGAATGTGCAGATCTTTGCCCCTGGCCAGGTGCTCTGGATGCCTTAGGTTTTCTACAATGATCATGAGAAGTGGGGTCTCAGTCAGTTTTTATTAAGGCTGAGCACTCTTCCCATGCTCAGTGTTCATTTTTTAAATATGAATTTGCATGAATTTGTATTTGTTCTTTTTAGTTACATATGACAGTAGAGTCTATTCTGACATATGTACACAAACATGAAGTGTGCCTTATTCTAATTAGGATTCCATTCTTGTGGATGTCCATGATGTGGAAATTCGCTGTGGTGGATTCATGTATGTACACAGGAAAGTCATGCTGGATTCATTCCACTGTCTTTCCCTCCTCCCTCCCCACACCCTTCCCTTTATTTCCCTTTGTCTAATCCACTGAACTTCTATTCTTTCCCCTCCCCGCCCTTGTTGTGTTAGCATCTGCATATTAGATAGAACATTCAACCTTTGGTTTTTTTGGGGACTGGCAGGTCCATCCATTTACCAGCAAATGTCATAGTCACTGTTTTATATGCAGTAATATTCCACAGCATATATGTACCACATTATCTTCACCCATTTATCAGTGTTCATTTTGTGGGCGGCCTGCCTACGGTCTTTGCACAGTTTTCTTTTGGGTTATTTTCTTTCATCTTATTCATCAAAGTTACACTTTATCCTGGAATCACAGTCTTCCCTATTATTTTGTATGTAACTTTTTTTATTTATATAAAAATATGGAGCACTTCATGAATTTGTGTGTCATCCTTGCACAGGGGCCATGCTAATCTTCTCTGTATCGTTCCAGTTTTAGTATATGTGCTGCCGAAGTGAGCACTTCCCTATTACTTTTAAAGAGTCCCACATCTTCGTCTTTTACACCGGATCCTCAAGCTATCTGCCCTGTGTCACACCCTCCACAAGTCATAATTGACTTCACATTACAATGCAGGGTTACAGGACACACGGGCTCCTCTTCGTCTGTCCAGCTGGATCTATACCTTTGCATGGAGAGCTCAGTGGGTATCCGTGAGCATGGACCTGGCAGGTTCTAATCCACATGCTGCTGTTTTGTTTCTATTTACCCCACCTGTCACCATTCCACATACCCTGTGTTTTAGTTGAATAAATATTTTTAGTATTCCATTTTACTTCCTCTACTATTTATTTCCCCATAAAGCTATGCTTCTTAATACTTTCACCTCTCTGTTAGTCTTCTTAAATCAACAGTCTCTCCCGAGTACAGTAACTTCACAACCCCCGCTCCCTGTGCTCCTGCTGTCACACTCCTCTCTTTGGGATGTGCATAAGCTCCACCTTGGTTACCACGGCTTTTTTTTGGTACTGGAGACAAAATCATGGTTACCATTGAGCTAAGGGCCTCGCTAACTTGAGACCTCCTACCTCAGCCTCCCAAGTTGCCTGGATTGCAGGTGTGGACGCCCTGCCAGCCTTTAGTTATTGCTTTAAATGGTCTCTTCTCATTTGAGAAACTTAAAGAAAGAAGAACTTTCAACATCTGCCTTCTTCTAATTTCCTTCTGGCCACAGTAACCTTTGCAGGAGACCCTGTGGGCGGGCCCTGCCTGCTCTGCTTGCCTGCATGGGCTTCACCTCATTCCCCCTTCCACTGGGCAAGTGCTCTGAGCTGACCTCCTCTTCTCGGTTGTTCCCTTTCAACACAATGGAAATATCCTTCCACCTGGGCCCCATCATTTCAGACAAGAAGCCAGCAGCATTACACAGTGGTGTTCCCTACCTATGATGTGCAGTTTTTCTCTCGCACTTGTAGGGTTCTCTCTATTTTGGCCCCAACAGTTTCAGTATGTATACTTAGATGTTCTTTGTATTTATTTACCTTGCTTGGGATTTGCATCCGTGGATTGCCATTTTTCTCCAACTTGGGAAATCTGTGACCATCTTTCTTCCACATACTGTTTCCTGCTAGGTTCTCCTTCCTGTCACACAGTAGTCTACTCTCCCTTCTGCACACTAACTGCTGCTGAGACCCTCTCCCTTTCTTCTGCTGTACTCGAATTCTGGCGAGGCTCACAGGTGCTGCTGACTTCAGACACCTGCCCAGTGGTAGCTCCTCCAACGCCCACCTGTGGGCTCCAGGTGCTCCAGGTCAGGCATGAACCCCTGCCTCCCGGGGCCTCAGTTAGGGTGTCTGCTTGGGTGCCAGTTCCCCAAGAAGAGGGTGGGAAGTGACTCTTGGCACAAGATGGGGAAGATGTAGAGTGTGCCTGCCATCACCACAGAAAGCACTTACTCACTCAAGAACACCAAGGCCATCCAACATCTCAAAAAAAAAAAAAAAAAAAAAT
>NW_026000052.1:508477-531535 GCF_001458135.2 Marmota marmota marmota
AAAAAAAAAAAAAAAAAAAAAAAAAAAAAAAATCAATAAAACCAATGGACTAAATACAAACTTAAAAAAATATTTATGATGTGATAACTACACTTGAAAAATGTTGACTTTAACGAAAGCAAATTAAAATAGTTTAAAAAAAACACGTTTGTTATAATTAACAGCATAGATAAGGTGTGCCTGAACACTCCTGAAACAATTTAGATATACGTATAAAAAAGCATTTAAAATGTTCATATACTTTGAAACAGTAATTCCACACACACAAAAAAAAATCAAATTCATGCGAACATTTTGTCTGAAAATGCTCACTAAAGCACTGCTTTTTTAAAAAAAATATTTTCTAGTTACACATGAACACCACATCGTTATTTTGTTTATTTCTAAGTGGTGCTGAGGATGGCACCCAGGGCCTCACACATGCCCGGCAAGCGCTCTGCCACTGAGCCACAGCTCAGCCCCTTAAGCACTGCTTTTAACGAAGGCAAAAATACAATAAATATTAATACACAAATCTGACTAAAAATTATGGAATATAATAAAACACCAAAGCAGCCATTTGAAGTGGTATTACAAAATAATAATTAATGACAGCAAAATAGTAAAAACTTAATTTGATTTAAACAGGAGTTAATAAATTAGAGTGTACAGTCACGTTTTTGGTGAAAAAAATTGAGTATTAACATGAAAGACTAAGTTTCTGTATATGTGTTCTGTGGTACTGAGGACTGAACCCAGGGTGCTCTGCTACAAGCTACATCCCCAGCCCTTTTTATTTTGAGGTAGAGTTTCTAGGGCTCTCAGCCAGCAGCAGCACACAACACCTGCCTCCTGGGTCTGGCTCCTTTCACTCTGTGTCCTGTGGGTCCACCATGCTGACATGCCACTGTACAGGTGGGCCATGTACTGATCCTTTACCTGCTACTGGACTCTGCTTCTCTTCAGCTGTTGGGAACAGCGCTGGCCATTAGATCTTCACACACAGCTGTTTCTTTGGCATACACCTAGGGGTGGAACTCTGAATCGCACAGTAATTCTAGGTCTGGCTCTTACAGAGGCTGCTGCTTCAAACACAAGGGCTTGGACTTCACCTCCTCACCAACACTCCCTTTCTCCAACTTTCAGAATGGCCCTCCTGGTGGTGGAAGGTGGCATGTAACTGTAATTTTGATTTGCAGTTCCTTAATGACAAACAATGTCAACTATCTCTTTCTTCATCTCCTAAGTGGCCATTTATGTGGCCATTTATCTTTTTTTCAAAACCTGTAACCAGTTTTGAATTGGATCATTTGAGTTTTGTTGAGTTCTAAGAGTTCAAATATTCTGAAGAGAAACCCTGTACCAGATACAGGATTTGCCAATAATTCTCCATCCTGCAAACTGTCTTTTTATACTCTCTTGATAATGTTCTTAGATGCACAGATTTTTAAGATTAATGAAGTTTATCTAATTTTTCTTTATTGTCTGTATTTTGTGTATTATGGCCAAGAAATCACTGCCAAATCCAAGGTCATTAAACTTTGTTTTCCAAGAGTTTTACAGTTTTAGCTCTTTAGTTCTTCAATCCATTTTGTATTTATTCTCATATGTGGTGTTAACACATTCTTCTGTGTGTGGGTACCCAGTTTTCCTGGCACCATTGTTGAAAGTTGTCCTCTGCCCATCAAATGATTGTCATATCCCAATAAAAGTTAACACATACCAGGGTTTATTTCTGGGCCTCTTTTATTCCTTGGGTCTCTATTAGCTGTCCTTATGCCAATACCATGCTCTTTTCATAGCTTTATAGTAAGTTTTGAAATTGGGAAGGGTTAAGTCTCCCAATTTTGCTATTCGTTTTCAAAATCGTTTGGCTACTCCAAGTCCTTGAGATTCTACATGAAATTCAGGATGGGTTTTCCTGTATACATAAAAAGGCTATTGGGGGCTGGGTTTGTGGCTCAGTGGTAGAGCACTTGCCTAGCATGCATGAGGCACTGGGTTCAATCCCCAGCACCACAAAAAAAAAAAAAACTAAATAAACAAAATAAAGGTATTTATCTACAACTTAAAAAAAAAAAAAAGTCTGCTGGGATTTTGGTAACGATTGCATGGAATCCAGAGAATGCACTAAGCAGTACTTCATTTTAACTACATTAAGCCTCCTGGTCTATAAGTGTGGGAGGTCTCTCTCTTCACTTGTGGCTTCTTGGACTTCTTTCAGCTGTGATTTGCCATCTTCAATGTACTGGCTGTTTGCCTTGTTGATAGTTTTCCCTCTTTTTGATCTTATGGAAATGGAATTATTTTCTTCATTTCATACTTGGATAGAAGACTGAGTACATAAAAATGGAACTCATTTTTGCATGTTGATTTTGTATCCTACTACTTTGCTGAACTAGTTTGTCAGCTCTAACAATATTTTTGTGGATTCTTTAGGTTTTATACAGATAAAAGAACAGAGACAAGCTTGCTTCTTCCTTTCCAACGTGGATGCCTTCTATTTCTCCTCCTGCCTAACTGCCCTGGGTAGAAGATAGAGAGAAGTACACTGCGTGCAGGCGGCTGGAAGCTTCTGCACAGGGGGCCTGGTGCTCACCCGGGATGGCCACTAATAACGCCAGGTCACCTTGGAAGGTGAAGAGACTTCTGGATGATTGGGTAAATGTCTGCAGGCTACCAGTTCCTGACAGTGTTCCAGTGAGGAACTGTCCCCACTCTCGTTTCTGGGAAACGCCTACATAGGGAGTAGGAACATGAACATCATGGGGTACCTTTGGATCCACTTGTGCCCCAGCCTTGATGAGGTACTTCACTGCATCCAAATGGTTGTTTTCTGCAGCTTCCATCAGTGGGGTCCTCTGGTCTTCTGAGCAGGTGTCAATATTGGCCCCCGCCTGGTAAAACAAGGACCGTCAGGTGTATGGGAGAGAAGCTACTGCAGCCCTTCACACAAGCATAGATGCTTCCATGTCTAAAAAGGAGACTGAATGAGCAGCTGAAAACTCTACTGGACCACATCTGAGTCTTCCAGACTGCATTTAAGACAGCCATTCTATTTCTATGAAGTTCCACTTCACACAGGGTGTTTTTTTGGCAAGATCTCATTTCTAAATTAACCTGATAGAAAATACTCACAGCACAGCAGTGTGACAACATCTTTACAAGTGAGAAAGATGGCATGAAACCTTAAAACAGGCAAAGCAGGTGCAAAGAGGCCTGGGAAAGGGGACATGCGGAGGGGCATCCAGGTTGTTGGGTCTGCTGCCTGCTTCTCCAGCTGTTTCAACAGTTTCCAAAATAAACAGAACCCAAACGAATTTCCATGATATGCATTTTGGAGCAATTTAATTTTTCTAAAAAGTGAGAAACTTGAAAGACTAGTGCAATAGCAGGTACACATAGGTGAAGCCCCCCAACTTAACACTGGCTGTGTGCCAAGAGCAAATAAGCTGCTGGCAGCTGAAATCTTTTCCCCACAGGGTAACCATCCAACTTCTTAAACCAACAGCTAATATTTATCTTATAAAACAAATATTTACAATGAAATAGTGACAACAGTATTATTTTTGCTATTAGCAATTAAAACACAAGAGTAGAATCATCAAGAAAGGAAGTTTTACACAAGCCAGGAGCAGTTACAGGGTGCACGCTGCAACTAGGGGTTCTGGAAGGGACTGTGGTGGTCTCCAGAGATTGACTTCATGGGCTAAAACTGGAGGCCCCAGGGCAGGGGCCAGAGGTCACACCAACCACAGATTTGACACAGAAACGGGGAGGTGGGTGGGGAGAGACACAATTTCAGACAAAAGTTCAAAGCCAGGGTCACACTGCTAAATCTAATGGCAAAGGAGGCCAGAATTCCACAGTGGCTGACTTTAACAAGTAAGTAACTTTCAAACACAGAGGACAGGGCAGCGAGTGGAGGCCATGCAGAGAAAGTGCGGCTGAGGAGGATCAGGGCTGCGCTTGGAGACCATGCTCTATCTGCACACAGCACACATAGCCCTGCTCCTTTGGACCCCCAGGACCTCACTCTGACCTTGGCACCTGGCACTACCAGCTCCACAGACAAGCAGAAGCCCCTCATAGGCACACAGCAACCCAGGACCCCCGGGGAAGAAACCAATTATTAACCATCACCCAAAAAACGTTCGAGAACATTGAGACTCAGGGGAAAAAACCACAGATGAAGAGCCAAAACCAAGACTTAACAGGTAACTAATGGAATTTCCCAACAGATGCAACAACACAAAAAAATGTGGCTTCTAGTTGTGGACCCTGCCACATGTTCAGCAGGGGACACCGGATCCATTCTGAAACTGGCAGGACCACTATGCACTCCCAAACCCTCACTGTGGGCACACCTTCTAGTTCATAGCCCGGCACATTCAGCATTCACACTGAGCCCCATCTTGAAACAACACTCAGGAGAGAAAGCATCACAGTGGAGACAATAGTCTGAGGAGACAGAGGCGAACCTGCCTGTAGGCTAGGAAATAATCCCATATGTGAGGAGAAGCCCAGGGGCTCACAAGGCTGGCGGACAGGGCAGCTCCTATATGAGTTACTACTGAGACTGACCCGCAGAGCCTCTCAGCCCAAGAGTCAGACCACAGATATCCACAGCCCTGGAATAGGACCAGGGCTGAGTCCATCCCAGCAACAGAGAAGCACTGTCTTCAAGGCTGGGATGCTCTCCATGGCTGAGCAGCAAGCACAGCAGTGCTAAGGACCATTTGCTCTGTTGCTTCATTTGCTCTGTAGCTTCCAATCCAAACAGCACATGCAGCAGGTCAACAGGCACAGTGGGGATCAAACAAAACCAAAGCTTCAGCGAGTACTCAGTGAAACTAAGATGGACAAACATCACACATGCTCTGAAGAGGCCCCTGGACAGGTTCAGGGCACAAGCTCAAAACCAAGTACAAATGGGAGGTCCACAGGTCAGCCCAGCTGGGACAGGTCCAGAGAGGGGATAGGAAGACCTGACACCAGTGCCAGTCTTCACTGGGGGCTTCTGGCCAGAGCCTGCACGAGATTTATGATGTAAGACACCCACAGACACTGAAACCCTAAGGAGCTGTGCCCTGGGACTCAGGGAAAACTAGAAACAAACTCACTCTGTCCCTTTTCTTGGGAAATCACAGTTAAACTACTTGGGATTGGAGGAAAAGACAAAATTCACGTGCAAAAGGATCTTCCAAGAATAGCAATAGTAACTCTATAGCTGGGGATTAGACCAAGGTTGACTGAGAACTAGTTGAGTTGTGCCAGGCTGGCCAGACCACCAGGTATGAATGAACAGATGTCCATGGAAAGGGTATAAAGAGTTCCTGTGGATAGCTGGGTACAGTGGCCCACACGTATAATCCCAGCAACTTGGAAGGCTAAGGCAGGAAGATTACAAATTCGAGGCTAAACTTGGCAACTTGGTGAGAACCTGTCTCAAAATTAAAAAAATAAAACAAGTCAAGCACGGTGGCACATGCCTGTAATCCCAGTGGCTCTGGAGGCTGAGGCAAGAGGATCCTGAGTTCAAAGACAGCTTCAGCAAAAGTAAGGCACTAAGGAACTCAGTGAGACCTGGTCTCTAAATAAAATGCAAAATAGGGCTGGGGATATGGCTCAGTAGTTGAGTGCTCCTGAGTTCAATCCCCAGCATCCATCCATCCATCCATCAATTAATAAAAATATAAAGGGTTGGGGATGTAACTCAATGGTAGAGCACCCATGGGTTTAATCCCCATTACCCCCACCCGCCCCCCAAAAAAACGCTGTAAGCAAAGGATTCCCAAATATCTAATATTTCATTTTGTAATAGTTTCAGCCTCACAGAGCACAGTGGACACAGAACAGAGAGCCACAACTTCCCCAAGGACAACGCTGTGCAAACCACAGCCATGGTAAAGAGAAGAGTTAAGATGGTTCCACTGACTCCCACCTGCATTGCCTGCTTTTTCCACGTTATCACTTGACTCTTGTTTTGTGATGTTGGGACTAAAAGAAGCTAGACACAAAAGAATCTGTACTGTCCATCTCTATGAACATCAAGCTAAAAGTGGACAACAGTGAGTGGAGCCACCCAGGGAAGGTACAGGGAGCCAAGGCAGACAGGTTCTCACAGTGAGGGCTGGCAGAGCTCAGCCTCAGGGGCACAGCACCTTGGGGACCAACAATGCTGAGCCCTCTGTGAAACCACGGGCAAAGCAGGTGCTTACCTTCATGGACATCCCCCAACGTGTGGCACACTCACACATATACATGCACACTTATCTGCACTGGGTTTCTGGTCATGGGAATTGAATCCAGGGCCATGAGCATGCTGAACACTGTTCTACTGCTGAGCCACACCCCAGCCCCTTATTTAAAAAAAAAAAAAAAAAAAAAAAAAAGACAAGACAAGGAAAAAAACAATGCCTTTTGAAAGAATGATAATCCAATTCTCAGGAATGAAGTCAGAATAGTGGGGTCACCCTAAATGAAATGAGGGGAAATAACTTGCAAGCGAGACTTCCAAGTCCAGAGGAATGCCCTCCAGAACAGGTGCACCCCCAGTGGTGGAAAGGGAACTTACCCTGACTGTTGACCCTTAGGCGTCGGCCCTTGCTGTGCCCATGTCCTGGGATGCCTGCCTGCTCTTCTCTGCCCACCCTTGGCAGCATTCCTGGACCTGCTGGCATCTGCTCTCCTGCCCCAGGAAGCACCAAATCCTCTGCCATCTCTGTATCATTCTATCCCCTCTTCCCATATCACCCTACCTGCACAGCCCGACTCACCCAACGCTTCCTGTGGGGACCCTGCCACACCCTGGCTGGCTAAACCTCGAAGCCTGCCTAGTCACCTCAGGGTGCTCTGTGGATAGCACAGGACTTCACTATAACTCTTGAGTAACGCCTTCAGAGGAGCAGGGTAAAATAAGAGGCTCTAAAAAAAGATGACCAGAGAACAGGGTTCTTGTGAGAACACCTCTAGAAAGTGCAGTGGCAGGTGAGGAGAAAACCTCGTTTGGGAATCAGTCTAGAAGCCCCATCCCCAAGTGGAGGAGTCCTACCTGGAGACAACAGGAGGGTGCTTCTCAAAGTTACACAGGAAAACAGGACAAAGGGCATGGACCCCTCCACAGAGTGTGCCGCCACCACATGGGACTAAGAAGAGCCCCAACTATAATGAGGTGAGACTCAGGGCCAGTCAGGCTAAATGACAGTCCCCAAACTTTTCAGAAGCCAAGTATAGTCACATATGAAGGGTCAGAGGCAGGGAGCATCAGACTCAGTGGGACATCTGTAACACATCGCCAGGAGGTGCAGCACCCAGAGTGAATAGGACAGGCCTAAACCTATGAAGAGTGTTGGGGGGCCAACAGAGACCAAGTCCACACAGCCATGCAAACACAAGAGAACAATGATGTACAGATGAAACGTGCCCTGTGGACTAAATGGCTCAGCTCAAGAAAATTTCTGAGCCTGAAGACAGGTTTTCTGAAATAAGACAGTCAGACCAAAATATTAGAATCAAAAAATACATAAATACACTTAAAAGAACAAAAAAGCCCACAAGGCTTATGGGACACACTGCCAAGAGAGCCTACATGGACAATTATGGATGTTCCAAAAACAGAGGGAAAGGGAAAAGGCACATAACAGCTAGTCGACAAAGCAGCTGCACAGAACCTGCAAGTTTGAGAAGGTGTGGATCTCCAACAGGAAGCCCAGGGACGCTGACCAATCTGATCAACACAGATCACCAGGAAAACAGAAGAGCAGCACGGCCAATACCAGAGACTCCCCCTTGGCCAGCAGCAGACTCTGAGCAGAGCCTTACAAGCCAGGACAGAGTGGGATGCTGAGGGGAAAAAAACAGCTGAATGCCACATCTCAGAAATGAGAGAGCAACAAATCAAGCACCAGCCCAGCAGCCCTGGGAGAAATACTTAGGGTGCCCTGTTCCCTGCAGCAAAAGAAAGACAACTATCATCCTGGAAACCTGGGAAGTACAGCCAACAGGAGAGGGAGGCACCCAGAGAAAGGAGACTCACCCATCAGTACTGAAAGCCACTGAGCCACAAGGACACATAGGGAGGCTTGAAGGAAGGGACCAGGATATGCAGAATCACCAGAAAGCAACAGACTGAGGGTCCTCAATACCAACAGCCTTGAGTGCAAACACAGGAAATCCTCAGTGAAAAGATACGGACTGCCAAATGATTTAGGCAGCAAGACCCAACCGTATGCTGCTGACAAGAGACTGACTTCCCCCGGCTGACAGCGCAATGGGGGAAGACTGGCATGGAAACCAGAAGCCAGCAGGACTCGGCCTGCTCCCAACAGGTAAAGCAGATGTGGAGTCAAGAGCCATACAAAAGACCATGCACAGGGGTCACTTCAACAAGAAGAAATAACAATCACAAGGATTAAATACACTGCTGCTAGAGCACCCAGCTGTCTAAAGCAAGTGTATTATATCTAAAGGAGAGGAGGACTCCAATGAGTAAGAGCTGGAACTCCACCCACTTTCCTCAACGCAAGCATCACCTAGACAAAAATATCAACTATCCAAGGAAGTGGGACCTAGCTGCAGGAAGCAGGCCATTGCAGTGTGCCTGAAAGGTTTCTCTCTCTGCTTCCCAGTGGCCATGGGCTGAGGCGCACTGGTCTGCCATGATGCTCTCCTTACTTCAGGCCCAAAGCAATGGAGGCAGTACACTGTGGACTGAAGCCTCTGAAACCATGAGCCAAAATAAATCTTTCCTCCTCCAAGCTGTCTGTGGAAGGTGTTTCAATCAAAGCAATAAAGTGTTGACTATCTCAAGGACTATTATGACAACTATATGCCAACAAGAGCTAAGCGCGTACAATCTACCAACACTGAACTGCAGGAACATAAATCATCTCAACAGACCATTAAGTCACAATTTAATCAACAGCAAAGTTTCCCAACAATGAAAAGTCCAGGTCTGGATGATCTCAATGCTGAATTTCATCACACCTTCAAAGACTAACACTAACTCTTCTCAAACTTTTCCAAAGAAATGAAAGGAGGAGCTGGATATGGTGGTGCACGCCTATAATCCCAGCCTCTCAGGAGGCTTAGGCAGGGGGATGATAAATTCAAAGCCAGCCTCAGTAATTTAGCAAGGCCCTAAGCAACTCAGTGAGACCCTGTCTCTAAATAAAATTCAAAAAGGGCTAGGGATATGGCTCAGGGGTTAAGCACCCCTGGGTTCAATCCCTGGCACCCGAAGAAAAAAGAAATGAAAGCAGGGAACCCTTTCAAACTCATTCTATGAAGCCAGCATTTTCCTGATAACAAAAACCAGAGAAGGACACAATGAAAAAAAGACTTCAGAACAATTTCCCACATGTAGAACAATTTCCTGGCAAAATGCTAACAAACTGAATCCAATAGTACATCAAAAAGATCATTAGCTACGGGTGGGGCATGGGGGTCATCCCAGAAATGCAAGGATGATTCAACATGCACAAACACAAAAGAGTAACCTGTCATAGCAACACCACAAAAGACAAAACGTGATTGCCTCAACAGATGCAGCAAAACCATTCAATAAAATTTAATACCCCCTCCTAATAATACTATCCATCAATGAGGTAGAGGGACCACATGCGACACAACAAAGCCCAAAGCCACATGGCAGACCCTCAACAGTGCCATGGTGAAGGGGAATTCAGGGACTTTCTCCAAGACCCAGGACAAGGCAAGGATGCTAGCTTTGGCCACTTACTCAGTATACTACTGGAAAGGAGGGGGACAAAGAAACAGAGCATCCGAGAGGAAGGAGGAGGGCCAATTACCTGTTTGCAGATATTGTGATTTTATTTATAGGGAAACCTAAAGATTCCACCAGTTACAACTGATGCCTGAAATCAGTAAGGTTGCAGGGTACACTAATATTGAAATGTCAGTAGGTTTTTCATATACTACCAACAAAATTTCAGTAAAAGACAATATGAATACACACACACACATATATTTATATAAATTTAACCAAAGAGGTGAAGGATCTCTAAGTGAAATTCACAAAACAATGATGAAAGAAGTTGAGGACATCAAAGAATAGGAAGATCTTCCAAGTGCATGAATTGAAAGAATACTGTTAAATATTAAACTACAGGTGACCCATAGATTCAGAGCAATTTCTATCAAAATACCACCAAAATTCTTCATGGAAATGAGAAACAACACTCTTAAAATTCATATGGAAAAACAAAACACTCTGAATACCAAAGCAATCCTGGGCAAAAAGAATGAAGGCTGAAGGCCCCACAATAACTATAAAGCCGTATTAACCAAAATAGCAGCCTACTGGCATAAAAGCAAGGCACACAGACCAGTGCAACAGAATACAGCGTCAGGAATAAATCCACATATTCACAGCTGATGGTTTTTTGATAAAAAGCACCAGGAAAACACAACAGAGAATAGTCTCTTCAACAAGTAGTGTGGGAACTGAAACTATGGCACTACCAGAAGAAAACAGGGGAAATGCTCTAAGATATTGGTAGGGCAAAGATTTTTTGGATATGACTCACAAAAGCACAGGCAACAAATGCAAAACCTGACAAATGGGATTACATCAAACCAAAAAACTTCTGAACACCAAGGAAACAATCAACAGAGCTGAGAGGCAACCTACAGAATGGAAGACTATACCTGCCAACTATTCATGTGATGAGGGCTTAAATTCTACAATGTATACCAAATAGAATAATTCAATTTTAAGATGGACAAAAGATCTGCAAAGACATTTCTCAAAAGAAGATATACAAACAGGCCAGGCGTGGTGGCATAATCCTATAATCCCAGCAGCTTGGGAGGCTGAGGCAGGAGGGTTGCGAGTTCAAAGCCAGGCTCAACAACTTAGCGAGACTCTAAGAAACCTGGTGGTTCACAACTAGGGATGTGGATATGCCTCTGGGTTCAATCCCTGGTACCAAAAAAAAAAAAGAGAGAAGCAGGAAAATCAAATCCACAGTGAGATATCATCTCACCCCAGTAGAAAGGCTATTGACAAATGACACATATCAGTGAGAATGTGGACAGGGGGCTCTATACACTGCTGGTAGGAGCATAAATTAGTTCAGTCACTAGAGAAGTAGTATGGAGGCTTCTCAAAAAATCAGAAATAGAACCATCATCTGATCCAGCACCCACTCCTGAGCACAAATGCCAAGGAAAGGAAATCCGTAAGTTGAAGAGAAATCTGCTCTCATGTGCTGACTGCAGCAAGGTTCACCAGCACCAAGATTTGTTGCCATCCGAGGTGTTCTTCCACAGATGAATAGGTAAAGAAAGTGTGAGGTGAACACAGTGGAATATTATTCAGCCATAAAGAATGAAGTCCTGCCATCTCTGGCAACATGGATAAGCATGGAGGACATTATGTTGGGTACAATAAGTCAGATGCAGAAAGACCCATACTGCATGTTCTCATTTAAATGTGCAAGCAAAGAACAGATGACTGGTTCCCAGAGGTTGGGAAGGGTGGGATGGGGAGCTGGAGAGGATGGCCAATGGATATAGGGAGCAGCTGGCAGGAGGGATGACTTCTAATCTTCCACAGCAGAAGAGGGTAACTATGATTGGCACAATTAACTGAATATTTCAAAACAGCTAGTAGAGAGGATTTTGAATGTTCTCTAAAGAAATGACCAACATTTGAGGTAATGGATACACCAAATGCCTGGATCTGTTACGTATTATATACATATTTTGAAACATCGCCCTGTACCCAATAAATGTATGCAATTATTATATGTCAATTACAAATTTTAAATATTTTTTTAAAAAACACATCCCTTATATAATTAAAGCAAGTTCTGAAGATAAAAAGTAACCAGATAGTGGGGGGTGGGGGAAGGTTTGGGCTGAAGCGAACCCTTATCTTTGGCAATAGGTCAATAAATACCAATACCTAAACCTAAACTAAAATTAAACAAGTCGACACACAGCCACACTGTTAAGAACAGACTGAGAGACCAAACAGAGAGGAAGCTAGAGGGAGGCCCACCCAGGTGAGGAAGAGGTACACTAGGACTTTGTCAGCACCAGGATTTTTCTATTCATGGAAGAGTAAACATGCTGCTCTTCCTCCTGGAGGAAGGTGAGGTTGTCCCACCGAAGGGAGGACCTGGGCGTCCTGTGGGCCAGAAACAGCAGAAACAGCTGGAGCAGGGCCAGCAGCCCCAGGGCCATGAGGGACAGGAGGCTGCTTTCCTGGCAGCTAGGAACCTGGAGTCACTTCACTCCAACAAACATGAAGGACAGCGAGGGAGAGGTCTGGGCAAGCCGCGCCTCCAAACCTGAACTAGCATGTGGCAGATGTCCACGTGGCCGGCCTCTGCCGCAGCGTGTAGTGGGCAGCGCTTGTTCTGGTGCTCCATTTTGAAGTTGGGGTCGATTCCATCAACTGTGAACAAACATGGTATAGCCGGTTACGCTGCTGTCGCCACTGATGTGCCTCCAGATGACCCTGATGGCTGTGACACCCAGAGCTGGCAGCTCCCAGACCAATAGCCAGTGCCGAGCCAGCTGGCGCCAGCACACTGCTCTGTCTGGTCTGGGCCAGGCCTCATCTGCTTAGAAGACTGACAACACACAACCCAGCTGGCAGAATTGTCCATCAAAGGCAGGTAACAACACCTGCCCCTTCCTCGTCCCCTCCCTGTCTGGGGGCCTGGATCTGTTCTTGTGTGTTCTTGGGCTGAGCCTCCCTAGGCCTGTGAGGACACTGACAAAGATAAAACTGGCTCTGGGGTCCTGTGACCAACAACTTGGACATCTGTCAGACACTCAGCAAAGAAGCCAGCCATACAGAAGTGAAGTGACTTAGACTGTGTGAAGTCAGAAGGAAAAGAGTCAACAGCCATTTTGGTCAAAGTTAAATAAACCTTTTTTTTTTCTCCCCAAGAGCAAATTGTTCAACTTCTCTCATGTTTTGCTGGGAGACAAAAGCCTTTTTTTTTTGTTTTTTAAGGGCGTTGATGGACCTTTATTTTTTTCATTTATTTATATGTGGTGCTGAGAATTAAACCCAGTGCCTCACACATGCTAGGCAAGCACTCTACCACTGAGCCACAACCCCAGCTCCAAGGCAAAAGACTTTTTAATCACCTCTTTGAGCCCAGAGTAGATAAACTTCTGAGCCCTCAAGCCTGGAGCCATGGGCTCAGAGCTCAGGCTACACGGGTGCACCAGTACCATCTGTCCACAGACGGATGGACAAGGCTCCCTCTGCAGCGCTCACAACAGGCCCCAGCACTAGTATCCCTTTTTAGGCACCTACATTTCTAACTGATTTAATCGTCACCTAATTCCTTTTCAAAAGTTAGAAATGCAGAGTGTCCCAGTGCCACGAGTAGGTGGACATGAACATCAGAAGCAGGATGGTGCCACTGGGCACTCCCAGTCATGTGCCAGAGGCTCATGAACAGAGCAATAGTAAGATCAGGCTCCTAAAAGAAAGCGGTAACCAATAGGACTGTGCTCCATTCCTTTGGGTGCCCATGCAGGCAACTCACCCAGCATGAGGAGCACCTTCTGTAGCTCGCCCTGCCTGGCAGAGAAGTACAGCTGCTTCGGGTGGAAGCGAAGCTTCTTGGGTCTGTAGGAAAGCAGAGGTCATGGTCAGCACAGCCCAAGTTGCATCCGTAAACCTGGAAGCCAAAGGCCCGTGGGGTACAGCTGCCTGCCAATTCCTCAAGGTCACACACAATGAAGCCACCAGTCTTGAAGCATATTACAGTCAACCCCTTTTTGGTTATGGCATGAGAATGCTCACACTAGGAGCTTCTGCAGATGTGGCAACAGAACCAGGGGTTCAAGGGCAAGCCACTGCTCTGCAGCAGGTGGAGGGAGACCCTGAAGAGCCACCTACACACTCAGCACAGCAACAATGAGGCCATGTGTACAGCCCACTCTCTGCCTGTAGCACAGTGGGTGACAAGAGCTGCCACCAAGCTACATAAGCCAACTTCCAGCAGTAAAGAAGGGCCTGGGGCTGCAAGAGTGGGGACCCAGGTTTTATGCTGTGAAAACTTAAATCAATAACTAAACTGATAAATGTATATCAATAACTGGGGTATGGGGATAGGCAGGAGTCAGGAATAGTCAGGGCGTGGTTGGTGCAGTAGGGACTATAAGCAACAAGTGAACGCAACAGTCGCTGTAAGAACAGACTGAGAGACCAAACAGAGAGGAAGCTAGAGGGAGGCCCACCCAGGTGAGGAAGAGGTACACTAGGACTTTGTCAGCACCAGGATTTTTCTATTCATGGAAGAGTAAACATGCTGCTCTTCCTCCTGGAGGAAGGTGAGGTTGTCCCACCGAAGGGAGGACCTGGGCGTCCTGTGGGCCAGAAGTGCTTGCAGGTATCTGGATATATGGGGTATGGAGCTGTTAGGAAAGCCTGCACAGCTGGGAGTGGGCTCCAGGATGGTGTTTTTGTTAGTGGTCTGTGGGCGGCATACTTAGGGAGTGGGTCTCTAGGGTCTTTTGACTGTCCTCACTTAGGATTTCAAGGGCCTCCCCAGGACCAAATTGCAATGGTTTCCCCAAACACTATAAAAACACAAGTGTTGTTCTGATCAATGGTGTCACTCAAACAGCTGGAAAGCATAGTGACACCCCCCCCCCCCCCCCCCCCCCCCCCCCCCCCCCCCCCCCCCCCNCCCCGGCATAACACAGTGATCATCTCCAAAACCAGCTCTTACTTTTCCGAGTCCAGAGCGATCAGAGCACTTTCCAAGGTTTCCTTCCCAGGTCCCTGGGAAAGGCCAGAGGTCGGCCTCGCCAGCCCCACTGGCCCGGTGGGATCAAAGCCCTCAGGCACGTGGGGAGCTGCACTCTGCGGCTTGTCGTCCTCAGAGAGTGGGGCTCCAGCAGTGCTTCAGGGGGAGGAAATTATTGAAACGTCGGTTTTGGGCATTCGAAAACCTCTTCTCGTGAAAAATCAATGAAAACACAAAATACCATCTGCTTCCACCTGTCCCACAAGCTGCTTCTCCAGCAGAGACAATGGCCAGATCACCTGCTACCTGCTTTGTCCAGGATGTGACAGCCCTGAATTCAGAACCCCACTCAAGTGAGGGGTGAGGCTCCTGAGTCACACTTATCCCACCTGCTGCCCTCCCCAGGAGACAGAAACCCACTGAGTCGACATTTCTCTAATCTTTAGTTTGGAGGGTTCATAATTTGTGTCCTTTAAAAGATCTTCCATTAAGTCTTAATTTTCTTTCTATCAGCATGAAACTTCTTAAGCTCTGCTTTCCCCTTTTTTCTGGGTGGCCTGTGGGTATGGTTGCCACTCTGGAAGGGTCTCTGCATCACCTCCCTTACCACCAGGCTATGGCTGGAGGGAGAACTGGGTGCTGCAACTATCCTTTTCTTTTGCTGACAACGTCAACTCTAAACAGTTTTAGCCACTTCCACTGGACTCCTTCAGGAAAGTGATGCTATGAGTCTCTGTGAATACTGTTCCAGACTGTTCTCCTGTCTCCAGAGAGGCTTCTACCCTGCCATGAAGACTGTAGTGGAACTGTGAGCAGTGGTGCACGCCTATAAACCCAGCAACTTAGGAAGCTGAGGCAGGAGGATCGCAAGTTCAAAGTCAGCCTCAGCAACTCAGTGAGACCCTGTCTCAAAATTTTAAATGAAAAGGGGAGGCAGAGGGTTGGGGATATAGCTTAGTTCTAATCCCCAGCACCGCCAAAAAAGCGGGACTGGGGGACAGAGGGCGGGGAGGCCTGGGCATGTAGCTCAATGGTTAAGTGGCCCTGGATTCAATCCCCAATACCAAAAAAAAAAAGAGTGTAGCAGGAAGAGCCTGCAGCAGCTGATGGATGCTTCAGGCTTATCAAATAATCACTGCAGGGACTGTGCTGGTGACAGAACTCACAAAGCCACATCCATCAGGTAGCATGAAAACAGGCAACTGAATCTACAAAACCTAAAAGAGACCCATATATAAATGGCAATAAATTAATGTCAGCTGTTTCTTAAATGTCAGAAATCACAATAAGCATCAGAGCTGGCTGAGATTAAGCTGGGTGGAATGCCTGTAATCCCAGTGCCTCAGGAGGCTGGAACAGGAGGAGGCTAGTTCCAGGCCAGCAAGGGTAACTCAGTGAGACCCTGTCTCAAAATAAAAATTAGTGAAGGGCTAGGGATGTGGTTCAGTGGCAGACACCCCTAAGTTCAATACCCAGTACCATTAAAAAAAAAAAAAAAAAAAGTAGGCCGAGACTTCTGCATAAAGCAGGAGAAACCAACAACTAGAGGGACCCAACAGTGGCTCGGCCCAGAGAATCCAGTCAGAGCCACTTGGTCAAGTACCTGCCCGTGGTCGTGTCCGCCCTGCCCTCGGTGACCAGGCTCTTTTCCTGCCCAGGGGCCAGGGTCACTGTGGATGTCGTGTCTGCTTTCGCTATGGTCACCTCTTTGGCCTTGGAGGTGTCCTCCCCACAGTGGGGACAATAGCTGGCATTGTTGACTCGAGAGGCACAGTCCTTGTGGAAACGATGAGAGATGCTGCTCTCGGGCTGACATTCCATGAAATTACCCTAAAGACAAGAAGACAAAAGTCACTCTTTGAAAAAACTGGAGCTAACATTCA
The DNA here is from genome assembly GCF_001458135.2 of Marmota marmota marmota. Classification (NCBI taxonomy): domain Eukaryota; kingdom Metazoa; phylum Chordata; class Mammalia; order Rodentia; family Sciuridae; genus Marmota; species Marmota marmota. The sequence goes on from NW_026000052.1 coordinate 525,087, forward strand.
GAAAAATAGCTCTACTGAAACAGGCAGATAGAGCAAGCAGGTGAACCAGGTAGGCCCTTAGTCCTGGCCCCATGCTGCTGAGAAGCAAGAATAGTGTATCTGCTTAGAGCACCCACATCTGCCAGCAACTTCCACAGAGAACAGAAGCCACAGAGGTCACCTCAGTGCCCCCAGCCCCCCAGTAACCATTGTTGTTCAGATTCTCTAGCCAAGCAAGAGACTTCATAAGAGATATGGTCCAGGAGGATTTCAGAGGGCCCAAGTTCTGCAGAGCAGACGGTACAAGAGTCTTGGGTCACAGAGTGAAGGAGACACTGCTGGCATTTCAGTGAGTACTGTGCAAACAAGCACCATGAGAATGGCCACTCTTGTAAAAAGCTAGATAAGAAGGGCTGGGGTTTTATCTCAGAGGTAGAGCGCTCGCCTAGCACGTGCAAGACCTCAGCACCACATAAAAAAAATAATTAATTAATTTAAAAAAGGGATTGTGTCCAACTACACCTAAAAAATAAATATTAAAAAAACCAAAACAAACAAACAAAACCGCTAGACAAGAAGATGTAGAGAAGCAGCTCTCCTTGGCAGAACAAAAAGGGTGCTGGAAGATAAGGTAGGATATAAGGTGTGGAATCCAAGCTAAGACCTGGAGTGGAAGCTCCTGGCCCGGTTCACAAAGGAGCAGCAGATATTTGCAGAAGCCTGAGGCTAGAGGCAAAGGCAAGTGCTGCCCACCAGGGCTCCATGGGGAACGGACCTGTTCGGGGGGTCCCGGGCACTGGTGAGGAGATATCTGAGGGAGTCAATGAAGACAAGATCCTAGCCACAACAGGAAGGTGCAGGAGAGGGAGGAGATGTGTCTTCCATCTAACTCAGGAGTTCACAGTGCAGGGAGCAGAGGATGCCCCATAGGCAGGACTGGGCATGTCTAAGGGCATGCCTAACTGGGAGCAGTGGTGCACGCCTATAAACCCAGCAAGTGGGCTGGGGATGTGGCTCAAGCAGTAGCACGCTCGCCTGGCATGCGTGCGGCCCGGGTTCGATCCTCAGCACCACATACCAACAAAGATGTTGTGTCTGCCAATAACTAAAAAATTAAAAAATTTAAAAAAAAAATTCTCTCAGAAAAAAAAAAATTCTTTAAAAAAAAAAAACCAGCAACTTAAGAAGCTGAGGCAGGAGGATCGCAAGTTCAAAGTCAGCCTCAGCAACTCAGTGAGACCCTGTCTCGCTGAAGACCTACTCAGGGTGGGCCCCAGACTTGGGACAAGTCACTGGGATGAGTTTCTAGAGGACATGAAAGGCCCACCAGGTGGGCTGGGCTCTTACCGCTGTGCAGAAGTAGCCGCAGCCAGGACAGCATTGGTGCTTCACCATGCGGCCCCGATGGTCCTCACACAGCACCAAGAGTGGCGCCTTGTTGGACGGTCGCATCAGCTCATACTTGACCACGCTGTTCGTGCACCGGCCCAACTGCAATCAGACAAGACCAGGGGTTAGTGACAGAGTTGTGAAAAAACAGCGTCCCCACCTGCCAGGCCCTGGCAAGTGCCTGATACAGAGGTGGTGTTCAGCAAGTGCGAGCTGACTAAAGAAGCCATGGGCAGTGCAAGTCAGGTCTCGACTGGGAACACACATAGCAGCACTCGCTGCACACCTGCCAGCACTGGGAACCTAAGAAAGGAAGTCTCGTTTTCTGCACCGCCTGTGGAAGGCAGCAGCCAAAGGACCACACTGAGGGGACCAGCAGCTTCACTCAAACAGAAATTAGGACATTATCGGGGTGAGAGGAGAGAAGGATGGCACAAATCATTATGGTGAGCTGTAGGAAACGACATGACCAACTCCTGAGTAGACCAGACCAGTGGGAGGAGCCTACACAACAGGGTCAGAGCCGAGGTGTGAGATAGCAGGAAGAAATGTCCTCTGGTCTGCCTGAGGGGTGTGGGCCCTGGAGGTCCTGAAAGGCTGGACTCAGGGACAATCCTAGAGGAAAGCAAAGGCAACTCTGAGGTGAGGACACCTGAAAGACTATGTGCTGCCAGGCACCAGACAGCAGGTGGCTATTTGCCACCCAGACAAAGGGTGCTGCTGGTTAACGTGTAAAGCTCTTTGAGAGCCAATAAGAAAGTAAAAATAGCCAAACAAAAGAAACAGTGGCAATTCACAAACTACTACAAGTGCTTCCAAAACAAATGAGACAATGTTCGAATATCCTGGTGATCAAAGAAATGTGACATAACAGCCTCCAGCACTCTTTCACTCTGCCGGACGTCACCAGGTCTTTCAACCTGTCTCCAGATACAAGCTTGCAACAACAGAAGAGCAGGAACAACACAGGTCTGTCCACAGGGGCAGCACATTCCCAGGTGGTACACATGACTTGCCAGACCAGCAAGGGGTTCACCCAGAATTGTGTAAGCATCACTAGGGAGGTGCTTTGTTTTGTTAAGATAGTATGGGCATTACCCCATATGCATTCAACAAAAAAATGGAAGGGGAAGAAGCAGGGCCTATACATCCTAAAAAAGCCATCCACTCCCTGACAACACCAAATGACCCGCTCTGAGCCCTGGTCAAGACCTGCTAGGGCAGACTGTTCACAACTGCCGATTTGGAAAACTATTTGCAATACATTAAAGGAAAAAGCAAGTCATTTGGAAAAAGAAACTTGATGTGGTATATACACAATCAAGTCTGGAAGGACACACAAAAATAGTTAAGAACCTCAATTCTGGAGTCAGAGGCAAATTTATACTTCCTTCTTTGTGCATGTCTGAAGTTTTATAATAAGCACAACTTAGTCATAGTCATAAAAATGATAAAATGCATGATTCTGCCCGGCTGCTGAAATGAGTGAGTTGGGGTAGAGGGTCCTGCTGACTTTGCAGAATGCAAACAGGGTGGTGTTTTAGAAAGAGGACTTCAAAGGAATGACAGTGGAACCTGGTCAGGGATGGAAAACAGAGGTGCAAAAGAAAAAGTAGGTGAGCAAGGCAGGGGCACATCAGCACTCAAAGCAGCCCCAGAAGGCTCCCCAGGAATGTGTGGTAGAGCAGCAGCACAAGGCAAGCACTGGGAAGGATGGAAAACAACTGGGCAATCAGGCGCTGAGTTGGCAAAACAGACTCAAACCTGCCTGCCTCTGGGCAGGAACAAGGGCAGACAGAATCCTGGGACTGAAGGCCTGGCACCCCCCTACAGGGAGAGAACACCAGGCACCCAGGCCTCAACACACCTGCCATCACCCAGGCCTTCCTGCAGCTGTAGAGGGCTTCACTGTTTCACTAAACATTCTGTTCAAAAGTTTCAAGAACACAGAGCAAAGAACAATGGACCCCACAAGGGCAGTACCTAATTTCAAGAATCACTAACATACTCTGCTCTCATCTGAGCTGCATCCCCATGACACTTCTGGTCAGGAAAACATGGGCTGGTGCATTCATGGGAGAAATCAAACCATTTTGCTCTTAAATAATTCAGATGTACTGCTAATAAGCCATATTTAACATGACCTTAAGGCCATCTTCACACCCCAAAACAGCAGTAGTGAAATCCTCAGAGCAGTGAGACCCAGGTTCAAAGGCTTTCACACTGGTCCATCAAGACACACATGCTGAGCACAGGGCACCTGCTGGTCTCCTATCCTCTGCAGGGTTGCCTCTCCTTTGCTTCCTCTCCTGCTATTCACCTGTTGAAGAACCTGGGCCGATTCTGGACAGCTACTCCCACAGGCTCTCTTCCTCAGGGTCCTCTCCATCCTCTAAGCCCCTGAAGCCTGGCAGTGGGGTCCAGGCCACCTCCAGGCCAAGGTGAAAGCCTGAGTCTGCCTTGGACTCCACTGGCTTACAGCGACTTGCCTAGCAGCACAGCCAGGTATGTCCAGAGGCAAGAACCTTCCTCCTGTACCACGGCCCAAGCAGGTGCAACCAGGTGCAGCAAGGGCAGGAAAGCCCTGGATAGTGTACCTAGCATCTAGTCTCCTCGAAGAGATGGCACCATGCAGCACAGGGCTCGCCCCAGCAAGCTGAGGAAAGATGAAGGCTGAGGTCAACAGCCAAAACCTGGACAAGGTGGCACAGACGTGGTGCTGAGGGGGCTTGTGTACAAGAGGCACTGGCACACCCTCAATACAGAGATGACATCTACTCTGGGGTTGGAATAAGCGGGCAAACTGTCCACTACATGAGACAGAACATTCTGAGAATGCAAAGTTTCAAAACATTCTCTCCCAAGTACTCTCTCAAGAAGGGACTCAAGATAATGCCACTAAGACAAGAGGGAGCCAGACACGTGTGCCCCCGCAGGAGAGAGATGAGACGCGTCTGAAGAGACCCACAAAGACACCAACCCCCATCAGTTAGAGGTGAGTATACAGCAAGTACATAGAAAACAAAAAATGGAACACATGGTATTCTTAACTCTGAGGGGAGATGTATTTTAAGTGGTTCCAGAAAGGAAATGGAATTAGGCATCCCACCTGCTCTGCTGTGAACACTTCAGCATCCCAGGTGCTGCTAAACCAGATCACAGACAGCCCAGACTGAGGCAGGCACGGAGCATAGCAGAAGGGGGACCGAGGCAGTGCCACATGGGAAGGCAAGGAACAAGAGGAGAAAGCACGTCTTTCGGCAGGGGGAAAACACTAGGAGAAACCAGGAGACCAGAGGTTGTCTGGGGGCATGCCTTAAACGCACTGCCATTCTGAGACAGACACCAGAGTTGCCCTGCTTCCCCCACCCCCACCCTACCCACCATGCAAAGGGCAACGGCCATCTCTGTGGTCAGAAGGCAGTGGTCATTCTGGGGGAAGTGTGAGGAGGTTCAGAACAGATGCACTTCTCTGTCCTAAAAGTTGAAGAGGCAAAGATGCTTCCAGCCAGGGTGCCGACAGCTCTGCCTGATGCCATTCTCCTAGGACAGGCAGTGTCCAAACTCCCCAGAGAGCCTGGGGCCACCCAAAGAACTAAAAGTGGGGCTACCCTCCAGGTGGGGGCTGACCATGAGTCCCAGCTTTCCAGCAGAAAACACGGAAAGAAGTGACGCAGGTCACAACTCACTGATGTCCCAGTTGGGTTGCCAAAGGCCAACATAGCTGCAAAGGGACAAAGTCCAAGGGCCACAGTCCTGGAAACCAGCACTCAATGGTGCTCACAGGTATGGGACAGGCACAGGCCAGAAGATGCCTCCTTGACATGGGGAAGACGGTGAGCTCAAGGTAAAATATAAATCCACAGGACTATCTGCCAGCACAGCACCCAACTCAATAAGGTGACTCTGGACTAGTGATCCTCTATGGGGGCAATCTTGCACACCCAAACTCCCAGCAACATTTGGCAATTTGTGGGGACATTTGTGATTATAACTAGGGAAAGTAACTACACCTGATAGATGGAGACCAGAGATGCTGTTAAACATTCAACATCCAACAGGAAGCACCTCCCCATGACAAAGAATTATTTGACCCAAAAGATCAGCAATGCTAAAGTTTGAACCCACTGTCAAGAGAAGAAACAACAATCATCAAAGAAAGATTTGGGGGACCCAAATGCTGGATTTCAGCCTGGGAATCTAAAAGAAGCCAATGTAAATGAAATAAATACATAATAACAAAGAGTTCAATACAGTCAACTGAGTATCCCCAATCTCAACCCCAAATGCTCCAAAATACAAAACTTTTTGAGCACCAATAACTCTTTTGACTTCCACCATGTGCAAATTATGCTTCCACACACCTGAGTGAAAAAAAGTCAAGAGAGAGAGGAGTTATACAAGAGGATCAGCTTCTGGCCAATGCTGAGATAGACTTACCACCAAAGAAGATCAACACCTTTCACGGAAGACAACTAACCTGGGCAACTTATTGTGACCTCATTTCAAAATCAAAACTGAAAAGGTCTGGGGATGTATGTAGCTCAGTGATAGGTTGCCCTAGGTTCAATCTCTAGTACCACTAAAATAAATAAAGAAAAAACAATAAACTTATCATATTAATATAAAGAACACATTTTAATATAAAACTGTTTCCTGAAGCATTGTTTAAAAATTTATTTTGAAGGGCCCAGGACAAAACTCAGGGCCTTGCACATGCTAAGGAGATGCTTTACCACACACACTCTGCCCTCCCAAACATCACAAATTTGTAATGAATATCACTGTCTTCTATTATTTGCAAAATTCTTTAATATCTAGTTTAATAAAAGATGAGGGATTCTTGGGCTGGGGATGTGGCTCAAGCGGTAGCACGCTCGCCTGGCATGCGTGCGGCCCGGGTTCGATCCTTAGCACCACATACAAACAAAGATGTTGTGTCTGTCGAAAACTAAAAAAAAAATAAATATTAAAATTCTCTCTCTCTCTTAAAAAAAAAAAAAAAAAGGAATGAGGATTCTCATATAACTGCTTCTGCAGTCACAGAGCAGATAATTGTGATAATCTTTCCATAAGTGATG
>NW_026000052.1:531560-577826 GCF_001458135.2 Marmota marmota marmota
GGGGGGGTGGGGGATGGAATGGGGGGACACAGTACAACACACAAGACAAGACATATAGCCTCTTAGGTGTCATCAAGGAAAACAGTTCTGACCTCACAGACCCTGCCCCATCAACAGGAAGAGGATCCAATATGGGTCAACGTGGGGCTATCTGAACTTCAACAATAACACAAAGAATTACACCCATCAAACATTACTAAATTCATGAGTTCATAATGATGTTGCAAAAGGAAGAACTGGTCAACTTTAGAAGCTGATAGAAAACAATTCAGTACCTCGAGGACTGGCAAACAAAAGGCCTGTCTTGCTTCTGGGAGGTGCTGCTGGATAAAGAGGCAGCAGAGACATTTCAGCCAATAAATGCAAGATAACCCACAGATTCAGGAGAGCACCATTCTGAAACCTCCCACACATCAAAAACACAGGCATCAGGCATCAACAGCTGCTAACACCAGAGAAAGGGAGACAAGCAACTATGTGGGGCCTGGTCTTGGGCCAATACCTCCATGGTCATGCAAAGGGATTGAGCTAAACCTGTTCCATCTCCTTATCAAGCTGCAGTTTTGCCAAAAAATACAGAGGGACCTACTGAACTGTGATCTGAGTGTGGGATTCACAGGTCCAGAAGGCAGGAACCTTGAGGGTCTGACAGCCTGGGTGGGTGGGGAGAGAGTCAAGTTCTATTTCTTGACCTTGATTTTGATGGTGCTTCCAGAACTCACCTGAGATGCACTGGCTAAGCCCGACATTTGCTTTGTGGTTTTCTAGATCTAATTTTACATCAAACGCAGAAAAGACCATAAGTTCATAAGATGCTAAAGGGAGAAGGGAGGGGCGGCAAACCAAGCCCACTGCACACCACCAGAGGCTGTCGGAGCCCTGTGCCTTACTCTGAGAAGAAAGACGTAGCCAGGCATCCTGCCCATCTGGTATGAAACTAGCCTAGCAGACGAGGGAAAAGTGGGCTGTACTAAAAACTTCCCATAGCAGGACAATGAAGGAAAATCCGCAGTTCTGCTGGTGAAGGCAGAAGCAAGCGAGGGCCTGGGCTGAGCCACATCACCTTCTCACTGTAGAAAGCTCCTCTTACAATGCAGTTAAGGGCTCTGAAGAGTTCAAGCATGACAAAAACGTGGCAAGTTGCGCCTGTGAGGAGCGGCGGGTGAGAGCTGCAGAGCCGCCACAGCCTGGGAAAAGCCAACAAGCGCTGGTCTCTTCCTCTGGCAAGACACAGACTAAGAACTTGGAGGAGGACACTAACCAAAAGAAGGCCAGCTCTGGCACCAGGACATGTTTGTGATATCCTCCCTAACCCAGGGGTTTTCATGTGGTTCCAGGGCCAGAAGCATCAGCAGAAACAGCACCTTTCTAGAGAAGCGAGATCAGCCAGAAGCGAGAACCAGCCAGATCCATGGACCAGGAACTTTGGCTATGTGCAGAGGAGTCAGGAAAGGGCCACCAAGTGAGTTTCCAACAGCTCAGCCAATGCTGGCCCCTCACAACATGGGGCAACACTGGCTGGCCTCTGAACAGGCCCACTCCTGCTGCTCTTTCCCTGGAGCCAGGGACCTGGACAGGGGGCTGCCTGGCCTCTGTGCCCTGATCTGTGAGCACAAGGAGATCGCAGGCCCTACACATGGAATAGCTCAGGCAGAATCCTGCATAGAGACATGCTATGAGCTGCTTTGCTATCAACACTTCATTCGTTTCTAAAACTTACAGCTAAGAGTCAAAACTTCAGCCAATGAGAGAAGCTCCAAAGAGGAGGGCTAGAAGACAGGACCAAGGCACCATGTCTAACCTCATCCATCCCCTAGAAGGCATAGGCCTGGGACGGGGGACCTCTCCTGGCCTCATGCCAACAAGCTCTCTGCTCAGCCCTTCCCCACAGCTACCCACTGCTAAGTGGCTCCACGGGCTGAAAGAAATCTTGCCAAACAGCTGTGGAGAAATTCTCAGAAAAGGCATTCCCTCTCCGTACTGCCTGTTCTTCCTCTTCTCTTCTGGACGGAGCAAGGGAGAAAGCGGCAGTGAAACCCTCTCAGTGTCTGAGTCATAGATGGCAGGGGGGAAGTAACTCAATTTCACAAAACTGTTTGTCTTAACCTGTCTTGCCAGGAGCCACCATCCTGGGCAGGAGGATATCCTGCTGGTGTGACTCTCCTGCCTCCACCTGCTCACTTATGAAATCACAGCACAGCAGGAAAGACCCCCACACACAAAGGCCCAAAAGAAGCCACTTTTATTCAGTGCACCTACCAACCCCCTTTTTAACAAACTCTGGGCCTGCATGGTCCTGTACTAACTCCCAGGATCTACTAGAGAGGTTTCGAACCGCGCTTCCCAATGTCACCAACTGGGAGCCACAATCTGGAATTTAATGGGAGCTCTGTGCTTTCTGGGGCATGACAGACCAACATTGCTTTGTAGTGAAAATAAACTTGCTTACTTGGTGGTCCACACTTTCAGTAGCCATGCACTGGTTGTTGGCCAGGGTGGTGATCTCACGGCTCTTGGGGGTCTCCATCCGGCAGCTGCAGAGAGGCACTTCCTGGAGGCCGTCTGTCTCGAGCACATCCGGACCGCTAGCCAGCCCTAAGTCACATAGACACATGTCAGCCAGGGCAACCCTGACTTTCCAGGGGCTGTCCAGAGAGCAGCTCATCTTCACAGGACCTCACGCATGGGAGCAGAAGCAGCATGGCTCACAGCAGTGCTCTCAGCAGGAAGTGCAGGAGGCCCCTTGACACCCACCCCCGAACAGCACCAGGAGCCACCTGTGCCTCTCCCACTGCCTGCCACCTGCCAGGTCCCAAGAAAAATGTGTCAATCCATTTTCTTGGGCCCATACCCATGGTCAACAGGAGAGGCTGCATCATCATCAGCCACTCCCAAATCTTTTGGTTTCCACACAAAGAAACATCCACTACATGTTGAGACCTTGTGTTCCTCACTTGGTTTTAAAAATACCACCACAAAAAATTAAATTTGGAAGCCTTCAATAATGATTTAGTTATCACATAGAATATTATTCACCTACCACCATAGTCCAAAGAGCCCATTTATTAGCTGAAGAAAGAAAGAATTGGGGAAAACGAGGAAATAAACTAAATGACAATCAGGGCAAAGAAGGCTGCTAATGGCAACAGCACTTATCACTGATAGAGAAGAGGCTGATGTGGAGTGGTTCCTGCCTCCCCTGGCCAGGGGCAGGGTAGCCTAGAAAGCAGAAACTGGCCCCTCTGAAAGAGGAAGGGCAGAGGGTGGAAGCTGCCAGGAAGACCCTCAAGTCTGGCTAGCAGTTGCAGGGTTGGTTGCTTCCAATGGGATCCAGCCACCCAGCCTGTCCTGTCTTGTGAGACAGTTAAAGCTGAAATTAGAAGGTGGGCCAATGTTTCAAACACTATTCCCTTTATTAAAAATAATTAACTCTTGTACTCATGACTAAAAATAACTGTCAAAGTGAATGAAAATGAAGACCTGGCCCAAGGAATCCCTGAGGGGACAGAGCCACCTGGGCCTTGACAGCGTGCAGACATAATGAAACTGGGCTGTGTCTTCTGAACTTCTGTACTGCAGAAAAATGAAGCTCCAGCTCCACTGGTCAGAAACCAAAACCAAGGGCTGCACAAGTGGCTTGCCAGAAGGACAGAGTAAATAACTCAACCTGGCACTCCCTCTGCAGAGCCCTGAGCCCTTCCCTCTTCAGAGCTGCCAGACTCCACTATTCAAACGAGCTCTTCAGAAGTGTGTTCTTGCCTCAGTTTCCCTCCAGCAGTACCATGTTGAGTAGAGGATGTGCCTTCCCCCATGAAGCTGCTCACTATCTCTGGTGCTTACTAGTAATCAATCTGATTTGGTGGCAGCCAGGAGGAAGTTTAGGCCCCTGCGCAGGGTACATAAATGAGAAACAGCCTACACCACAGGTCTCTGAGAAGAAAGGAGATCAGGACACATCACCTCCTGCTGCCTGGTTCCCAGCTCAGCCTCTGGATCACCCACGCCCAAAAGATCAGGAAATGTGAGACAAGGCTCAAGTTGGATTCACTGTATGTTTAAAACCTTAAGCGCCTTTGAGATGATCCTGACCAGCAACATGGCTTTAAAAATCAGGAAACAGGCAAAATGCACGAAGAAGCGTCTGGATAACTGTCCTCTGACCATGCTGTGCCCGCATGGCTGAGGCGGCTGAGGTGAGATGAAGAAGCACAGGTCATGCCTGACATGTTCTTGGGCTTGGGAGTACACTCCAATCCCAACAGTAAGGACTGCAGGCCTTCAAGAGAAAGCAGATGTGGCTCCCAGCCCTCCCATTGAGCTTCGCTCTGGTTATCTGCTAAGGTCATAAGCCACCCGACTCACCTCAACACACTTGAGAGCAAAGAGGATGAGAAAAGAAGCCAATGACTACAGAGATTTCTGACCTCAAAACAAAGATTCTCTCCTGAATGGCCTCCTGCTCCCACTGGCCAGCTCCTGAGGCCTCCTGACCTGCCTGAGACCTGGCTCTGCCACCACTCAGGTGTCCCTACTCCACACTAGAGCATGAGAACCATGAGCAACACTGCTTGTCTCTTCAAGGTGTTGCTCTCTGGATCAAAGGTACAGGAAACAGGTGTTTTATTTTGTTGCAGGACACTCCTAAGGATGTTAGCTTAGTGCCAGCCAGAGGGCAGGCTCCAGCCACTGGTTTCAAAGATCATCATAGCACATTATTCAAAGTTAGGTCACCCATGTGTCCTGAGACACGGCCAGGGTTGAAGGGCATCTTTTCTTTAGGGATTCTGCAAAGAAACATGTCTGGCTCAGGGTAGAGAACAATGCTAGACTCCTCGCAACCTGATCTTGAATGAGGCGTCAGCTACTTTATTCTAAGAGGGCTCCCATGCTCTATGACTCTTGAGTGCTGAGGGTGACCTGGCAAACAAATTCTGAACATCTGCCAGTCCACCTTTAAGGGATGCATTTAATCACATTTTCTATTAAAATCCAGTAGGGGGCATCAGGCTAATCCAGAGAATGAGACCAGTAAACGAAGAACAAGATGGTGTAGTGTTGAGAGCCACAGCCGAAGGGGCCCCAGCAAACTTCCAGCTGCCAGCAAACTTCCAGCTGCCGGCTGATGATTGGCTCACAGCGGCCCCAGCAACATCTAGCTGATTGGCTCCTCTGCGGTGATGCTCATTGGGCTGTTTCCCTGCCCTTTCAGACCATGGAGCTGCTCATTGGGGGACTTTTTTGGCTCCGCCCACGTGACCCAGCCAGTCGGCCTCAAGAGCAGGAGGATTGTGGGAGGTGGAGAGAGGCTTGTGTTGGAGAGAGAAGCTTGTGGGAAGCCGGTGGTGGCAGTTGGGGCTCTGAGGGTTTTTCCTGAGAGGCTGTTTTGTTTGGCGTGTGTGGTTCTAAAAATAAAGTTAGTTTCTTTTAACAAGTGGCTCCTGATTGTGCCCAGCCAGACTGAGGCATTTGGTGGCCCGTACAGGGATCGAACCCGCGACCTTGGCGTTATCAGCACCAAATTTTAGTTATCACTACATCAACATTCACCTTCCGATTGGGAGGACAGAATCCCTTTGACACGGAGATCCAGTGAGTCCAGAGAAACTTCCATGTATCCCGAGCTGTCTCCCGGAGCTGTCTGCTCGGAGCTTCCTGGAGATGGCTTACACACCTCGGAACCTACACATAGAAGGCACACACCATGAGAATGTGCAACAGCCACTGACAGCACCTGAGCGAGAGGCCAGTCCCTAGGACAGGGCTGACCCTGAGAGACCCATCCAACCCTAACCATAATGCCAATTGCCTGGGCCACTCCAGTTACACTACTGCTTTTCTCCTCTGCCTGCCGTTTTTCTCATCCCCAGCCAGATCCACCTGAATGTGGAAGGAAACCGCATCAAGGCACTCGCATACTAACATAGTTACCTCTGTGACTACACCAGGTAGATAAAAACTTCAATAATCAGGAAAATGAATACAAGTGTGGTGTACATTCCATAAATTACTTTAAAATAAGACAGAAAAATCCAACTGGCACAAGTGAAAGACCAACTGATGACCATGTGTGCAGAGAGACAGGGGTCGGCACTAGCTAGAGGCTCTGGCTTGCTCACTGTCCTGACTGACACACAGAAGTTCCACAGGAAGGTTAGTGTCAGCCCCACCAGGCACAAGGTCTGTGAAGCAAAGCTCTCACTAAAGGCAAGAAAATCAAGGCATGCCAAGGAAGACCACTGCAGAGATGGGCTGGCGCCACTGGTTTTGCAACATGCCCCTTGCCCTTGAGGACACAGGATGGCAGCAGGAGTATGTCAGCCTGTCCCGGCTTCCCATGAGGCCTTAGAGGGACACCAAAGCTGAATACTTGGCACTGTACAGACATTTCACTGGGAAGCCTCAGAAGAGAGTGCGTTTACAATGGATATCTAACACCGGCAAGAGGTGAAGGACCATGCTTCACACAAGCTTCTAACCTCATCAAGTGGAAATAAATGAACCACTAATAAAGAGAGACTTTTCATTCACATTGTATTCTGTATCCTAAACCTTAGATAGAAAAGTAAACTACTTTGAAAAATCACCAATTTGAAAAACATGAATAGTCTTCATATAATTTAAACACTTAAAGATATAACAACTCCTGTGCGAGTAAACATTAGGCATACATTTTACCTGTCACAGCCAAGATGACAAAAACCAAAACTTCTACCCCCCAAGAACAACCTTTCTTCTTGGAGCTACAAATAGTAGGTCAGCCAATAGTAAAAAACCACATCAGTGTTCTGATGATCCCAAGTGAAAACAGAAGGAAACACAAATGAAGAAGCAGATGAGCTCAGAGGGAGGCACTCAAGTATAGCACCTTAAAACCCCCGTGGCCCTCCCCACCTAAGGGCTGCCTCCGGGACATAGGGGCAGTGAGCCTCTTGCATGTCAGGGGAAGCTACAAGCACAGCTGAATGAGGAGAAAGAGCGAAGTGCTGCAACCCTGAGGAGTGGTACAAGGAGAACATACAAGTAAGCGGGACAGAGTAGAAAGCCCAGAGTAGCCCCCTCATTCAATATCCACCAATATTCCCAGGAAACCCAACAGGGCAGGCTGCACCCTGCTCCGAGGGACTCGCGCTCCACAGCACAGCTGCGCCTGGCCTCCCAGGACTCCACTTCATACAGCACTAGTTTGCCAAGAGCAGCTCCATTTCGAGTTAAGTGTGGAGGTGGAATGACTCCACCTTGTTCAAGTCAACAGCCACCGTCTGCCCAGCACCACCCTAAAGAAAAACCAGGCCCCTGCGCTCATCAAACACACCAGACCAAACACAGCAACCCCCTCGCCCAAGACCCACGGAAGGAGGTGCACCCTGAGACTGGGCACGGTGGCATGCACCAACCCATCATCAGCCAGCCAGTCTGAAGGCGCCATGACATTAACTGGAAAATCTCCAGCTCCCTGTCCCTGTCCCCCAGCTCAGCTCCATCTCCCTGGCTTTGAAAGCATCTGCCTTCAGGACCCTGGCCCAGAGTCAGTCCTGTGCTCCAACAGCTCTGCACCCTGAACAAGCTCTTCAGCCTACTCTGCACCTGCCCTCTGCCCTCACTCAGTGCCACCTCCAGAAACCCTGTGGCCACCTTATCCTTGCTCAGCCTTTCTGCAACCTAGAAATCCCGCCATGTGTAAGTGTGACTTGAGTATTACAGAGATGAGCGGTTATGGTTAGATAAAAGAACCCGCAACTGCCGGGCTCATGAGCACTCAGAGAACTGCCATGGATGAAAGTGGGGTAGCACGTGAACTCACTGTCACTCAGGAAGTTCTGCCTCCGTGGAAAGACACTTGCACTCGACGAAAGAAAAGTCATCTAGACTGATGGTGCACATCAGCTGCCCATCCGTAAGAGGGAGCTGGGCTCTTCATGTCACCATGTTCAAACACTGCCTCAAAATGCACCAGAACTATCTGTGAGTACTTCAACTGCACAACTTCATGAGAAAATACAGGACAAGATCCTGATGAACTGAGTTAGTCAAAGATCTTTTTGTCCCCTTCTTTTTTCTCTCCTTGGTACTGGGGATTGAACCCAAGGATGTAGCTTTACCATTGAGCTACATCCCCAACCCTTTTATAAGTCAAAGATTTCTCAATGCACGAAAAGCATGAATAAGAATTAATAAATTAGACTTCAACAAAAAATTTTAACTGTTGCTCTGACCCTAAACAGACTAGGTACAAATGTATACAAAACATCCATCTGATTAGACATCTATCTAAAATACTTAAAGACCTTTTACAACTCAGAAGAAAACCACCCTGGTTTTGAAAGAAAACAAAAGATACACACACATTTCACAAAAGGAAATGTACAAAGGCTAAAAGGTACGACCTCATTATTCATCAGTAAAAGCAAACAACTGTCAAGAGACACCCCGAACACCTCCTAGAACCACTGAAATTAAACAGACCAACCCTAACAAGTGCTGGTAAGCACAGAGAGGAGTGGAACCCTCCAGTACTTTTGTGGGGATGTGAAGCAGAACCTGTGCTTTAAAAAATAGCTGAGCAAACAGCACAACCCAGTCACACCTCTGCTCGAGACCCATCTGAGACACCATCCACTGCAGCTTCCCTGAGAGCCCAAACTGGGAGAGCCGAGTGTACCCACAGAACAGTGGTTGAGCCACAGCTTGCACGTAGTGGGTCGCTTCTCAGCAATGACAGGGACAGACCACTGACATGTGCAGCGGTAGCCCTCTGCAACAACTGTGCTGAAAGGAGTCATAAGGGAAAAGCCCACACGGAGCGATTCCATTCACACAGAATTCTACCAAGTGCTAATGCATCAGCGGCACAGGGCAGATCGGGGTGCATGGGAACAGGAAAAGAGCCTGGGGAAGGGACAGGTTCTTGATGGCAGCAGGGCACAAAGGGAACCTGGGGTGGAGAGAACCCAGGTAATGTGGCTATGGTGAGGGCTCCACGGTTGTACACACATTAACTCATTAAACAGTGGTTTAGCTATGTATGTTTTACGGTATGCCAGTCCACATAAATGAAGTTATTTTTTTAAAAAAAAAGAACATTGACCTTGGCAATGACCCTGTGGCCTCATTCACTCAACAATCACTGTCAGAACAGGGGTGCTGCCACAAGGCCTGAAGCTGCCATGCAGACCAGGCACAGCCACACAGGTGGCTACATAATCACAGACCTCCTCCTTCAAGCAGCGTGGGAAACGTCTATAGGCCACAGGTTGCTAGTCACCCTGTGTAGGTGCCGAATGAAAGATCACCTCAGCTTAGCATTCAGCAGTGAAGCCAAGATCAGCAGGTTTGTCCAGAGAAGACCAAGTGAAGGGCACTGAGTTTCTCTGATGAGGTCATTTGAAACATTTGTCAACAGTGGATCCTCCTTTCAAATAAAATCCTATGCAGAGCCCCAGCCCTAGGCCTGCCACTTGGCCCAGAGATGCCCACACAGGTGCAGGGGCCACGGGGCCACTGCGCTTACCAAGCGCACCACAGGGCTTCTTTCTACTTCTCCTCCTCCTTTTCCGAGCCGGCTTGATCCAGGGGCTCTCAGTCTTTCCTCTCCTCTTGAGAAATTTCTTCTTGATGCTGGATTCAGAACTCTGGAGGACCAAAGGGCAGGAACGTCAGAAGCAAAGCAGGGGAGCTCTCAAGAGCAAAAAGGACTAGGAGTTGTCTGCCTGTAAAATAAAATACTTGCTATGTCTTGATTCTTCTTTTAGCAGATTCACTTCACTTCTAGACATTCTTCTGGGTCACATTCTAAAGATACCCACACTGTTCCCTAAACATCTCTCCAAGCTCAGTCCTTTTAGAGGCAAAAAAGCCAAGAAACCTAAAATGGAACCCATAACTCTTATTGAATTTCACACAAAGGAAAGGAATAGATTGGAAAATCCTACCCAGGAACTAAGTAAATAAGCTCAGTAGGAGAATACACTTTCCACCACGTGTCCATTCGTCCTGCTCATGAGAAAAGGAACAATGCTCAGAGTGCCTGGACTCCAAGTCACAAGCCAGTTAAAGACACAGCGAGATGCCTGAGCATCTGTTCCTAAGATCTGGATGCAGGAAGGGCATTCAACCTCCTGGAATTACAACTGGCACATAGCACAGACTCCTAGCCCTGACTGGCACAGGAGAGGGATAAGACACAATGGCAGCATGGGGTCTCATCACCCTCCTTCCCATAGACACAGGCAGACACTTGAGAACGCTGTGCTCAACACATGGGAAAAAACACACTGCACAGCATGCCAGCCATTCAGACAGACTGACACATGTCCTGCCACAGCCATGTGCAGGAGCCCCAGGGTCTGGGGACTGTGCTGGGGACCATCTTGACTGCACACACCTGTGCTTGTCCAGTGCCCCTCCCTTTTAACAGCCCTTGCTCCACCCTGCAATCCAGCATAGCAAAGTTTCCAAAAGAACTGTAAATACTACACTCAAAAGTTTGCCACTACCCTGATCCTGCTCCTTCCACCCATCACCCAAAAAACACATGTCCATGCCACACCTAACAGTCTATGTGTGTTTGATTTCCTTCACTGGGCAGCAGGCTGATGCTGTGGGCCACTCCTTCCCTCTTCAGAGCTGTTCATAGGTCATGTGCCCCAAACCCCCAGGCTTTCTCCCACAGCAGAGCCCTCCTTCAAGATCTCATGGGCTGTTGCCTCCTGTGCACAGTGCTCACACACAGGGTTTCCTGAGGCTCCATCTTAGGGCCTCAGCACATTTCCCCATTTCTAAGCTTCTCCACTCCCTGAACCCTCAGGGCCTGCTTCCGTCACTTGGCTACCGGATGGGCACAAGAGACCTCACTGTGGGCAGAATAGAGCCCTGTTCCCTCCTGTCCCTCACTGTGTTGCAACTAACCCACCAGAGTCCTGTCCATGCTCTGTCAAAACACCTCAAATCAAATGCTCCCTTCACCCTCACAGCAGCCACTGTAGCAGGATCCCACACCATGTGCCATACCACTTGCATGGGACAACCAGCACGTGGACTCGCACACCCTTCCCTCAGCCTGGAGATCAGCACTGACTCTGCACAGGCAGGACAAGCCTACACCAGGCCTGGCCTATTGCTATACCATAAAAGGTCGCACGGCCCTTAGGCTCTGCCTGGCACCACATTATGACCGTGTGGGTCTCTTCACCTATTCTCCCAAGAGTAGGACCTCTGCCTGCCTGTGCCAAGCTCCAGTACCAGAACAGGCTGACTCTCAGCAAACAACAGGGCAACTACAGCGTCTCTTGCACCTCCTCCACTGCACACAGAGGCCAGGCCATGTGCTGGATTACCAGGTCAGACTCGTCTCCGCCGTCCTCGTCCTCCCCAGTATCAGCCGACTCCTGCTCCTCCTCTGACTCGCCATCCATCTGAGCAGCCAAAGAGCCGGGCGGGGGGGTGGGGGGTTGAAAAAAGCCAAAACAAAACCAATTAGTTTCTTTAATGGCAGACAAATGAACTGGAACAGACTTTTAAAATACGATCAGCAAGTGCATGCTGGAGGCACACGCAGGAAAGATCCCATCGTCTGTCCACTGTCCAAGTGGGCTGCCTCTCCGGCTTTGGCCAAGGGGTATCCAGCCTGAGTTTCCACTCCTGCTCCTTGGCAGTGTCTCCATATCATGATGGGAAGGCGACACTCTCTGTGCACTCGGAACTCAAAACACGGCAGGTATCCATAAAAAGGAAGATAAGAGCTGGGGTTGTGGCTCAGAGGTAGAGTGCTCTCCTAGCACATAAGGAGCTCTGGGTTCGATCCTTAGCACCACATAAAAATAAAATAAAGGTACTGTGTCCATCTACAACTAAAACAAAATATTGGGGGGGGGGTGCAAAACTTAAAAAGTGAAAGCATTCTCAAGAGGCCACAATATAATACACAACCAGATCTACACTGACAATCCTAGTCCAATCCCCGGAGCCACAACTACCGTGCTGCCTCACTCCTTCCAACAAGTGTGCCGCCACACATGGCCTGCAGCTTCACATCAGAACAGAGATACCTTGTTTTCCTGCTGAGCTGAGTGACACTCTGGCCATGCATCAGTACATGTCTGTTGCAAAGGCACTAAAACATGTGGGCATCCATCCAGCTCTTGCCCACCCACTTCCCAAGGTGGCTATGGCCTCCTGCATACTTACTGCATGCTCTGTGGCCTGGTGATTTCACTGTACCCTACCCTCTAAATCAGCAATGTCTTCCAGGACAAACACACAGATGGGAGAGATGTAGAACCTCTGGGTCACCTCCCCGACTATGACCTTCCACCAACAATGTGCACAGAGGAACCACCAATCTTTCAACAGACTCTCACCGATGCTTAGATCTCACTTCCCCACACACAACAGGACCTGAGTCTTCTGTAACTTCTTAGTACTTTTCTATTTCTTCTACTGCATCTTGCATGCTCCATCCTCAGCCCATTTTCAGACTTGGACCTGGTTTTCTTATTGTAAAATTTACTTTTTATAAAGTATGTTATCAACATTTTTCATACCAAGATTTTTCCATCTTGCATTCCTAAACCTTTCAAAATTCCTCCCGAATTCTGTAAAGTCCAAAAAGCTTCTAAACCACATGATCAGGTTAGTCACAGAAACAACCCACCTTCTCAGTACCAATTTGTTTTAGTCAGTTTCTTCGCTGCTGTGACCAAAAGACTCAATTAGAGGATAAAAAGTTATTTGGGGGCTCACAGTTTTAGAGGTCTCAGTCTACAGATGGCTGACTGCATTCCTCGGGGCCTGACATGAGGCAGAACATCATGGCAGAAGTGTGTAGCAGAGGAAAGCAGCTGAGGACATGGCACCACGAAGCTGAGAGAAGCAATCACAGCTCATATTTTAGGTGTTGATATTGTGGTTTGCCTCCCCCGGTCTTGGTCCTTAAAGATCCACACTGACATATCTGCCAAGCACTAACAGACAAGACTGACCCACGGCTGGTCACTGCTCACTACTATTTGGACGTGTGTACTGTTTTACTTAGAAAAGTTTAAAAGTGCCTCTAGGCATTTGCCAATTTTGCTGATAATGCTGACGTCTCATTCTCTAAGCGCTTGTGACAGCCACACAAGGAAACAGGTGTTTATATCCTGCTCACATGAAGTTCAGCTCAGCAGCTATGGTAGTTTTCAGCTGATCTTCCGGGACTTTCAGAAAGATGATCACATTCCCAGAAACTCTTTTCTCTTGTCCTTTTAAATACTGATGTTTCTTTCTGGCTCCTCCCTACAGCATCAGCCAGAACAGCCGGTGCTGTTGTGCCCACATCAAGAGATGAAAGCAGCTATCCCACCTTCATTTTACAAGTGATAACAGAAATGCTTTGACTTTTCACCACTAAATATAACCTTTTTTGTAGTGTTCTGACATGTTAAGTCAGTTTTTCTTTTAAACTATGAATTTTATTTTAATTCATTGGTCAGGACTAGCCCTTGCCCAGCTGCCAGTCAGCTCCTGCCAGCCCTCTACCCAGGAACACACGACTGTGGGGGTATGACCCAGTTATGAGTTCGGCCTAAGAGGCAAAGGTTCAGCTCTCCCCAACCAGCACCCAGAATGGTGGCTGCACCCAACTGTCAGTCCTTGTGATTAGTGTCCAATCCAAGGGAAGAGACAAGGTCACCAACTTTTCAGGTAAAATGCAAGCCACTATACATACGAAGGTTCACTGCCAAGTCAAAGAACTCCTACAAAATGACTTTTTCAAAGGACAAATGACCCAGTAGATGAATGGCTGAGACTTGAACATGCATTTCAAAAAAGGCATCCAAACTGCAAGTTGACATACAAAAAAGGACTCAACCTTCTTGGGAATCAGGAAAGTGAAATTAAAACTATACTGCATTAGCGCTTTACACTCACCACTCAGAGACAGCTGGCAGCACTGCCAACTGGTGCAGCCACCCTACAGGGAAACCTGCACGCAGAGTCCATGGGTGTAAAGAAGCACAGACTCCACTCCCAGTGTACACCAGGGGTCACCCATGCACAGGGGTGCTGCTGGCACTGCCATATGGAATAGCCCTCCCTGGAAACAACCCAAACACTATGGCCTTGGGACCCCATACTCTGAAAAAATGACTGAGAACTATGGAGAGCTTTTATTAACATGGGTTACATCTACTAACCTTTACTGCAGTAGAAATTTAGGCTGACAATGTTCAAACCACAAGGACACAGGTAATTAGCTGCCCAAGCAAAGACAGCAACATGGCCACTCCCCTGAAGGAGACGGAGGAACAGACATCTCAGCAATTTTGAGGTAACAGTTTTGATCCTGTAGATCTCCTTACAGAGCCTCAGAGACCCCACAGTCCAACTGGAAGACCACTGTTGTATGATGACAAAAATTAACAAACAACATAAAAACCCAAAACACAATAATATTGAATAAAATAAGTCATATTTTAAAAATGTTAAGCACGCATACTATATGATTTTATTTATAAAGAACAAAACCAAAAAATCCAATCCTACAGTGGGAGCACACAGACAGGGATCCTTTATGGAGGGTCAGGGAGGCTGTGGAAGTGGTAGTGAGAGCCAAGGTTTTGACCTAGGTGAGGTCGCACAGATATGTCACACTTCAGTAATGACAGCAGTACAGCTGTCCTATGTGCAGGTGCAGAGTAATCTCCCAAATTCAAAGAATAGAAAGCTGAACTCAATAAAATGCTACTACCCTATCAGCTATTATCCATTCTGAGACAAAGCCTTGCCATGTTGCCCAGGCTCAAGCAATCTTCCTGCCTCAGCCTACAGATTAGCTGGCACCTGGCTTAAAATACTTTTCAAACGCATACATATCTGACCTGCAAACTCAGTCACTCCTGCTAACAGATATCCCTGGGAGAGAAGCCTGGCCTTCCGTGGTCATTGCCATTTCAGCACACAACTGCATCTGACTCAGGGTTCATTCAGCATGCTGTACTTTGAGTCCTGTGCAAAGGTAGCCTACAGCTCAGCTTCAGAACAAGCTAAAGAGCTTCATTCTGCCTTTGTCCTCTGGAAGGGTTTACACAATAAAACTTCTACCGATTATGTCTGTGGAGATTTACTCCTGCCATCTTGCTTTCCAATGACCATATTTTCTTCTTGGTTCTTTTTGTTCAAGCTTCAAAGTTATTTAATTTTTAATTTCATTTCAATACCTAAGTTACTCAGGGTTACTCAGTATCTAGATCCTCTGGAAGACAAATACCTCAACCAAAGATGGAATCCAGAAATACTCAAACTCACATGCCATCTGGTGTAGAATTCATCTGGCATTTTAAATCAGCAGGAGAAGGAAATGTCAAGCAATAAATGGAGTGAAAACTCTGGCCCAGCTATTCTGAGGGAAGCCCTGGTCCCTAACCTCGTGTCTTATTCTAAAAGCTCTATTGAGATATAATTTATAAAAAAAGAGAGATAATTTATATACCATAAACTTCACCTGCATTGAGTGTATCTACCCCACATTTTATCACAATAAAATTCTGAATCAAATATTTGTACAGAATGAATGAAATCAAATAAGTATTAGACGATAGCTTATGACAATTTTTAAAACCAATAGTGAAAAAGATCAGTTTATCATAGAACACAGAACCTGGAAGTCCTAAAGAAACGGACTAGTGCCTGTGAGCTCAGACATCTGACAAGACATCAAGGAAACAGACCACTCCAAACTTGCTTAGGCTAATAGGACTGCACCTCTAAGTGATGAGCACCCCAGCTTCTAGAAAGGTGGGCAAAGCATACCTAGAGGTGTTTTCTAAAACAACAAGCCAACAGCCACCAAATGTGTAAGAAGCTGCTCACTCTCAACAGTGTAACACTAGCATTCCAACGACGCAGATTAGCTGGGGAAGATGAGAAAAACCATGCCTCTCAGGTTACTGCAGCTAGAAGTATATATTACTGCAAAGTACTCAACAAAGTGTTGCCTAAAACAGGAAAATGATCAAATCCACAGAGAAGGCTGGGTTCAATCCCTGATACCAAAAGGGCGCGGGAGAAAGACAGTCAAATCCACAGCATGGAGTGTGAGGCAGGAGTGAAAACACTTCTCTGCACAAAATTAGGAGTGTGCATTACACACAACCCCTTTGCAGAGGGGAGTAAGTGCTGGCCAGGGTCAGGATCAGGATCACAAAGAACACCAGAGCTACCGCACAATGGGATTATGATACTATTTTTTCCTTCCTTATACTTCACTATAGGGAAAAAAAAATGTAACAAGTATCTTACAATAAATAATTTTTAAAATCCCTTTATATCTCTAATATTAACATTTTCCACCAAATTTACTTTTTGAATAATTGAGAGCCAGAAGTAACATTTTAAATTTGCCCTAAAACCTGTAAAAGAGGAATAATAATAATTCATAAAAATGAGTCTAAAATTGAAGTAAAAATAAGAAAGGACACCAGGTGCAGTAATGCATGTCTGTAATCCCAGCAGCTTGAGAGGCTGAGGCAGGAGGATCACAAGTTCAAAGCCAGCCTCAGAAACTTAGCAAGAACCTAAGCAACTCAGTGAGACCCTGTCTCTAAAAAAATAAATAAATAAATAAATAAATAAAAAGGGCTGGGGATGTGGCTCAGTGGTTAAGCACCCCTGGGTTCAATTCCTGAAACCTAAGTAAATTAATTAATAAAGAAGAAGAAAAGACATGCCCCAAACTCTGACAGATGAAAGTGCTTGGTTCTCATGGAGTACACAGCTAAGCAACAAAATGATACCTCTAAAATAAGTCATTGAACAGTATCACCTGCAAATGCTGTGCCTAATGCTGGCCTAGGATAATTCACCAGACAGAGGCTTCATCTTAAATGAAGATGGAGAACCTCTGCTAAAGATTCTGCAAAGAAGTCTGACATATTTGAACAATACACCACTAATGTTTAGGCAGTCTGATTCTCAGCCTCCCAATGCTGCTCCTAGTAAGCATGTCACTTCTAACTTATCCCTCTCAGAACTGAAAGAACATAAAATTTATGCCTAAACCTCAAAGCTTGCTCACAAATTCTATCTCTAAGAACTTGCCAAGCTGGCATCAGCAGCAACCCCAGATGGTTTCCTGGAGCACCCAGACAGTTCCCTGGAGCACCCACAGAAGGTTCCTAGGAACACCTGCAGATAGTTCCCAGAGGCATTCCAGACTGCTCCCAGGAGTACCCACAGATCACCCACAGGAGCACTCATCAATGGTGCCATGCCTGCCAAGGGGAGCAATATGGCTGAGACAAGACTGTCCAGTGCTCATCCTCAAAGGACTTGGAATAAATGGTCTATAAAGAAAGCATGCCTCGCATCCTTGAGGAGCAGAACTATGTACCATTCCACAGACCGCTCAGGGAGCCTTGGACACACACTCTGCAAGGAGGGCAGAGGCTTCAACCTGCACGAGAATGATAGCCCCAGCATGGAGAGTGTATAGGATAGAATGAGGCCAGCCATGAAAAGGCATCAGTCAAAATCAGCTGCTGAGCATGGTGGTACATAGACATAATTTCAGCAACTTGGGAGGCAGAGACAGGAGCATCACAAGTTTGGGGTCAGTCTCAGGAAACTTAGTGAGACACTGTCCACCCTGCCCCCTAAAAATAATTATAAGCAGACATTGAGGGCACACAGAAGGTCACTGATTAATGTTTCAGATTATTATATTCTTTTTCTATCTTACCCACCCCCAATACCAGTACCGGGGACTGAATCCAGGGGTGTTCTACCACTAAGCTACATTCTCAGCCTTTATTTTTTATTTTGAGATAGGATCTTGCTAAGTTGCCCAGGCTCGCCTAGAACTTGTGATTCTCCTGCTTCAGCCTCCTGAGGTGCTGGAATTACAGGCGTGCAACACAACACCCAGCTTCCAGCTGGATTATTGATATTGTTATTCTTGCCAACCTGGAATTTAAGAAGAAGCTCGTGAGGCTTTATGTCAATGATGCTGTACAGGAAGAAAAACATTCCTAAGATGAAAATAAATGAATAATTCCAGGGAAATAAAATATAAAACTCAAAGCCAAAAGTATATAGGAGCTAGGATCGAGAATTCAAAGCCAGCCTCACCAACAGCAATAAACTAAGCAACTCAGTTGAGACCCTGTCTCTAAATAAAATACAAAATAGGGCTGGGATGTGGCTCAGTGGTTGAGTGCCCCTGAGTTCAATCTCTGGTACCGAAAAAAAAAGTAAATAGGAAAAAAAAAAGTTTTATGAATAAAAAGTATGCAGGACATTTCATGAGGGCCCAGAGCACCCCAAGTGCTGACTCTTGGAATCTATGGCCAGCTCTGGGATTCCTTTCATCTGCAACACCACCCAAACACGGTCCTACCTTTGGGGCCCGGTCAGTCTCGGACATGTTCTCTTTAGAAGTCCTGCTATCCTCTGGGGGAAATGCAGAAGCCTGCTCAGCTCCATGGTCCTCATCCTCCTCAAGCTCGTCAGAGTCATCCTCTTCTGAGTCCATCTCCAAGCTCTCTCCATTCACATGAAGGTTGCTGTCGCCCAAGGCCTTTTCACCCTGGAACACACAGGTGTACAGTGCTCAAGGACAACCGCAGCAGTCACCAACAGGCCTGCCAGCTCCCACATGAGCCTCAGTAATCATGGGAGATGGAGGGCCTGCTGGGCCAGGATGGACACGGCAGTGGTGCCCACTCATGGTGCACCTCAGGTGACAGGAAATGAAGAACCAACCAACTGGGCCAGGGACGCAGGAGTGGCATCCACCCATTGTGCACCTCAGGTGATGGGAGACAAAGAACCTGCTGGGCCAAGGACCCCAAAGTGGTGCCCACCTACTGTGTGACTTAGGTCATGGGAGCGGAAGGACCTGCTGGGCCAGGGATACAATGGTGATGCCCAGTGCCTGAAGCCTGGCTAGTGGGAGACAGGGTGAGAAGAGGGAGGAAGGTGGGTCTTCAACAACCCACCTAGGCATAGAGGCCGTGCCCTACAGCAGAGGGATCAAGGGAAGGTCATGCAAATTACTGACAACCTCACAGGGTGCTCCTTGGCCAAGGAAGCCCTGCAGAGAGATGCAAATTCAAGCACTTAAGGTACACAGCACACACATCCCTCTTACCTTGGAGCCCACAGTGGAATGAGTTAGACTCTTAAACATCTCAATCACCGTCCTCTGCTTTAAGACTTTGGTCTTTTTCTTAGGAACCAGGCTATAGGTTCCCATCCTTCGTTTTTTCTTCCGAGATACTGCAGCTGCTAAAACAAAAGGCAAGCAAGCTAAAAAAAAAAAAAAGTCAAAAGGGGACAAAAGAGGAAAAGAAATACCATTCAAATGTTTTTAGAGGTAGGAGACAGTTTATAAAATCTGATTACCACAGTCAGCAGCAAATCCCATGGCACCAGGCACACTTCTTATGGACTGACACAGGATGACTTGTCCCTACTTGTTATAAACTGCAGAGAAAGGCAAAGCACTTTCCAGATCAGGTTTCCTTCAGAATGAAACCCTGAGCAGACACTGCCATCCCACCTTGCAGGAAGGAAACCACTAGCCACTAGAAGCAGGATCCTGAGACACTCCTAGAGTCTACCCCTAGGTCCTGCCCCTCCATCAAATGCCCACCAGGAACAGTGTGTGCAGCAGGAAGAGCACAGGACTGAGAAGAGCCTCAATCTCACAACCCATCACTGGGCCAGGCCAGGCCAGTCTTCCTAGAATGCTAAGACCTTTCCCACAGTGAGAAGCAGGTATCATCCCTAAAGCTCTGGACCTCACTGGGACCCACCCCCAACAACGCCAGAACAAGAGGGAAAGAAGGGCCCTAGAGCAACGTCACCACCTATAGACAACTCTGGGGCCTGGGCAGTGGTTTTCAAGCAAGAAGTAACAGCAAGGTAATGGAGTGAGGGCTCAGGGACCCCAGAAACCCTTCTAAACACAGCTCCAGGTCAAAGTATTTCATACAAGATTCTCTGCAATATATGTGTCTGTGTGTGTGCATGTAAAAATTTTGTTATACTGAAGATGTACAACTTTTCTCTTGTCACAATTCACTAAGAGACAGCCAAACAAATACAGACAGCATTCTCACTGCATCAGGCACTAAAAGTCACCTAGAGATGACACACTGTATGAAAGAATGTGCAGAGGTCACACACAAAAACTGTGTCACCTTATCCCAGGGCCTTGAACAACATGGACTCTGGTTCCCACCGGGGAGGCAAGGTTCCTGGAACCAATCCCTCATGAATACCAAGAGCCAACTCTATAGACTTCCTCACTAGGGTTTTTTCTTAATGGACTACAGTAGCCCATCATAACTACAGTAGCCCATCATAACAGACCAGGTTGTCACTGTTTCAGTCAGGCTGGCTCTTCATAGTCTGTGACAGCTGACGAGCTACAACAGTGAATGCCAGGACGGAGACCTTACTGCCTCAAAAGTCCAAACCACCTGTCCCTAGGAAGAGTTTGCCGACTCCCAAGATGACTTCAGCGTGGGGAAAGGGGAGAAAAAGATGCCTGGGAATCAAAGTCGGCTGGAAGGAGCGTATGAGGACATCTGAGGGCCTTCCTCAAATGGCAGGTGAAACACATGGTGGGAAGAACAGAGCAGCTCAGAAATGTCTGCAAAGAACCTCTGGAAATGAAGGATCTACTGAGCACGTCAACATTCCCAAAGAGGAAACTGAAGTACAACAAGCGGGCAACCTTGGTACAGCAG
Source organism: Marmota marmota marmota (assembly GCF_001458135.2). Lineage (NCBI taxonomy): Eukaryota > Metazoa > Chordata > Mammalia > Rodentia > Sciuridae > Marmota > Marmota marmota. Next base: position 552,293 of record NW_026000052.1, read on the forward strand.
GGGCTTCAAAGTGTCCAGCTTGGGGGTCCAGGCCCAAAGATCCAGAAAGGTCAGGGCCAAGAAAGAAGCTCAGGGAAGGTTAGCATTTAGGATCTGTAGGGGCTCAAGGGACCCTTGGGAAGAGATCTGAAGTCCAGACTGCCTTAGACGGGACCAGAGCATGAGGAGCATCAGATCAAGAGCCCAGGGAAAGAACTCACAGAACTGATGACTTCTCAGGATGCTCTGGGAGGTACATCCACACACAGGTAAGCAAGGAAACACCCATGAAGTGGGGAGGGATGGGGAGGCCGCCCAGCTGCTGCACCACGAGGCTGGGCTGCTGGGGTACAGTCAGCATGCTTCAGGAAGGAGACAGGCTTGACGGGAAAGAGCAAACACACAGAGAAGAGGCTCCCCCAAAACCTCTACAGCTGCTTCTACAGCCTGAAACTGACTTTTACCTTTAAGTCTCAGGAGAAGAGCCGGACTGCCCATCATCCTGGGGGAAGGACTCACAGCCCATGCCCTACCAGGCAGAGCCACCTTCCTCCTTCCTACTTGTCCATGGGCTCCCATGGTGAGTCCAGGCCGTTCTGGGCTCTACCTGCCTCCAGAGAGTCCGGCACGCCACACTCACTCCTCTCTGGGAGTGCTCAGAGGTAAAGGACTACATGATGCAGTGGGAGTGCTGGACGAAAAATGATCCCTAATTTCTGTTTAGGGTGGAGATTCAAGCTGAATGATATAAGTTCTTCCACCCACTTCTACTTTTGTGGTATGTCATAACATTGGCTACCTCACCAGCTCTAAGTGAGCAACCTGGTAGCACTAAGCTTGCTCATACTTCTGCGCAGCCTTCACCACCATCCACTCTTTACAGTGTGTCCCATACAATGCATATTCCCCCCTCCCCTCCCCAGCCACCAGCACCCCCCATTCTACTTTCTGTGATTTCAGCTACTCCGGGTAAGGGACTTCAGGGGAGTGGAGTCACCACAGTACTCGTGCTCTGGTGCCTGATGGCCTCAGTTCACGCTGCAGAGCACCCTTCCTTTGTGAAGCTGAGCAGCGTTCCACCCTGTGGACGGGCCACACTCTGCTGCTCCCTTCACCCACCAAAGGGCGTGGGCGCTCTGGCTGCTTCCACCGTTTGGCTCTGGTGATGATGCTGTGACACACTGAAGACCCTGTCTTCAGTTCCCCGGGGTATATCCAGAGTGGAACTGCTGGATCATGTGGTGATTCTACATTTAGTTTTCCCACAGCAGCTGTGTGGCTTTTCACTCCCAGCAACAGTGCACACGCTCTCCAACACACGCTCTTCTGGTGTCTTGCCTGGATGGGAGCCGTCCCGGTGGGTGGAGGTGGCATCTCATGGTAGTCTTGGTTTTCATTTCCCTCATGAGTAGTCACGTTGAGCATCTCTTTCTGCCTATTGGCCGTCTGCACATCTCCTTGAAGAGACGTCTGCTCAAGTCCCTTGCCCATTTTTGAGTCAGGTTTTCTGCTCTTTTGTTGCCAGGGAGTTTCAGGGCTTCTTTTTACCATCTGGAGAGTAGTCCTTGTCACACATAAGGTTCCAGATGTTTCATCCTGTTCTGTGGAATGGCCTTTTACTGTTAGGAGTAAGGAATCAAATCAATACATAGGCAGTTGCCTTTTGACACGTAGAACTTTTTAAATTCTCACAAAGTGCAACTTGTCTAGTTCTTATGCTGCCGGTGCTTTTGGCGTCACATCCAAGAAGTCACTGCCAGATCCCACGCTTTGAAGCTGTCCCTGTTGTTTCCTTCTGAGAGTTCACTATAGTTTCAGGTCTCGCCTTCAGGCCCTGCTGTCCTGGGATAGTCTTTATATGCGGGTGAGACAGGGCCCGCCTTCATGCTTCTGCGTGTGGATTTCCAGTTTTCTCAGGACTGTTCCTTGGGAAGCTGTCCTTTCCCCCATGAAATGGTCTTGACAACCTTGCCAAAAATTAATAATGTGGTGGGTTTATTTCTGAGCTCTCTATTCTACTCCACTGATCCACATCTGCCTGTATTCCAATACCACATTGTCTTGATTGCAGTAGATTAATAATAAGCTTTGAATCTCTATTTTCTTAAATCTAATGAGATTTAATCTGCGGCCTAAGCATGGTCCGTCCTAGAAGAAATTCCATGGGCACTAGTGAAGCCTGTATATCCTGCTGCTGTGGGAAGAGGGCTACATGTATGTCTGCAGATCTAGTGAGTTCATGGTGCCACGTTCTGTGTGGCTGCATGATCCATGACTCACAGGAAGTACTGAAATCTACAACTACCACTGTAGAAGTGTCTATTTCCCTCTCCAATTCTGTCAATTCTTGCTTCATACATTTGGAAGATTTATCATTAGGTACTCAAATGTTTTTATTTACTATACTTTTTATTTTTCAATCTTGCTAAGTTGCCCCGGTTGGCCTGGAACTTGAAATCCTCCTACCTCAGTCTCCAAATTCACTGGAATTACAGGTATAGCCATGGTCCCTAGCTATAATTATTATACTCTTGCTGTCTTAAAGCTTTTACTAACAGATGGCATCCTTCCTTGTTTCTTGAAAGCTTTTGATTTAAAACTCATTTTCATCTGGTAGTAGTATATCCACATTTATTGTCTTTTGGTTCTTGTTTGCATAGAAGATTTTTTTCCCCATCCTTTCACTTTTGATATACTTGTGTCTTTGTATCTAAAGTGTTTTTCCTGTGGAGAACATATAATAGGATCATGTGATTTTATGCATTCTGCCAATCTGTCTTACGATTAGAGTGCTTAATCTGTTTACAATTAAAGTAGCTACTGCTAAGGATGCACTTAGTGTCTTCATTTGCCTTTAGTTGACTTTTTAAAACTGAAATGTTTAAATCTATATTTTCTCTTGTATATATCTATGACTATTTTATTTGTCATTACTGTGGGGATTACATTTGACATTCTAGAATTTTTACACTCTACTTTGAATTTATACCAGCTTCACTACAATAAAACAATGAAAACTCCGCTTGTATACAGTTCTTAGTCCTGCCCCTTTTGATGATTTTCACAAAAGTACATCCTTATACACTCTGCATACCAAAACAAAAACTAATTCTTTTAAATGCATTAAACTACATAGAAAAAGTGGAGAATTACAAGTGAAAATTATAATAAGGCTAGTATCTGCTTTTATCTTTAATATTTTTATGTATATTTTTTAATTGTAGATGTATCTTTATTTTTATGTGGTGCTGAGGATCGAACTCAGTGCCTCACACATGCAAAGCAAGTGCTTTATCACTGAGCTACAGCCTCAGCCCCTAGTAACTGCTTTTTTATAATGCACCGATCTATTAAGTCTTACAGAAAGCACAAAATGGAATTACAAGCCATTTTTACAATAACATTTGCTTTTATAATTGCTCATATGTTTACTTTATTGAGATCCTCAATCCTCTATACTATACAAATTTACTGTGTAAGATCCTTTCATTTCAACCTGCAGAGCATTTCTTACAGGGCAGTCTACTGTGGTAAACTCTCTCAGCTTGGGTTTATCTGGGCCTATCTTAATCTTTCCCGCCTTTTGAAAGACATAGGTTTCTTGGCTGACAGTTCTGTTTTTTCTTTTTGCACTTGGAATACATCGGCCTGCGGCCTCTGGCATCCAAAGATTCTGATGAGAAATCTGTGGGTGCCACCAAGGACCTTGTATGTGAGGAGTCACATTCCTCCTGCTGCTCTCAAAACCCTTTCTTTGAACAGCTGGATTAGGGTATCAGTGTGGGACTTGAGTTCATCTTACCCTGAGGTTCGCTGATCTCTTTGGATGCTATATTCACATCTTTCATCTGCAGAAGTTCTGCAAAAGTTTCCTACCATGTCTTCTACTTGTGGAGCACCCACAAAGTGCACACTGCCCAGCTGATAGTGTCCCACATAACCATGAGGCTCTATTCAGTCTTCTTTAGTCTTTTTATCTTCCTGATCCAAAGACTTTATAATTTTCATTGTCTTGTATTCAAGTTTGCTCTTTCTTCTGCCTGCTCAGATCTTCCTTTGAATCCTTGTATGGTATTTTTCATTTCAGTTACTGTACTTTTCAGAAACAAAATTAATATCTGGTTCCTCTTTATAAAGGTTTTCACCTCATTAATATTTCCATCGTGTTTCTACATTTTTTTTTTTTTTTTTTTTTAATTTTCTCCATGTCTCCCTCCAGTTCTTTGACCACGTGTAGGAAAGCTGCTTCTAACTTTATCCGGGAGATGTGTCATCATGTTTTCTCAGGAAAGGTTTCTGTTGTTGTTGTTGTTGTTGTTGTTTCCTTTGAGTGGGCCACAATGCCCTCCGTTTTTCTGCATGTATTGCACACCAGTTGGAAACAGACATCTAATATAGTGGTGGCAACTCTGGAAGGCAGGTTCTCTCCTTTCTCAAAGTTGGCTGTTCTTTCTTGCTGCTATTGACTGTTTTGGTTTTTTTTGATAGTTGTGGGCTACTTCTGTGCCAAGAACTATGGGGTAAATTTAAGGTTCTGTCACTTCTTTTCTAAGTGAGCACCTTTCCCTGGGCACACACTGTCTTTACAATTTTCCCATATACTGTTTCTTTTGAATATCCTAATCTTTAATATTCAGATCCCAAAAGGCAAAAAAAAAGAGAGAGAGAGAGAGAGAGAGAGAGAGAGAGAGAGAGAAAACTTGGGAAAGAGGGTTGTGAAGATGGAAGGAAGTGTGACCACATGGGCACAGCCTCTTGGTCTGATCCTGTGTCAGAACACAGGCTGCTGCTTTCTGGAGGACAGTATCCTTTTTGCCCACTCTGGCTCCCACAGGCTGAGTGTAGGCTGCTCCAGCAACACATGGACCAGGGCTTTACTACAAGATAAAACTGACTTCAACTTCGGTTACTATTCCACCCCGAACTCCTGCCATGAAGTGCCACCACAGACTTAACCTGCAAACCTTCCACAAACTTGAGTTTCAAAACAGCTACAGCAGCCAGGCATGGTGGTACCCACCTGTAATCCCAGCAACTTGGGAGGCTGAGGCAGGAGGATTTCAAGTTCAAGGCCAGCCTCAGCAACTTAGCAAGGCCCTAAGCAACTTAGCAAGACCTTGTCTCAAAATTAAAACTTTATAAAAGGGCTGGAATGTGGCTCAGTGGTTGAGAGCCCCTGGGTTCAATAACCAGGACAAAAACACACACACACACAACCACCTACAGTAGACAGACTGTACCAGGGCAGCTGTGGTCCAGAGGAGAGTTGGTTCTGCTTTAATCCTGCTCCACCATCATTCCAGAACCCTCTGAAATAGGTTTTTAATCATACAACTCTGCAGTTGAAAAGAAAACAGAAAGAGCTGCTGAGAAAGGTGCTAATCAGTTTTTGTCAAAAGAACCAATATCCACCTAAGGCCAAATTCTGGATGCCCAAGAGCTGGGCAGTGTGGTCCCCACCATGCAAGGCTGTGGTTCGCTGAAGGTGATTTAACACTACGATGAGCACTGGGTCATCCATGTCTGACAATGAAGAATGGAGGGGTGAGGTACAAGTCCTGTGGACCCTCAGCCACCCAAGCCAGGCACAGCTGCCTACAGAGCTTGGCCGTGACTCCAACCATAAAGTGCACATCCACCCTGTTTGTGGTGAGCTCACTATTTAGCAAGAGGGAAAAGAACACAGCCTCCTCTGACCACCACCAGAGCAATGCCAAGACTAGTGAAGAGGTAACGTAAAAATCTTAAGGCTGACCGAGACACTCCAATGCTGGCTTTACACATGCCCACAGGAGGCAACACTGAGAACGGCGAGGTCTGAAGGCGGAACTGTGCTGAATTGTGCTGTTCCTGGCATACATAGACACTGCTGCAAAAGGCCTACACCTGTTCCCACCATATCAATAGTGGCCTCCACGTCCCCTCCATCCAGGACACCTGGTAGGGACAATGACACTTGCCAGAAGACTGTGGTGCTGCCCTCCAGGCAGGCCTCCTGCTCTCAGCAATGCTAGAGGTGTGCTAGTAGCTGAAGTGAAATGGGACCCAAACAGGGCACACTCCTCTCTGGGAAACTCTTTCTGGCCTGGGGAGATGAGGTAAGCCTTGAGGCAACACAGAAGGTAGCTGGGGCTGGGGGCACACCTATCACCTGGGAAGCAGAGCAGTCTACCAACTGTCAGAACATACTGTACCTACAGTTGGAGGTGATTTCACATGCTCAGCCCAAAACTAATATGCTAATTAACCAAAGCTACACGGAAAGGTATGGAAGATAAACTAGAGAACTGAGGTATGGAACATACACATTGGGCATTTCACTTTAGAAAGATGATGAAATAATAAGCTTAAATTAAAGAAAACACAAGCATTAGCATGTGAACAGCAATACTGACTGCTGTGACATTCCTTGCCAGTTCACAACCACGTGAGAGAAGCAGATGCTGCAGAGCTTTGTGAATACCAGGTAAACTGCCCGGCACAAGCAGCGCTGAAGGCACAGAGCCATGAAGCTAGGCAGTAGTGGCCAAGACTGATTCTGCTTCCTAACTGCCATGTTCCCACAGGAAGATCCAGAGCTCCCTATGGAGGCCGCCAGTTCCAGCCTGGGAAGAAGAGGACCAGATGCACCTGAGCCATCCCTGCCAGCCAGAAGGTTTTCAGAGAGTGGTGGCCACATCCGAGGATCCGGAATCCAGCTGAAGGACCCCGCTGACAAAACCTGAGATGATTTGAGCAGAAAAACAAGGACAGTAATATACTATAGCCCAAAGATCCAAATGAGAGTTTATGAGGTGCTACAGTTTGGATCCTGAACGTCCTCCAAGATTCATGTGTTAAAGGCTTAGAACCCAGAGTGGTGCTACCAAGAGGTGGTAGGGCCTTTACGAGGTGGGACCTACTGGGAGCATCAGTGCAGCAAGTGTGTCCACAAAGGGGAGCAAGGGACCAGTCCCTTCTCACTTCTTGAGATGAGGTGACTGGTTCTGTTCCACCACATGCTCCAACAGTGTGCTACCCCAAGCTAAAAGCAATGGGGCCAACCAATCACAGACCAAACCTTTAAAACTTTTCTCTTTACAAGTTGATAAAATCTCAGTTATTTGTTATAACAACAAAAATCTGACACACGAGTCAAAAGTTAAAAATAGATGGATAGGGGGTAGGGGACTAGGGCTGTCGTTCAGCCGCAGAGCACTTGCCTAGCACGTGTGAGGCATTGGGTTCAATCCTTAGCACCACATAAAAAGAAACAAATAAAGGCATTCTGTCCATCTACAACTACAAAAATAACTTAATAAGCGGCTGGGATTGTGGCTCAGCAATAGAACATGTGCCTAGCACGTGTGAGGCGCTAGGTTCGATCCTCAACACCACATAAAAATAAATAAATAAAGGTATTGTGTCCATCTACAACTAAAAAAAAATAAAAATACATACTAAAAAAATAACTTAGTAAAAAAAATAAATGGGTGGGAAGTGAATCTTCCTTTCAGTATAAATGCAACTGAAAGGCAGTGATGGAGACAGAAAACCACCACGGGGACCCTGCCCTGCAGCACTTCCTGGTGGGTTGTGATCATGAACAGGACACCTGCAGAACCTCAGACTCTTCCTGAAGATACATGCTAGGGACAACCTTTATAATGGAGCAACATGCAAGACCCTGCCATGCCCTAATAAGTCAAAAGGCCACCAAAAACACAATTCCTAATGATACAGGTCAGTCACCTGTGGTGTCCCAAGACCTATACCTGGTCCTGAGGCACAGTGAAAAGCAACCTCAGAGAGGTTCTATGGAGAGCCTGGCCTCTATTCTCAAGATGCCACAGTCAAAAATGGCCAGGAATGCCTCAAACTAATAGGAAACTAACAAGAAACAACAGAGACAAGTGACTCTGGGATCCAGGATCAGATGTGTTTTTCTTTGGCTATAAGGGACATTACTAAGAAATCAGTAAAGTTAGCAATGTGCTACGATTAGGTGACTGTCACAGCCCAGGTGTTGATCACTGCACTGTAAGAAGCTAGAAAACATCCTTATTTCTAGAAACACAATGCATTATTTTTAGGAAAAACACTTAACTATTTAGAGGTAAAAGGGCACAAGTCTGTATTTGTAGCACAGTTCATGTTACACAAAATGATTATGTACTGGGAAGAGGAGCAAAATTGTGCCTTTTGGTAAAGGGAGTGAAGGGCACATGGGAATTGTTTGAACAACTTATGCGACCTTTGTGGTAGTCTGAAATTATTTTAATTAGAATTTTAAAAGTCATATCCTGGTGCTAGGGTTGGGGCTCAGAGGTAGAGCACTCACCTAGCATGCATGAGGTACTGAGTTTGATCCTCGACACCACATAAAAATAAAATAAAGATATTGTGCCTACCTATAACTAAAAAGTAAATGTTTAAAACAAAAAAAAGTCATATTCTGGTACTGGGGTTGTGGCTCAATGGTAGAGCTCTTGCCTATCACACATGAGACACTGTATTCAATCCTTAGCACCACATAAAACAAACAAACAAACAAATAAATAAATAAATAAATAAAACAAAGGTATTGTGTTCATTTACAACTTAAAAAAAAAAAAAGTCATAACCTGTGGCCAGGTGAGATTCCCCAGGTAAAGCCCTCAGGCCAATAGTCTCAGCACCAGGCCAACCTGGTTCAACTTTCAGGAAGGCTGGCTGGCAGGCCCTTTTCAAATTCAAACTCATGGCTGGCCTGTGCCACAGGGAGCCATCCATCTCCTCAGGGAGGGCACTCCACACACATGCAGTGGCAGCTCCCTATGAGGCCACATGCTGCCAACTCCTACAAAAGAACCCCAATAATAATCAAGTGTCCGTCCACTCAACCAACAAGGAGAGGCATGAGCACCAGGGGGCTGAGGAGAAGTACCCAGGGGCAAGTGACTTGGCTGGTGACAGAGCCAGAGCAAAAGACAACTCTCTACACCTTGGCCACACTTAGTGCCAAAAGACAAGTCTCCACACCTTGGCCACACTTAGTGCTTCCAACAGCATCCAACACAGGACCAGGAGTGCTCTCAACCCCAGAGTCCTCCACCCAGACCAAGTCAGTTTTAATACAATATTCACGTCAGATCAGAGGCAAGCCAGATAACCAAGGCAGGTGGCAGCAAGAAAGGCTTTAAGGCAGGCACTGCCTCTCCACTGCACAGGCCAGTGCTCAGTGACACCAGCCACACTGCACCTGGAAGGCAGAAGCTCAAGACATACATTCAGAAAGAAACACAGCTGGTGGACCCTTTTACCTGTCTGTGACTTTGTGGTGGCCATGTAGCACTGGCTCTGAGGTAGTGACGGGTGAAGGGATGGGAAGGGGGGTAAAAGCTGCTGTCGTCCACAGTCAGAAACGTTTCTGTTGATCTCCTCTTTTGGTTCCTTATGGTCTCTAGCTTCTCGAACATCCCTGGGATCCTTGCTGGCTGCATGCTTCAAAACAAAGACAATTAATAACTATGACGACAAGCCAAAAGATGATTGCTGAAATAACATGCACCCAAAATTACAGCTCTTTTCCCCAGTAATTCCCTTCAAGTGAGAGATGAGCCACTATGGGGAAACAGAAAATCTACAAATCCATGCAACCTGGACATCATCAAAGAAGCACCTGGAGCTAGGACATGTATGCCTAGGCATCTGCTGGATGACGAAGGTCAGGCTACCAGCCACCACCCAAGCTAAGAACAGTATTTCCAGGTCTAATGGTAAGGAGGATCACGAGGAAGGAGGGGCAGTGGGAGAGGGAAAAAGAAGCATCTGCAGTGACTGTGTGGCTGTAGAACCTCAAATATCATCTTATCTGCTATTTGTAGAAAAAGTCTGCCAGCCCCTGATTTAGGCAATCAGTATGACTAAGCTAAAAACACCCAAAATGGAAGCACCGAAACCTCTCTAGGAGTGCCTCCACAGCTGCCACAATTAGACCTGCAAGATCTCCAAACAGCATGGATTCCACAACAGCTAGTTACACTTGAATCTGTCTTTAGCCTTAGCCTTCCAGAGCACCAGCAGCCTGTAGGCAGCTATGCTGACACCATAACCACTTCATGATGGATCAATAGCCTGCCTTTACTCCACACAGCCTACACTCCACTGAACCTCCATCTATCTGCTTCCATATATTCACAGACAACCTTGAGAGAGGTTGACCTCAAAACACCTCAAGCTGACAAAATCTTATTGTGCACACAGTAGTTTCCATAAATAATGAGTAGAACAGACAGGCTTCCTCTGATACATAATCCTGAGAAAACTGGAAATCCACACGCAGAAGCATGAAGGCGGGCCCTGTCTCACCCGCATATAAAGACTATCCCAGGACAGCAGGGCCTGAAGGCGAGACCTGAAACTATAGTGAACTCTCAGAAGGAAACAACAGGGACAGCTTCAAAGCGTGGGATCTGGCAGTGACTTCTTGGATGTGACGCCAAAAGCACCGGCAGCATAAGAACTAGACAAGTTGCACTTTGTGAGAATTTAAAAAGTTCTACGTGTCAAAAGGCAACTGCCTATGTATTGATTTGATTCCTTACTCCTAACAGTAAAAGGCCATTCCACAGAACAGGATGAAACATCTGGAACCTTATGTGTGACAAGGACTACTCTCCAGATGGTAAAAAGAAGCCCTGAAACTCCCTGGCAACAAAAGAGCAGAAAACCTGACTCAAAAATGGGCAAGGGACTTGAGCAGACGTCTCTTCAAGGAGATGTGCAGACGGCCAATAGGCAGAAAGAGATGCTCAACGTGACTACTCATGAGGGAAATGAAAACCAAGACTACCATGAGATGCCACCTCCACCCACCGGGACGGCTCCCATCCAGGCAAGACACCAGAAGAGCGTGTGTTGGAGAGCGTGTGCACTGTTGCTGGGAGTGAAAAGCCACACAGCTGCTGTGGGAAAACTAAATGTAGAATCACCACATGATCCAGCAGTTCCACTCTGGATATACCCCGGGGAACTGAAGACAGGGTCTTCAGTGTGTCACAGCATCATCACCAGAGCCAAACGGTGGAAGCAGCCAGAGCGCCCACGCCCTTTGGTGGGTGAAGGGAGCAGCAGAGTGTGGCCCGTCCACAGGGTGGAACGCTGCTCAGCTTCACAAAGGAAGGGTGCTCTGCAGCGTGAACTGAGGCCATCAGGCACCAGAGCACGAGTACTGTGGTGACTCCACTCCCCTGAAGTCCCTTACCCGGAGTAGCTGAAATCACAGAAAGTAGAATGGGGGGTGCTGGTGGCTGGGGAGGGGAGGGGGGAATATGCATTGTATGGGACACACTGTAAAGAGTGGATGGTGGTGAAGGCTGCGCAGAAGTATGAGCAAGCTTAGTGCTACCAGGTTGCTCACTCAGAGATGGTCAATGTTGTGTGTTTTCACCCTCTCCCATAAAAGACAAAGCATCCCCATCTCCTGGCAATGAGACCAGGGAGAAGTGGCCCAAGTCAGAAATTACTGTAATTCGAGGCACTTGATGAGTGCTGTGCTCCACACTGATGGGTTTAAGTGAGGACATGCTTCATGAGGTCACAAGTGTGGCAGGCAGGCAGGCAGTCAGGTAGGTAGGCAAAGAGGGGAGTTCCAGATGGAACAGCAAACTGTATACCTCACTAGTGAGAGATGAGTGCTAAGCAGGGCAGGGGTGCTGTGTGTTCTCTGCCCTCTCACCCAGGCTCTGCAGCTCTACCTCAAACCCTCTCTCACCACATCTCACGTGCACTTTGCCTTCTGTTTCACATGTGCTGCTATCTTGTACTCTTAGCCTCTCTCACGCGCCCTGCTGTTGGCAAGGCACCTAGAAAGCTTCTCAGAGACAGCTCTTCTTTCCTCAGCCCACAAGAAAGCTGCCCGATACCTCACCTAATGTCCAGAACACACAAGTCACATTACTTGATCTCACTGCCTATCTAGCTAGGAACCTGCTATGGCCTGAATGTGTCCCCCAAAGGCCCCATGTTGGAAACTGAATCCCCAAATTCACGTTAATGGTAACTGGAGGTGGGGTCTCCAGGAGGTTATTAGGATGGGATGAGGTCAGGCGAGGGCCCCTGTGGTAGAGGAAGAGACCTGAGTTGGCAGGCTTGCTCTGCCTCACCATGTTATGATGCAGCAAGAAGCCCTTACCAGATGCTGGCACCATGCTCTCAGACTTCCCAGCCTCTAGACCAAGAGCTGAACAATCCTCTGCCCTTTATAAACCACCCCATGTGTGGTATCCTGTGACAAAAAAGAAAGTCCACCCAGACAGAAACTTACGCTGGACTCAGGTTGTGAGAACCACAGTCTATACAGCTTCCTGTTGCTTCCCCTGGTGGAGACCAACCCAGTTCACCATCTCAAGTGCTGCACTGCCAGTGATAGCACCTGCTCCGCAGCAGATGGCACCTATACCCTTCCTTTCCCCAGGGATTAACTCTCCCTTCCCTCCTCCAAAGCACAGCTCAAACTTGGCAGTTCCTTCTGCAGCTGCCACCATTTAACCCACCACAGTATTGTCTGAGCCCTTCTCAGATGCACCAGGCAGTAACCACTAGGGCTCAGAACCTAGCTCCTGCTGTCACCTACACACTGCCACACAGCCTATGCAGCACTCAGCTATAAAATACATCCACTCAGCACTCGGAGCACAGTAAGATCCTAATTTACACATAAAATAAGACCTCAAGAGGAGACAGCCACATGAGGCTAATTCTCATTTTGGTATAAAAACCTATTCTTTCATTTCAGAAGTAATTTTCAAAAATCTAACAAAGAAAATTGAGAATTCCTGAGCCTGGTGGGAATCAGATCCTGCTCGCAGTTGCTGTCTCACAAGGCAGAACCATGAGAGAAGAAATGACCTGCTGCACCAGGAGGCAGGGCACATGGGCTATGTCCTTGCAGAGCCCAGCACACCCTGTACTCTCTGCTCCAGCTCTGCCACAGGCTTTCCCCTCCTGGCCTGTTACTGTTCAAGTTTCTGCCCCAGCCAGTGAATTCTCACAGCTGGATATTTCATTGCAACTGCAACTCAACACTAATTTGCACCATTAATAAGAACTTCCCCTAGTACAGTGGCAGAATGGATGGGGCCACTTCCCACCCCACACCTAGAGCCCAATGGTAGGCATGTGTGGAAGGAGTGGAGTGTGGAAGCACAAAGCCAGAGGAGAAAGCTAAAAGCATGCCACAGTAATGCCTCCTGGTATGTGCATAGTTCAATTAGGAGAGAAATCCTCAAGATCTAGACTAGGCAAAGAGTTCTTAGACATCAGAATGACAACATGATGCTTGACATCAGAAGCGCAGTCCAGGAAAGCAAATTAATAAATTGGACTTCATCTAAATGAAAAGCTTTTGCTCTGAGAAAGATCCTTCGAGAGGAAGAAGATAAGCTTCAGATGGGGAAACTAACCTACAAAAACCACACCTCAGATAAGGATTCATACTGAGGAAAAAACCTCAAAGCTAACCAAACAATACTAAAAAATGGGAGGGGGGGCGGTGCAAATGGTGCAAGAGACATTTCAACAGCAATGACAAGAGCTGGCAAGTGAGCACTAAGGAGATGTCCCATATTATAGGCATGAGGATGTTTGAGTAAAACAAGGACAATATGCCACCACACCCATCAGGTAACCAAAACAGTAGCCACGCAACACCAAATGTTGGCGAGGATGTAAGAAACAGGATGAGTCCCATGAGGTAGGGGTACAAACTGCAGCCACTAGGGAACAGGGATGGCTTATAAGTTCTTTATAAAACTGAACATCCAAGGGACTGGGGGTGTGGCTCAGTGGCAGAGCACTTGCCTAGCATATGCAAGGCCTTGGGTTCAATTCCTGGCACCAAAGAGAGAAAACCAAAATGAATATCCAGTCAACAAGCGACACAGCAATTCTACTCCTGGATACTGAACTGAGAAACATGAAAATGTATATGCAAACAAAAACATGTACATAAATGCTCAGGGCAGCTTTAAGAGCACCAAACTGGAAATGTCCAAGTCTTTCAACAGTGAGTGGCCAGTCTGCAGCTATCCACACCACGGACAGCTGGGCAGCCTAAGGAGGAGCAGGCTCCTGATGTAACCTGGATAATCTCAGGAAAATTATGTTGAGTGCAAAGAGCCCCCCAAAAGTTATACACTGTATGGGGCTGGGGTTGTGGCTCAGTAGTACAGCGTTCATCTAGCACATGTGAGGCCCGTGTTCAATCCACAGCACCACATACAAATAAATACAATAAAGGTATTGTGTCCAACTACAACTAAAAAATAAATAAATTTTTAAAAGGTTATACACTGCACATACTGAACAACACCTGAAATAACAGAATTACAGAAATGGAGAATGATCTAGAGAGTGCCAGGGATCAGGGACCTTGACTGTGATGGCTATGCCCCTCTGCGTGCGCGCGCGCGCACACACACACACACACACATGCACATCCAAGTTATGGTGAAATTGAGTAAGACCCATGGATCACACCAGTGTCAGTACCCCAGTTACAACACTGCATTCCAACATGTAAGATGTTATCACTGAGGAAAATTGGGCAAAGGGTACATAGCACATTTCTATACTATTTTTGTTGCTTCCTGTGAATCTAAAACTATTTTTTAAATTTTTCAAGTTCTGACAATGTACAGAAGAGAACAGTGAAAGGCTGGAGCTAAGTCAGGCCGGCCAATGGAAAATGGGGAGCCCCTGGGCCAGGGCAACTGGTGGGTATTGCATCAGGGCATCAGGAGGCACCAGCACACTGCTAACGGAGGGGAGAACCTGGTGGTTACAGAACCCAGCTTCAGGTGTGTGGTTGGCAGTGAAGCTCCACACTGTCCCATGGCCACCACAACCACAGACCCATGCAGTACTCAGTCAGGCTGGTCCAAGGCCACAGAAGCCAAGGCAAGCATACCCTGGCAAGAGAAATCAGCCCTGGAGAAGATCACCAAGAGCAAGAGCTACCACCCAACAGAGCTCCTCTGAGGAATCAGAATTCATGACAGAAACTATGGAAAAATTACAATGATATCTTCTGAAGGATAAGATAAAATTTGAGAGATAAGAAGTTTTTTAATTAAAGATTAGTCAGAAATATTGGGTATGAAAAAAATGTCAAAATAAAGCACACAGAGTTGGGCACAGTGACACATGCCTGCAATACCAGTGGCTCAGAAGGCTGAGGCTGAGGCTGAGGCTGAGGCAGGGAGATTGCGAGTTGAAAGCCAGCCTCAGCAATTTAACGAGGCACTAAGCAACTCAGTGAGACCCTGTCTCTTAAATAAAAAAAATTTAAAAAACAGGCTGGGGATGTGGCTCAGTGGTTAAGTGCCCCTGAGTGTATTCCCCTGTACCAAACACACACACACACACACACACACACACACACACACACACTCACACACACATGTATAAAATGAACAGAAGAATGTAAAAGGTTAAAGAACAATGCTAGAAGCAGAAAGCAGGCAGGGCACTGTCCAAATAGAAAAAAGACCCAACCTCCACCTAAAAGGAGTTCTATGGAAGGAGATGGAAAGAAAATCATACATGCGTTTTCCTGGTGCTGATGACACAATTCCTCAGACTGGCAGGGCCCTCAAGAGAAGGTCCCAGATGTGGAGTCCTAAGGGCTGCAGAAGAAACAGCAGACGGTCTACTCATGAAGGACAAGACAGTTTCAGAATGCCACTAGCAATGCCAAACACCAGAAGTTCGGAGGGAATGTGATCATAAACCCAAAATCCATTCCCAGCCAAATTAACATCAAACAACAGCACTGTAGATATTTGGAAGAAATTTATCAGGCACACACCATGTGAGACATGGTGGTAAGCAAAAGGCCAGCATGGTGGGGGTCAAACTTGGGTACATACTGCCCGTGTTCAGACATTCAAGATGTAAGACTCGTCTGCTCTCAAGGCAAGCATGAGCCGGCACACCTCAAAGCAGCCCTCTGTGCCCACACTTCTGTCACACCATGGTCCTGACCAACTTCACTTCCTCTCACTTCTCAAACAGTGGGTGCTGAGTCCTCCTGAGCTGGAATGAAAGCCTCCAGATCCACAGCAGAAGGGAAAACCGTCTCCTTCAAAATGCCTGGCACATTTTCACTCGAAGCGAAGAGAACCCTCTAGGGAGAGCAAATCCCCAAAAGAAGGCAGAGACAGTGCCATCTGGCCTTGCTGTTCACACACAGAGGCATCAGCAAAACCCCTAACTGATCACAGGCCTAGAAGTGACCACCTCACCAGATTACCACTGCTTTACACTTTATTTAACTTTAGTGGCCTAAAGTTAGTGCCAGATGACCATTGCCATCTGCTGGCTTTTCTCTTGAATGCAGAGAAGTCCGCTTGCCATCATTAACACAGGAGAAGACAGACAGAAGGGAAATGGCAAGAGAAGACACAAAATTACCAGGCCCAGGATGGACTTCGGCATGGTCTTGCGTGCCCTGTGAACCTTAACATCAGTTCCAGGGGCCATGGGCTTCCTGTCTTCTGTGTCTGCACTTCCTTCCCCAGGCACGGCTGGCGCTGCGGCTGGTGTCTGTGGAAATGCACCTAGAGTCCTGCCTTTGCCAGCCGCTCCAGGAAGGGTTTTCGCAGCATGGCCAGGAAGCGAGGAGGCCAGAGTGTTGGGAGTCCTCAAGGGCTGCCCCTGCAGGGCCGATTTATTTAAGAAGTACCCATTGCTGCCAATGACAGAAGTCTGCATGAAGTCGTCAGCTGTGACGTGGTTCTGCTTCCCCACTTCTGGTTCTCTTTCTGAAACCCCATTTTCCGCTATTCGTGCTGCTCTATTGGTACCTTCCTGTGGGCTGGCTCTTGTGCCCTCTTGAGTGTGTCTGGCTGCATTTGGGTGACTGGTGTCACAGTTGTCACAAGATCCATTGGTTTCACCATCTGCAGCCATGGAGGCCTCTCCCGCCTGCTTCTCTACGGAACCTTCATCAGCAGCCATAGGAATATCTGTGAACAGAGGAGAAAGGAGCATCACTGACTGCTGGGACCCCACCCTCCCACAATACCACCACCAGCACTAGTTACAATGCTTCTGACTGGCTGACATAAAACTATCCACTGAAATCCTTTCATTTTACCTACAAACTAACACTTAAATTCAAATGGATTTAAAATGAGATTGCTTCCTGAACAGGATGTCAAGTAAGTGTGAGGAATCACCATGGCAAGAAAACCTGAGTACTGTCTGGAGGTATCAACGAGGTTCCAGAAGCAGGTGTACACAAACAAGCAAAAAAACAGGCCTAAGGGAGGATGGCTTTCAGCACGCCCATCTGTGCACCCTGCAGGTGCGGGGGGTGGGGGGAGATCTCTCTCTGACAGTTCTAGCAGTCACAACCAGGATGCTTAGAAACAAGAAACGCACTCACACCAGAAGACTGAAGAATACTATGAGTTGAGGCAGAAAACTCATGATGACATCCCTGGAGGCAGGAAAAGCCTGGGCCAAGGTCTAGGCTCCATCTAGGCCACCCTGCTCTTGGCTGGACTCTTCTTCACACCTACCACTTAACATGCTGCATTCTCTACTGCTCAACATGCTGGTCATCTTCCTTGCACCCCTAAGTTCTATGAGAGCAAAGGTTCTGTTCACTACTGTAACCTGGGCACATAAAAAGGGCCTGGCACATGATACATGTGCAACAAATAATAAATGGTTTCTGAAAAACAAAGAGCAATTAATAAGTTTTTTTTAACACATAGCAAAAGTAGAACATGTAGAAATTTCCTTAACTTGGAGAAGACTATATCCCAAACTCTGCAGCAATATATCTTCACTCAGAAAGGTTAAATCAATTCCATGTAAGCCCAGAAACAACATACAAACATCCATTAAAACCACTAGTGCTAAACAAAACAGGTGGTACTGGGTGACACTGAAAGAGACGAAAGAAAAGCGTGAAGCTTAGTGACCAAGGCACAAATGCTCTCATCTGCACCTAACATGCTCTCATCTATTGAAAAACAGAATCCACCTGTGATCAAAACACATGAACAAAGCCATACGGCTGAATTCAAAATCAAGTCGTAGGGCTGGGGATATAACTCCATAGAAGAACAACTGCCTAGCAAGCACAAAGCCCTGCCTTCCATCCCAAAACTGCAAAACAAATCGAGTTACAAACTCAAAACCACTCTATTTTTTTTTTAATTTTTTAGTTGAAGATGGACACAATATCTTTGTTTTTTGTTTATTTATTTTTGTATGTGGTGCTGAGGATCGAACCCAGTGCCTCACGCATGTGAGGCGAATGCTCAGCCACTGAGCCACAGCCCCAGCCCCTCAAAGCCACTCTCTACACGAACATTAACTAGAAAATACAAGTTAAAAACTAAGATGTTATTAATAAAAGCAGGAAAAACTCTACAGGTATAAAAAAAAAATGACAAGATTATTTAAGACCTAGGTGGAGAAAAAAATTAAATACAGGGCCTTTGGACATTGGAATGGTATGACAAATTCACACAAATCTGTCAAGTCCCCTCAAATCAAATTTATAAATGTGTGCCATTCTAATAAGACTTCCAGTTAGTACATTGAGGAATTCTACGCCTGACCCTGAAATGCATCAGGAAGAAACAGGTGGTACTGGGTGACACTGAAAAAGAAGAAAGAGCTAAGTACACTGTGAAGAGGAGAATAAGGAGAGCCACACATACTCCTGCTACAGAGGAAGAGCACACAGTCATGCAGATCCCCCAGCAAAGGCAGTGCAGAGCATGACCCACAGCCCAGGCAGCCGAGGCTGGTTGCTGAGGACCAAGGCACCTCCCCAGACACGGGTGTCTAGCCTCAAGGCTGGAGTCCCCACCTGCAGGTCCCAGCAACCCTTCTGCTTGTGAAATGTGGACATACTGTCCTTGACACTCTGAGGAAAACACAGAAAAATAGAATAGCCTATAGTCAGGGGAAATTTATAAAACATCAAAAGCATGAATAATGACAAGAAAAAGATCTGACTATATTGGAATTTCAGATTTTTGTCCTACAAAGAACATAAGTAGGCAAGGTTAAGCAACAGGTAATCATACCCTTGTAATGTCTAAAACTAACAAGGGGTTAATATCTAGATGTTAAGTAACTGATTTAATCAAGCAAGAAGAGAGAGAAACCCTAACAAGAAGGGGGGAAATAATATAAACAGGAAATACACCAAAAAGGAAATTTGGGGGCTAGGGATACAGTTCAAATGGTAGAGTGTTTGCCTCGCATGCACAAGGCCCTGGGTTCAATCCAGCACCACCAAAAAAAAAAATTAAAAATGTTCACATGCATGGCTTAATACACAAATTCAAAGGCAGAGATGGTTCAAGTGGACAAGAAGCTGCATAGTGAGCAATATCCCCACAACTTACATTAAATAAAATAGGAAGCGCAGATTAAAGAAATGGGATTGGAAAGGCATGCAAAAGTGAATTTGTAAACGGTTGGAGTGGCTATTTTAATATCAAAGTAGGTTACAGAGCAAGGAAGTCTAACAAGGTACACAATACCATTCCATGGGGTCAACAAAAGAACTTCAAAGTGCAAGAACTGAACACTGCTAGGACTGCTAGAGGAACCGATTCCACAGCTGAGGTCATAGATTCCCACAGCCCAGAGTCTCCTCCGCAAGGCTCAGAAGGCTGATCTGCCAGTCAGCAGCAGGCCCGGCCTGACCCAGGAGGGACTCAGCACACAGCATATGCACATTCATTGAGAGGCTAAGGGCGAACCTCAACTAACTTCAAGTGAGATGAAATGTGCTCTGACTGCAAAGGAATGAAATTAAAAATCAACAACAACGAACTCTGATAAAACCCCCAACTCTCTGAAAACTAGAAACTAAACTAAAACACACTTTTAATGAGACAAAGAATAAACCAAAAGGGAAATTACAAAGTATCTTGAATTGACAGAAAATGCAAACACAGCTCTCAGGATGTGAAGGATGCTGCTCAACAAGCTCACCAGGAAACAGGCCATGAGCCCTGTGTGGAAGGGAGAGGAAAGACTCAGCACAGAGCTCATGGAACCAGAGAAAGTAAGGGACCAAATGAAAGTGAGAAGAGGAAGAAGCAGCACAGACTGAAGCATGAACTGCCAAGACAGAAAGCAGACAACAGAAGGAGTAAACACAACCAAGAACTGGTCTTTGTTGACAAGATAAATAAAATTAAGGGACTTATTCTCTAAAGTCAGTATTACCCTGAGACCAAAACTAGACAGAGGCATAACGCAAGAAAACCACAGGCCAATATTCTGAATAGACATACATGAAAATATTCTAAACAAATGTAGAATGAACCAAAACCAAAAACACATTTTACAAAATAATATGTCCAGTAAAGAAGAGTTTATTCCCGAAGGCAGGGTTAGTTTAACAGTCAAATAAACAATTAATGTAATCACTGTACTGACAAACTAAAATAAAAAACTAACAAAAATCACCCCAAGAGATTCAGAAAAACACCATCATTTCTGATAAAAATTAAGCAAAGCAGAAATAGCAGGAAGCTCTCTCAAGCTGACACGGGCTTCAGTAAACCCACAGCCAGCCTCTTAGGCAAGGCTGTCTGTGCTCACAGTTCCCACTCAACATCACCCTAAAGGTTCTGAAGAGTGCAGCAAACAGAAGTAATCATGCAGGTCAGAAAGCAGCAGCCGCAGGACTTGGATGACAGGATCCAAGATCCCTAGGGTCTCTGAAAAGGCCACCAGCACCGAGGACTGACCTTAGAAAGCCCACAGAACACAAGATAGACTGCAGAAATGACCTCAACCTAAACCTCACACCTTTAAAATATTAACTTCAAATGAAAAGAAATGTAAATTTATATCAGAAAACAAGACTTTTAGGAGAAAAAGTCAAGGGGCCCAGAACTAGCAAAGAGTCAGCCTTGACACAGAAACAATTTCCAAAAAAGAAAAAAGCAACAAATCGAACTTCACCAAAATTCAAAGCCCAGGAAAAGACTTCTACAGGGAGGAAATGCCCACTAGCTACATACCTGGCAAAGGACTAGTACCTGGAACATACAAAGAACCCTCAAAACTAAGTAGCAAATCTAATCCACAACAAAAATATCAGCAAAGGTGCAGAGAACTGGGGCCTTTACAATGATGCTGGGAACGCCAAAACCAGGGAAGACAGCTAAACGTGCACTGACCCACAAGAGCACCTCACTCCTGAGCTGGAGCCCCAGAGAAAGCGTGTCAGGAAGCGTCTGCAGTAGTTTCACCATGACAGACAAGGGAACAGCCCAGATGTCCTCCAGTGAGTAAATGGTTGAGTGAATTGTGGGAATCCACACACAGAACATGACTAAGGAACACAGAACAACAAACCACTGATATCCAACAAAGCCTGAATGCACCCCAGGGAATTATGCTGAATGAAAAAAGTTGACCCCAAAGGTTACCAAGCATATATATACAGCATTTTGAAATGACAAAACCATAGAAATGGAGAACAGATTACTGGATGACAGCAGAAAGCAACAAAATGGGAGGTTCCAAAGGGTGAGGAGGAGGAGCCCATGGTGGGAATGCTGTGCACCTCACCATGGTCATGGCCGTGGTTGTGGATATACGTGACAGACACAGAAGCAAATACACAAAGTAGGCAGGTACAGTTACCACACCTGTGATCCCAGAGATTCCAGAGGCCAAGGCAGGAGGATCACAAGTTCAAGGTCAGCCTCAGCTACTTAGTAAGACCCTATCTCAAAATCAAAAATAAATAAAAAGGCCTAGAGATATAGCTCAGTGGGACAGTGTTCCTGGATTCAATGAAAGAAAGATGGCGCAGAGGTGGGGGGAACTGGTGCAAACCACTGAGAAATCTGAATAGGTCTGGTGCATTGTACTCATGTCAAAAACCTGATTTTGACTCTGTGTACAGTTTTGCAAGATGCTGTCATTAGTTGAAACAGATGAAGGATACACAGGAATCTCTTTACAATGTTTCTCACATGTACAATGTTTCTCACATGTAAATCTATAATTATCTCAAAATACAATTCAACAGCAAAAGATAAACTGCAAATCTGTGTATCAGTTATGAGCAACTGGTAAGTAAAATTGTAAACAGCATAAGAACATATGAAGTAATTAGAGATACAAAACCTGTATGCTGAGATACAATGTGAAGCTATCAAAAACTAATAAAAATGGGCTGTGGGGCTAGGATTATGGCTCAGTGGTAGTGCACTTGCCTAGCATGTGTGAGGTGCTGGGTTCAATTCTCAGCACCACACATAAACAAATAAATAAAGGTCCATCAATAACTAATAAATTTTTTTTAAAAAAATGGGCCAGGGATATAGCTCAGTTGGTTGAGTGCTTACCTCGCATGCACAAGGACCTGGGTTCGATCCCCAGTACCACCACCACCATCCCCCCAAAAAAGGAGAAATATACCTTGTTCATGAGTCAAAAGACTCCATATTAAGCTTTACATGTGTCAAATGAGAGAAGTCTGACAGGTGTAAAAGAGTATTCTATGTGATCACACAGGTATTTGGCAAAGACTTCAAGTCGAGAGCAACAACCAACCTGGATTTAAAGTTACTATATTTCAAGCTAAAAAAGGACTAGTAACAAACCAACAAGAAGCCAAACTTTGCAAGTTAATAAATCGAGTGCCTTGGAAAAGCCTAACAATCCTTGTTTTAATACAGATATCCAGACTCAACATATTCAATCCACAAACACTACCAAAGTATCTACCATCCCATCAGAACTACTAGATATACAAGAAATACAAGTACTCAGAGAAGACAGGTGCCAAGCTTAAACTGAAACACACAGAGAACAAGGCACACATACCCTCTACATGCACCCCTACAATGCATCTCTAGAAATGAAAGATGGCCAATATGAAAGGAGACTATCAGCAATGAAACTACCACCAGATTAGACAGAGGAAAGAGCACTCAGACACACTGTTAGAATCTATGCAAAATAAAGCACTGAAAGGTGAAAATGAGTGGGTGGAGCCTGACTGACAGGTGGAATGACATGAAGCAAACATGCATGTACTTGGAGAGGTAAAACGAAAAAGAAAAGCAAAACTATATTTGAAGGAGTAATAGCCAAAAAAACAAAAAACAAAACAAAAACAAAAACAAACAAACAAAAAAAAACCACACACACACTTTAGTCAGGCACCAGACATGAGGCACACCTGTAATCCCACTGGCTTGGGAGGCTGAGGGAGGAGGATCACAAGTTTAAAGCCAGCCTCAGCAAAAGCGAGGTGCTAAGCAACTCAGCAAGACCCTGTCTCTAAATAACATACAAAATAGGGCTGAGGTGTGGCTCAGTGTGAGTGCCCCTGAGTTCAATCCCCATACAAGGTGGGGGATGGGGCACTTTAGTCAAGTATTTCCAGACTTGAGGAAAACTACAAAAATCAATGATCCCAGAAAGTTAACAAACTTCTAGCAACATGCCAAAAATCAGAGATAAAGAGAAAATCTGAAAACAGCCAGAGAAGAAAAGACAAATTACATACTGAGAAAAAGATAAACAGACTTCTGGTTCTAAGCAAAACAGTGAATTAATCCACTGATATGGATTAACTGTGGGCTAACTACAAGCAGACAGGGTGTGACTGGAGGAAGTAGGTCACTGGGCGTGTGCCTTTGGAGTTTACATTTTGTCCCTGGTGAGCAGAGTTTCTCTGCTCCTGGGCCATCATGTCCTGAGCTGCTTTCCTCCTCTACGTCCTTCTTCCATGATAGTCTGCCTCACCCCAGGCCCACAGCTATGGAGTTGGTCAACCATGGACTGAACCTCTGAAACTGTGAGCCACAATAAACTTTTCTTCCTTAATATCATTCTTGTCAGGTACTTTGCCACAGTGACTAAAAGCTGACTAATAAACCTAGAATTTCATACCCAGTACATCCTTCAACACAACACAGACGGACAAACTTTGAAAAGATGAATAACCAACACAAAAGTCACAGCAATGTCGATCACACTTCTCCAGCTGGCTGGGCAATGGCACCACACAGAAAATCACTACCACACAGACAGGTGGGACATAAAGGCATGAGAAAAAACATGCAATTCTTAGGCAAAGAAAGCTGGAAAGACCTCAGACCTATTAAACTAGACATATTTCAGTACTATCAGGGATGAAGGAAGACATATCTTGGTAATAAAGGGGTAAATTCATCACAAAGATAGAACAATCTTAAATGTGTATGTAGCTAAGATGGACAAGGTCTCAGCTACCAAAACCAACAGAAGAAACAGAAAATCTGAATAAAACTCTAAGAAGTCAAGAAATTCTATTAGAAATAAAAACTCCCCATGAAGGAAAGATCAAGACCAGATGGCTCCACTGGTAAATTCTACCAAACATTCAAAGAATAATTATTATAATTTTTCACAAACCCCTCCAAATATTAAAAAGGGAACTCTCCACAATGTACTGTGAGGCAGTATTACTGATCTAAACACCAGAGAGACACCTCACAGGACAATATCTTTTTTGTTTTGTGCAGGAACTGAACTCAGAAGCACTTTGCCACTAAGGTATATCTCCAGTTTTTTTTTAATTTTTTGAGACACGGGTCCCTAAATTGCTAAGGCTGGCCTTGAAATTGACATCTCCTGCCTCAGTCTCCCGAGTTGCTGGGATTAGAGGTGTGTGCCACTACATCCTGCCAGACAAATATCTCTTGTGATACAAACACTAAAACTTCAGCAAAAGACTACCAAACTGGATTGGAGGAAGGGGGTTGCTAAGGGGATAGTGAGATGGGATTAAAAAATGAGAACAAGCAGGATTTATCCCAGGAATGCACAGTTTGTTTAATGGCTAAAAAAACAATTCATTAAGAGAACAGAATAAAAGGCAAACATCACATAAGCATGTCAACTCACAGAAAAATCATTCAACAAAAAAATCAATACTCGTTCCTGATTAAAAAAAAAACCCTAGCACATATAGCACATGTCATTTGGGGTCTGGTTTCCTTCACTTCACAAAACACAGCTAAGTTTCATCTGTGTTGTTACATGAGTCATGCTGTTTGAAAACCATTCCACCATGCATATGTGTCAGGTTGTCCAATTTGTTACTGGGTGAGGCCTGCGTATGAATAAAGATGCTACAACATTCCTATGACCATTCACTTTTCATTTTCTAGGTGCAGTGTTTCTGTTATCCACACTTTGTTTTTTTGTTTGTTTGTTTTTTCCTTCTCTACAAGATCTTTTCTCTCTCTCTCTCTCTCTCTCTGTGTGTCTGTCTGTCTGTCTGTCGTCCAGGAATGGGAGAGATTAGAAATTACACTGAACTCCAGACAGATAACAGGGAGAGTGCAGGCAGCAAAATCCTGTCTCCCATCCCAGGGAACACAGCCCTTACCTTCTCTCAGCAGTTCAGTTTTCATGCAGCTATCCTGCTTAGTCTCACCCTTGGCCGGAACTACCTGCTAAAAAAAAAAAAAAAAAAAAAAAAAAAAAAAAAAAAAGAATCCATGCTAACCAATTAACATAAAATGCTAACAGAGTA
>NW_026000052.1:578203-602511 GCF_001458135.2 Marmota marmota marmota
AAAAAAAAAAAAAAAAAAAAAAAAAAAAAAAAAACAGCCATCAACCTGAATGCATTAAAGGCAGAAAACACAGTACACCAACATAACTTCTCCAAAATAATTCAGTTACAAAACTCACTACCAAACATCCACATGACTAGGGTTTATTCACCCACTGGATAACACAGTTGTCTCCAGGAGAAGGGATGGCATTCAGAAGACAGCCCAAGGAAACACCTGCTTACTCTGTAGTTCTTAAGGCAGCCCTTTAGGAAGATGTGCTCATATATCACTTACATAATTAGAAATCTGAAATACTTTGATTGTTATAGGACTACTTCAATTTATTTCAAAATGCATTCTGTTGCCAACAATAATTCATCTAAATATTTCAAATGTCCAATAATTTATCAAAAAAAAAAAGTGTAAATCAAGAAAATAACAGGTCTGTAACCCTACCTACTCGGGAGACTAAGGCAGGAAGACTGGAAGTTTGAGGACGACTTCAGCAACTCAGCAAGACCCTGTCTCAAAACAAAAAAACAAAAAGGTTCGGAGGTATAGCTCAGTGACAGAGCACCCCTGGGGTCAATCCCAGGCACCACAAAAAGAAAAAGTGAGCAATAAGACACTGAAGTCAGGCTGGGGATATAGTTCAGTTGGTAGAGTGTTTGCCTTGCATGCACAAGGTCCTGAGTTCCATCTCCAGCACCACAAAAAAAAAAAAAAAAGACACTGAAGTCACTGAACATTGAGTGTAAGCGTCTATTACAGGGAGGCATATATGAATGACCCAAGGCTTCCTGGTATTGTTTTACTTTTCCTCAAACAGAACTCTTGCCTTCAAAAAGCTTAGTCTGGGGACTGGGGTTGTGGCTCAGTGGTAGAATTCTTGCCTAGTATGTGTGAGGCCCTGGGTTCCATCCTCAGCAGCACATATAAATAAATAAAGGTCCATTAACAACTAAAAAAATATTTTTTTAAAAAAGCAGCAGTAGCTTAGTCTGCCCAGAGAAATGAAGGTAAACACACACAGTACTCCTAAGGAGGTCTCTCAGGATAAAGCAGCAGCAGCAGGAGCCAGCAAATGCCTTGTCCACACTGGGGGTGGGAACATAGGATAAAGACTATCCTATCTTCCCACTTTGAGCTCCAAAAACTTTTGGGCTCCCAGAACCTAAGGGCATAACTCCCAAAAAAACTTCTTATAACTTCCAGAATATTTTTTCTAAAGACACCAGAAAAATTTCTCAGAATATTCCTACTGAACCTTGAATTCACTGCTATTTCCACTTCATGCCACTTATGCCTCCGAAGAACTTAGTCTTGCCCACCCTGTCACCCAAAGTTCCTAACCCCCACAACATCCCTTCTTCCTCAGTCCTGCTAAATATCTAGCATTCCCAGTGTTTCCCAAATGCTCCCACCAGCAGCCTTCTTGAGAGGAGCTGGTGACTCACTGACACCCCAGGAGGAGGCCAAGAAAAGGTATAAGCAGGTCTCAACTTCCTGTCAATTCCAGGTTATTCTCTCCCACCTTCCCCAGAGCTCCTTGTGTGGCCCAACTAGTAGTTTTCAAAGTGTAGGCTGAGGACCCCAGGGGTGCCTGAAGGGAAAATGGTTTCTAGGCACATGCATTCTTTCTCAATCCTATCGGTAATGGCTGATTCTGCCCTCCCACCTGTAGCTGATGGCACCTCATGGATGTCTGCACTTCTCTCTTACCTATCACTAAGCACCAATCCCAGATCAGGCAAGTGCTTCTGGGCGCTCCACAAGCCCCACTTCCACTTGCACATCTGCTTTTCACACCACACAGATGCTGTTAGAATTCTTGGGAACTAGGATGCACAATCAACATCCTCTGGAGCAAAAAAAGACCAAGCTTGAGGTCCTCTGTGACTCCTATGGGGAAGGGCACAGAGCATGGCAGTGCCAGGGATAAGCAAGAGAAGCAAGTGATGGAGCACGTCAGCCTTGGACAAAAGCAGGAAGGGCAGAGCTTCCTGAAACTGGAATTCAAATGCTCTATGTGGCTGACTCCACATATTATCTAGTGGGCAAGAAAATGGTTTTCATCACCCTTGAAAAAGGGCCAATGGCCTGCAAAATGTTCAGAACCTCTGAGGTGGATGGACACTAAGCCAGGAAAGGTTTACGGATGAGACATATTGCCCAAACCATAACAAATTCCATCCCACTCCCACTTCATGTGTTTTCCACACCCTTACTCACACAAGTAGAACCAAGCTGTAAGCAGAGACTTAATTAAGGCCCAGATGTGTCTCCAGCTCAGGGTGGAGCAACAAAACCTTGACAGCAAAAGGGCCTCTTGTACTAAGTGGCCTACTCCTCTGTCCTTTGCAAAAAGAGCCTTAACTGACACCTGAATGAGGATGAGGATGTGGGCTTTAGCCTTGGAAAACAAGACAGAACTGTTAATGGGCCCCAACCAAGGGTTTTTATTTTTGTTTCTTACCTGGGTTCCTCTACCTTCAAATTAGGTAAGGAGCTCAGCCCCATACTCAGCCCTATGGAAGTCATTACCCATAGCCTGAAGGCCGGGTGCATGAAGTGAGGGCAGTCCTGAATGGAGGTTACAGGAAAGTTCAGACTCAAGGGCTAACCAATAGCACTGGTACCTTTCCAATACCTGTTAACCCCAGATTTATTTTATTTTATTTTATTTACAATTAAAATCAAAATTTTATTCTGATTTCACTAGTTTTTCTTCAATGCCATTTTGTTGTTGTTGTTCTAGGATCCAATGTCTAGAAGACAATGTTGCATTTTGACACAATGCTGTATGAGTTTTGTCTGACTTATAACAGTTTCTCGGGTGTTCCTTATGTTTGATTGAGCGTTGTGATGGTACGCCATTATGCAGATTATTCATCAATTTGAAAGCACAAATTCTGACCAATAGTGTTCATACTTTTCCAAGACCTGATCAGCACAAATACTAATCAATGCCCCTACCCAGTAGCTATATAAACTCCTAGACTTACACCTAAGTGGCAATCTGCTATCAAGTCCCCTCTCGCCTCTTTTTTTTTTCTTGCTTAAATAAAGCCTACTCCTTTCACTCCCGCCTTCCATTGTCGTCCATGGATTTCATTCTTTATATTTGTGAGATAAGAACCTGGAAACAATTGGGGTCTGCTGTGATACTAGAAGGCACAGCCTGCCATTAAGAGCTTCAGCAACATCACTGGACCAGTGATGTGGAGAAGAATCCAGCTTTTCCAGCTACAACCCTCAGAGGTGATGTGTGCAGGCATCCCTGCTGGGATTAGCTGCTAACACTTAAATAGGCTTTCTCAGGGCTACAGATACCCCAACCACCAGCAGAAGCAGAGAATCAAATTTTGTCTCAAACTCCAGTTTCACCAGCAACCCATGCAATGGAGCTCTGACCACTGCAGGGATGCCAAACCCTTGGCAGCAAGAGGCAGACCAACTGCTAAGTCTCAGTACCCATGTTCATTTTCTCTAAGACCTAAGCTCCTGGAGAAATAAGCAATTCCAGTCTAAGGCAAGAAAAAGTGTAGGTCCATTTCAAAGCACCAAGTAGTGCCCAAGAAAGAATGTGAGCAAAAGATGACAAGGGTGTCCCAAGAAACAGCAATGCCTCAAGGGGTTCCTAGTGGCTAAGTATGGACACTTTGAACCTCAAAATAGATGATCACAATAATGTATTTCAACCACTTAACATAATAATGATGGCCTGAGTTGACATAAACATTATATAAGTGGATAGATAGTAAGTAAATGAAGGCAAAGCTCTTCTTCTTAATAGAATGCCAATTGTGGTTGCAACCAGAAGTTGGAACTGAAAAATCACTATTTTACTACTACCATCAGATAGGTTAGGTTCAATGCATAGATGGATTCTAAAACTATGAGGAGCAAGCTTAATAAGAAACAGGGGGGCTGGGGTTGTAGCTCAGAGGTAGAGCACTTGCCTCGCACGCACGTGTGAGCCTCAGCACCAATAAACAAAGTAAAGGTTAAAAATATAAAGAAAAGAAACAGGGTATTTACAAGCTCTCAATGTATTTTTAATTATAAAGGTAAAAAAGATTAACTACAGAGAAGCCCAGTGGGCAACACCTTAACCACAGGTCAACATGAACTATCATGGGACAAAGAGCATCCATTTGATAGACTGACTGCACAACATCACTTCTACAGCTTCCTGAACAGTGCACAATCTCAGGTCAATCACAAGGAGACATTAGCAAATTCCAACTGAGGACCTTTTAAAAAACAGCAGGCCTGTACTTTCCAAAAATGTCCCTTTTTGAAAGTCAAAGACTGAAAAACTTGACTGGGGCTGAGGCTCAGTTGTGGAGCACTTGCCTCGCACATGCAAAGCCCTGGGTTCAATCTTTGCACCACATAAAAATAAATAAATAAAATAAAGGTACTGTGCCCATCTTCAACTAAAAAAGAAAAAATAATAAAGAATGAAGAGACACGACAATTTGTGCAGTGCACCATACGCAACTGTCACAAAGGAAATTACTGTAAGTACCGTACACAGAGAACTGGATCAAGGCTAAATGTCCTCCAGATTTGTCATTGCATCATGGTTATAAAAGAGAAATGCTCTTGTGCGCAATTAAGGACAAAGTGGTATGAAGTCTGAGTTTGCTTTCAAATGGCTTCAGAGGAAAGAAGTATGTTGTGCGTGTGTGCACATGTACCTATGTGTATATGTGTGTGTGTGTGTATATATATATATATATTTGACTGTCTGTGCACGTGTGCACTTTTGTGGGCTCAGCTGGAAGATCTCAAGCAATGCATGTTGAGTGAAGGGTCCACCAAAGGTCACTGTACAAATCTCTCAACTTTTCTGCCTATCTGAAGTTATTTTTCATAAAAGGTTCCTTAGAAAGACAAGGCTAGGGAAGTCTGAGGACTGGAAACATGGTAGTACAAAAGTGAGATCTAGACAGGGAGAAAGCACAAATCAAGCCCGGACCTCAGGAGACAGGGCACTGGTCGGGAAATGGGGCAGGAGCAGACTGACAGTCTGAAGCAAGAGGATCCTGGGAGGTGTAGTCAAGGCCACATAGATCAAATGGTACAGCTCTGGAGTTGGGACCTGGACCACATGCAAGTGTCTTTGCCCACTGTGGGGTCTCCTATCATAACCTGGCTCCTGCACTTTGGTTTCCAGTTAAGAAATAAGGACTGGAGCCCTTGTTCCAAAAGCCACTGTGTTCCCATGCTGGTGCATGCAGTAAGTGCTGCTGACATGTAAAAGGTCTCTGTAACCTGCCAACCCACAGTACTACCTGGAGATCTGCCTGGCGCCCAGCACTATGGCCAACAAGCTCTCAGCACTAGTTGCGTAAACACAGTTCCCAGAGAGCATAGTGAAATGAAAACACAGAGGCCACATACTGATGTGCAACCATCTCCTCATGTCTAGGTGCAGTCTGCCTCAGGAAGAGAGGAAATTCCCACCTTGTGCTTCAGGGGACAGGGAAGAGGTACTGTACCCCATATTTCACAGAGGATAAAAGGATCCCAGAGAGCCATGAGGAGGAGAGGGGAGAAGAAAGGCCCCACTGCTCTCCTCGGTTGGTAAAAGTATTGGGGCAAGGCTGGACACAGGCCCCATACCTTTAGGAAACCCATCAGAGAGCCCAGGATATGAGGTATCCTCTTACCCCCAAAAAAGCTCCTCTGTTAATGTAGGAGCATTCAGAGGTGAAATGACTACATTTTGAGAGCTGTGACCTAAATAGATGATCAATCCATTTGATGGATTAATAATTATAACATTAATATAATATTATAACGTGAATGCAACTAACTAGAAGATCACTATAGGCAGGCAGTGCATGACTAAACAAAGTAGGTCACTGGGGGCATGTTTTGGTTGTCTATATTTTGTCCCTGGAGACTCTGTCTCTCTCCCTCTGCTTCCCAGGTGCCATCATCTGAGTAGCTTTCCTTTGTCATGACCTTCCACCTTGACGTTCTGCCTCAACTTGGGCCCAAAGCAATGGAATCAGCTGACCATGTACTGAGAACTCTGAAATTCTAATCTCAAAATAAACTTTTCCTCCTCTAGTTTTTCTAACCAGATATTTTGGTCACAGAGACAAAAAGCAGACTAGTACACTGGGAGATCGCTTCCCATAACCCAGGAATCCCCCACAGTCCACGATTCCCTTCTGTGGCTAGGGATCCTCCTGACAATCTAGACATCAGCTCTTAAGGCCCTACAGCCCCTGCTCCCCACCCCCCACAGCCCAGAAATATCCCCCCCATAGTATGTGGTATTCCCTCACAGCCTTGGGAACCCCACCCATGGCTCCAAGATGCTCCAACAGCCCTGGAGCATTCAGTCCAAAATCCATTCCTTCAGTCCAGGGATCTCCAGGATTAAGGGATACCCTTCCTCAGACCACAGGCCAAGACCCTTCCACAGCTAGTCCCTTAGCCTCAGAGCAGCAAGAGGTTGAAGAGTGAGGGCCATAACAATGGGTCGACTCTGGGCTTCTTGCTCTGTCCTCCTTTTCCTCAGCATGAGCCACACCTGCTTGACATAAAGCCTCAAAGTCACACAGCTTTAACACTGGCAGTGGGAGTACCTGGACTCCATTCCCATGCCAAGACCAGAGTCTACTAAGTGGCACCCAACACCTGCACCTCCTCCTTGGAGAACCAGAGGCCAAACACCCTTGATCCGCCTCTTTTCCATGAGCATCAGCCCTTGCATTTTCTAAGTGGCACATGTGGGAATACAAACCAGAACAGCAGGTGAGAGAAGGGAACCAACGTGTGCAAGTGTGAACAGGGAGAACAAACCTTCCACCTCTTCTCCAAACACTGCCTTCACTTCTCTCCACCTAAAAGCTTCCCCTTGGGAGTTCTTGCTATTGCTGTTGGTTCTTGGTTCATGTGCCCACACTCAAGAACACCCAGACTCTCTACTGCAGGCCTGGGGAGCTGCAGTTGAAAACAAGAAGTCCAAGAAACCCGGGTCAGTAGTGCTTGCCCTGGCTGATACGACTGAACACGAAGCTGTCCTTAGGAAGAACAATGATGCTGTTCTGGAGGCTAGAGCTGGCTTCTACCCCCACAAAGTGACAGTGGTCCTGGGCAAGAAGAAATCCCCATGAGGTCAAAGGTCAAGTATTTTGTGAAAGTTTGTAACTACCACCACCTCATGCCCACAAGGCACATCTATCTCTCCAGGACAAAAGTCACCCACAAACATGTCTTCAGAGACTCTGCTCTGAAATGCAAAGCCCAAGGGAGGCCAAGGTCAAATTCAGAGGCAGGTACAAGATGAGCAAGAACAAGGGTTCTTCCAGAAGCTTCAGTTGTAGAGATGTTTTCCTCTCAGTAATTAAAAATAAAAACAGAGGGGTTGGGATTGTGGCTCAGTGGCACAGCACTTGCCTTGCACATATAAGGCACTGGGTTCGATCCTCAGCACCACATAAAAATAAATAAATAAAATAAAGGTATTGTATCCAACTACAACTAAAAAAAAAGTTTTAAATAAATTTTTTTAAAAAATAAGGGGCTGGAGTTGTGGCTCAGCGATAGAACACTCACCTAGCACCACATTAAAAAATAAAATAAATAAAAGCACCACATAAAAATAAATAAATAAATAAGGTAGTGTGTCCAACCACGACTAAAAAAAAAAATATTTTAAAAAACGTTTAGGGCTGGGGATGTGGCTCAAGCGGTAGCACGCTCGCCTGGCATGCGTGCGGCCCGGGTTCGATCCTCAGCACCATATACAAAAAACAAAGATGTTGTGTCCGCCAAAAACTAAAAAATAAATATTAAAATTCTCTCTCTCTCTCTCTCTCTCTCTCTAAAAAAAAAAAAAAAAAAAAAANCACAGTGTAAGACCCTGTCTCAAAATAAATAAAAAGGGCTGGGGATATAGCTCAGTGTTAAAAGTGCCCCTGGGCTCAATCGCTAGGCCAATACATGGCTAGAGAAAAAGAAGGAGATACTGGGAACGAAATTAGATGGAAAGAACAAATGTATTTATAAAAATAAATAATTAAAATTCTCTCTCTCTCTACTCATCTCTCTCTCTGAAAAAAAAAAAAAAAAAGTTTAAAAAATAAAAATATAGCTCAGTGGTAGAGTATTTGTCTAGCATGTGTGAGGCACTGGGCTCAATTCTCAGTGCTACATATAAATAAATGAATAAAATAAAGGTTCATCAACATCTAAAAAATAAAAATACAAACAACCCTGTATCTGTGCACACAATCATGCTGGGAAAGGGAAGACAAGCAGCAGCAAGAGGAACGAGCTAGGCAGTAAACCTGCAGGCAGGGAGCTGCAGGAAAGGATCTGCAGCAAAGTTAAATCTGCTCTGGTGAAACTAACACTAAAAAAAGACAAAACAGGAGTAGACTGTGTCCAACTTCCAAACCCAAGTTGGAAAAAGGAATTCCCACCCAGCCTGAGATTTCCAGGGATTCTGGGACTTCTTCCAATCAAAGAGCCACTGTTTTTGTTGTTGTTGTTGTTGTTGTTGTTGTTGTTTAAGTATTCTCCCCCTACATACACCCTTTGGTACCAAGGATTAAACCCAGGGGTGCTTAACCACTGAGGCACATCCCCAGCCCTTCTTTATTTTGAGACAGGGCCTTGCTAAATTGCTGAGGCTGGCTTTGAACTTGCAATCCTCCTACATCAGCCACTGGGATAATAGGCATGCACCACCATGGCCAGCTCAAAGCACCTTTTAAACACAAAATTCTAAATAAGATAAAGAGAATAAAAGTAAAGGGTATAGAGAGGGTACCAAGTAGAACAAGGAAGCTGAAAATCACAGGAATAGAGGCCAGAACAGACAGCCAAGGGTGTACCCAAAGACACATCTCTTTTAAGATAGATGTTTGTAGTGCCAAAACTCTTCTGAAATATAGTTTGGGGGGTGGGTGACACAAAGTGGATACAATGGCATATATCTAAAAATCCCAGCTATTTGAGAGGCTGAGGCAGGAGGAACACAAGTTCAGGCCAGCCCAGGCACCTTAGTGAGAAATTAAAAATAAGACTAAAAAGAGGTAGGGATATAGCTCAGTGGTAGAGCACCCTTAGGTTCAATCCCCAGTACAAAAACAAACAAACCTACTAAACACTATCTTAAATTCCCATATTCCTTAAACAAAATCAAACCACTAGAAAATTCTCAGTATCTACAATTGTAGGCCAAGGCTCTCAAGCTCCTCGCTAAAAGACCCTCACTAGAAAAGAGGGCCCGAGTCCCTCCCTCTGAGCCCTGGGCCCTGGTCCAACTGAGTACCTCCTTCCTCCTGTGAGTGCACAGAGGGGCTGTCAGGTCACACCTTTGTTTATAGACACACAGTAATCTGCCATTCTCAGTGGTAAAACAGAAGGGGATTTGTGGTGCCAGAGTGACCACAAGAACAGCTCCTTCACAGCCTATACAGATCCTCAGTCAACTTCATGGCCTATATAAAAACCCAGTTACAGCAGCATATAGACAATAAAGGCTGAAAAGCCACTTGCATGTACCCACACACAAAATCCAGCCAATCCACAATCAAAATGGGTCACAAACGATAGCAATAAAGCAGACCCTTGGGAAAGAAGAGCAGAATAATGGAGCTGCTTCTGCATCCTGACATACCAGAGCCGAGGTCTACTGTCCTCCTAGAAACTATGTTCTATTCTTGGTCCATTTTAACATTCTAAAGCACTGAGGTGGCTAGAGAAAAAAGGAGGATATTTTCAGTTCATGAAACCTTTTCCTTCAATGCAAATTAGTATGTTTAGATACATATGGAAAACTAAGGGAAAAAGTTTTCCAGAAGGTAAAGCAGAAACTTCCCTAGGCTAGATCAGTGGGACTAAGTGCACCCAGCTCCCAAGACAGATGTACCATGAAATGTCACAAGACACGGGGAACATGCAAAAGAGACCCTGGATAGGAAAAAGACCCACATGTAAAACCACCTTCCTTAGGTGAGTGCTGGTATCTGTGTGTGCCCATTTCAGTGACCTCACAAAGTCTTTCTGGACACACAGGACAGATGCTACCACATGGGGATGTACATCTACATATACTAGATTTTTTAAAATTTATTTTTTAGTTTTAGGTGGACACAATATTTTTATTTTATATTTATGTGGTGCTGAGGATTGAACCCAGTGCCTCATGCAAGATAGGCAAGCGCTCTACCACTTAGCCACAACCCTAGCCCATAATCTAGATTTTTTTAATGATTAAAATTAAAAACCTACCAGTCCTTTACTTATATCCCTGCCTCTAAACATAATCATAAAATAAGCATGCAATAATCACTACAACTTCACACCATCTATAGATTAAAAAAAAAAAAAGCAATCAATAAGTGACACTTCAACCGAATGAATTCCTTCTCACTGGTGAAAGGACAGCATTGTCTTCCATCTATAAGTACCGTCTCTCTAATGCCATTTAACATGAAAGGACTGTGCATCAAACGTAATTTGCCATAATACAGTTTAGCTAAAATTTCACTGCTACTGATTTTAGGTACTTTTTAAAAGAATCTTTTCTATTATACGTACAGTAAAAGGAACCGGGACTAGAATTTAATGAAACACCAACTTTCCAGGGAAGATTACCATGCATTCCTGGTAATGCACTGCTGGAAATGCCTGCTGCAGTGGAGCTGCCTCATACCTGCACAGCCAGCTCGCCTGACAGATGGGGCACCCTCCCGCACGGGAGAAGGACACCTGCAGGTGATGTTGCCCATAACCCAGCCTTCCAGGTGCTTGCCCCCATCTACTCTACCAAACCACTTATTTTTTCTTTTTTTAAAATCAACAATGTCTGGTGGAAGCCAAGCACGGTGGCACATGCCTATAATCCCTGCAGCTCATGAAGCTGAGGCAAGAGGACTGCGAGTTCAAAGCCAGTCTCAGCAACTAATCAAGGCCCTAAGAACTCAGGGAGACCCTGACCCTAAATAAAATATAAAAAGGGTTGGGAGTGTAGCTCAGTGAGTGGTTAAATGCCCTTGGGTTCAATCCACAGTACCACAAAAAAAAAAAAAAAAAGAGTCTGGTAAGGAAAGAGCACAGAATTCAGACGATGACCACTACAAGACTCCTAAAACTCAAAGACAAGGCTGAGACAGGGATATCACAAGTTTGAGNGTGTATAAGAGACAGGCATAAGGCCCTGGGTTCAATCCCCAGCACCACCAAAAAAAAAAAAAAAAAAAGTGGTCATTTTGCTTCTTTTCCTAGTCAAAGCCTGAAGTTTTCCACCGCATACCCTGCTTTTGAACAACATAGCCAGACAAGACCAATTGAGTTTGTGTTTTGCCAGCAAACTAATAATATTAAGACGATGACGACTTGGGCTGGGGATATAGCTCAGTTGGTAGAGTGCTTGCCTCACATGCATAAGGCCCTGGGTTCAAACCCCAGTACCACCAAAGACTAAGACAACGATGACTTCTTCTCAGCACCCATTAAGCAGTCTCTGTTTCTGCACAGCACCTTCAATGCTACCAAGAGGTTAAAGGGATGCAAGAGAAACCAGCCCAGTTGACTCAGCGGCATCCAAAGGCTCTCAGAGAAGGCCATGCACTCTGCAAGTAGGAGTCATGTGAAGACATGAGGATGTGGTTGCTCTCAGCACCACCAGAGAGGTACCTGCATGTGGCTCTACCAGGCAAATGCCTTCAAGAGGCATTTCTCTTGTTACTGACTCAGCAAGCACAAAATACTTGACCCAGAGAACTTCTCACCCCAGCCATGAGGGTTAACCACAGAAGGCATCCTTATATCCTAGGCCACAAGGAAACTCATCAAGTTACCAGAAACTTTAAACTGCTTCCAGTCTCCACAACACTGTGCCTGGGCAATGGGACAGCCCTGTGGTGGGAACACAGCCAGGCTGGTCAGCCCAAAGGTCAGGTGGGAGCTTCCTCAAGACAAACACAGGCCACAAGTGCCTACTGTGTAACTCACAGAGACCACCTGTAAAAATATAACCTGGAAAGGGGGCAGCAGCCACACCTGTGACCCCAGTGGCTCAGTGAGCTCTTGCCTAGCATGTGTGATGCCCTTGGGTTCAATCCCAAGTACTGCCAAAAAAAAAAAAAAACGTGATACATAGGTTGCAAATCCTACGGTTTTCATGAGTCAACTTAAAGGTCTGTTCTTACTGGCTCAGACCTTCTAGGAAGCAGCAAGGCTCACAGACAAAACTGAAGGCCACAGGCTGTATTCCCTCCTCTGGAACTGGGACCTGGTAGACTAAGCCCTCCCTTCCTGAAAGCCACACCATCTCACAGATCAGCTTCCGCCTCCCCAGAAAGAGCCTCCCCAAGTCTCCTTCACGTCCATGCAGGGCCAAAGAACTCAGGGCCCTTGTGCATGCACAGAAAACTAACTTTTAACAGCTGTACATATCTCATGTTTAAGAGCCAGTTTAAACAGAAGGGCTCAAAGCCGGGTTCCTCACCAGAACAGCAGGACTACAAAGGTACACAGAACAAACAGAAGGTATGAATGACTCTCATGTGGGAGGCAGAAAAAGAAGAAAAAAACATTCTTGCATGGAATGAACACCCTTCTTTCCCACTTTGGCCTCAAAGTATATTTATCCTGCCATTTGTGAGGGGATCCGTTTTTATATATCAGCTACCTGCACTGTGAAGACAGATCCAGGTGACAAGACATTTTGGAAAGGAAACCTGGCAAACTCTCTTCAAACTTGCCTGCCTATGAAAAAGACTCACTCTGACTATAACAAGTCTGGAGGAGAGGTGTGCTTCCTCTTTGGGAACTGTCATGGCACAAAAAATCAGGAAATGCAAATAGTTCTCAAAGACCGGAGCATCTCCAGCTCAGCAAACTCAGAGATGCAGAGCGCTATCTGCCCATCTCTGATCTCAAGTATTTCCACATACCAGCTTCCCCAATTATCAAAGGGGGCGGAGAGAAAAAGAATGAATCCTTTCAACAGCTCTCAGAAATTTTCTTTTCCTTTTGATTTTTGTTTTTTTCCTTGGCAGAAAAAGGAAAGTTTGTTCCTAAATTTGGAGAAAACAATTAATATCCAAAGTAACCCCAGAAATTACACTAAGGAGATTTCAAAATACCAGAACAGATTTCCTTTCCATCTACTACTTAACCCTTAGGTGGGCCTTCCTGCAAAGAAAGAAACCCATCCTTGCTGCATTTATGGAGGACTCTTTCAGCCACTCAATTTTTCCTAAAGCAGGTCTGACATATATCCTATTTATTCTACAGGTCCCTGAACATTGTGATGCTGACACTCCTCCACCCACAGGAGGGATCTACATTCCCTCACCTTTACCTGGGTGTGCCTCACAGCTGCCTGGGCACAAAGAACATGGTAATGTGACTCTGCCTAACACCAAGGTCCCAAAGTCATCAGCATGCTATGGGCACAGCTCCACCACATCAGTTCCCCTCAATGCTACCCAACCACTACATGTGAGAAGCCTGTACCACACAGAGGGCTCCAGCCACCAGCCATGCAACAGGTGAGCCTTCAGATGAGCCCAGCCCAGTGTCTAAGGCTTTCCATCAAGGCTCCAGAACCAGAACCAGAAAATCTTCACCCCTGTGCCTTGTCTGACAATCACTGTTGTTTCACCACCAAGTCATCAGGTAGGGCATTGCACAACACTCCTTCCCCAGCCAATGCCAATATCCCAAGAGGTAAGGAGAAAGCCATCTGTACTCCCAGCACAGGTCTGGCTCACAGAGCTCGCTCAGCAATCCAAGCTCCATGCTCACTGGCTGCTAAGGCCCCAGCTAAACAGTCCTCATCTGTACCCTCAGGGAATTCAACCTACAGAGAAGATGCAGCAAGCTGAGGATGTGAGGGATTAAACTGATCAGCACAAATGTTCCAAGCGCTGAGAAAGCATGGGCAGAGGCCTGGTAGTAATGCAAGGCAGGTGCAGGTTGAAGTTTTTACCAACCCTCTGTTTCCAGTCACTAAAACCTGCTCATGCACGAGAGCCAGCTATGAGAACACGCTCCCTAGTGTGAGTAGTGACTCCTGGCCGGAGTCTTATCTGTTCCAAAACATACAGCAGGAGTTAAAGTCAAGCAACTTTTATGCTACATGGAGACAGTGGTACCTGTTTCTTATGACCAATAAATGTGCTAATTTTCTAGTTTACACATCAGTTTGTTTCGTACAATGACCAATTTGATTTACTAACAAAATCAAGTTTTCTGAACCTGACACCTCACAGCCTGGCCTGCCTTCCCAGTGGAGTTACTACACAGTGGGGCCTCCACCTGGTCAGCCAGACTCCCATATGGACAGTTCCTGCCTCCATGGTAGCACAGCATATGAGCATGTGGAACTATGGCTGGGCTGCTGGCTGGAACTGGCAAACACTCAGAGCACACAGCTCAGAACACATCCCCTGGAAGCAGACTACCTCCACTGGAGGGCTGGGAGCAGGCAAGCCCTGAACTCCCTCTCTCTCTCTAAATTTAATATGGAGCAAGTTAAGATGAAAATTCATGGACTCCATTAGAAATCACAAGGCCATGACCAACAAGAATACCTGACAGAAGGCTGAGGGGTGGCTCAGTGATGGAGCACCTGCCTAGCATGCACAAAACCCTGGGTTCTCTCTCAGCACAATAAAAAATTCAAAAAAGAATGTCTCATAGAAAGAAGACCCAGAACAAGAACAGGGCCTGCACACTACCAGCCCCAGGCCCACCTCTGTGCCCAATGTGAGCCCAGTGATGTAGCACTGAGAGCTCTGCTGGCTTAACCTTAAAGATATAGTTGTTGCTTCCTCATTTCAGCCAATTTTCAAAATATGAACGGTCCCAGGGAAGGCAGGAATGCTCAGTGTGCTGTCATTTGTTAGCCCTAAGAGGAGCAACATGCCTCATAAACATCTGTGCCGTAAAAAAAATCAGTGATGGAAATCCAACGTAGGCCATTCTATAAGACCACTTGATAGGTTCCTCACCAAGTCAGTGGCATGAGAAGACTTTGGGGATAGGGGTTGCTCTAGACACCAGTCTTAAACCTAAGCAAGTACAAAGTGTGGACTGTGTCAGGATCCTAGTGGGGGCAAAACAACAATCCAAAACTCACATTTCGAAATAATCAGGGAAAACGTGAAAGTAGTTAGATGATACCCCCAGTTATTGTTAATTTCAAGGGTGTGAAAACAGCATTGTGGGGGCTGGGGATGTGGCTCAAGCGGTAGCGCACTCACATGCGCTCACCTGGAATGCGTGCGGCCCGGGTTCGATTCTCAGCACCACATACAAAGATGTTGTGTCCACCGAAAACTAAAAAATAAATATTAAAAAATTCTCACTCTCTCTCAATTCTTTCTCTCACTCTCTCTCTTTAAAAAAAAAAAAAAAAAAAATTAAAAAAAAGAAAAAGAAAACAGCATTGTGTTTGACTTTAAGTCTGTATTTTTTTAAGGATACATACCAAGTATTATTTAAAGATGAAAATTTCATGACACCTCGAAGACACCTGAGCAAAAATTAAAAAATAAAAGATCAAGAAGAGTAGAAAGGGGCTGAGGCTGTATCTCAGTGGTAAAGTGCTTGCCTAGCATGTGTGAGGCACTGGGTTCGATTCTCAGCACCACATATAAATAAATAAAGGTCCATCACAACTAAAAAAAAAATTTTTTTTTTTAAAAAGGGTAGAAAGAACACAGGGATGGTATGGCAAAATACTGTCAACTACCACCCAGTTGTAAGATATCTACTCTTATGAAAAGCTTCAATTTTAACTGTATTATAAGAGTAGATATATTATAACAATTTAACTAAAAACTAGATCTAAAACAGAAGATAGTCATGCCTTCTTTGCATCAAAAAGGAGAGCTACACCCACCTCTACCCACACACTGGGTTGTAGGTACCTGGGCAGCCTGGGACCTTCCACATTGCATCATGCACTGAGCACTGGAAACCAGACACCAAAGTAACACTGAGTACCAGGGCTCACAAACCAGTCTGATCAGACTCAAATGTCAGCTCTGCCACTTACTAGATGTGTAATCTGTGGGAGACCAACCTTACACGTGACTGAGTCACACTCCCCAGTTGGGTGCTGAGGCGCGCAGTCACAGAAATGTGGCAGAGCTTTTCCCACCCTTCTTGGGTCCGAGGGTCCGTGTCTCGTGCATGGGTGTGTATTGCTACAGCCCCATGAGTGAAGTTATGCTCACCTGTTCCTTTGTAATATAATCCCTTGCCCTGTTTAGGATAGAATCTTCCATGGAAGTGCCTTATATGTGTCCCCTTCTCTTACTGTGCCCTTGGGTGTGGCCTACCCAGGTGTCAGTCACCTGCTGACAGTGGACATCATGAAGATAGACTCAGCCCCCTGAAACCTGACCCCTTGCCTCATTTGAATAGCTTCTCCTCAATAAAAGGGGTCAGCGCATGCTCTCGCTCTTTCTCTTCCTGCGGACCCTTAAGGTCAGAGGAGCCGTCACAGCGACCCCAAAGAAAAAGGTAGTGTGTCTCTTGTATGGTTATCTCATGCAGCCCTGTCAGCCCAGTTTACCTGGAGTGACCCCCTGAGCCATTTAGTAGTGAAATCAGAAACCCGGCAGTAATCTATCTTGGTTACGTAATGCACCGTGCCTCGTTTACCCTTCAGTAAAATGGAAGCAACTTGGGCTGGGGTTGTGGCTCAGTGGTAAAGTACTTGCCTAGCATGCGTGACATGCTGGGTTCGATCCCTGGCACCACATAAAAACAAACAAATAAAATAAATGTATTGTGTTCATCTACAACTAAAAAGATCTTTAAAAAAATGGAAGCAACTAACAACTAACACAACCCAAAACAAAGGGCTAATTTGAAGCTCAGATTGTTCTGGACTGTGGGGATGTACATTCTCTCAATAGATATCAGCTATTATTACTATACAATATATTAAACACATAATAAAATTTTTATTTCTAATATCTGCCATATGCCAAACAAGAAGCCCCTGTCAGTCATCCCCCAAACCAAATCTCTTAGAATCTGGCCTCACTATGCCATATGAGCCTCATAATACCTCCTCCAAATGAATGAAACAGCTCTGCCACAGACCCACTCTCACCATTCTCTTTTGTCAATATATATATATATATATATATTTTTTTTTTTTTTTTTTTTTTNGCCTTAGCAACTTAGCAAGGCCCTAAGCAACTTGGTGAGACCCTGTCTCTAAATAAAATACAAAAAAGGGCTGGGGATGTGGCTCAGTGATTAAGTACCTGTGGGTTCAATCCCCAGTACCAAAAAAAGCCCTATAACTGCTGGGAACAGTGGCATACACCTGTAATCCTGGCTAGTCAGAAAGCTGAGGCAGAAGGATCACAAGTTCAAGGCCAGCCTGGGCAACTTAGAAAGATCCTCTCGAAATGAGATGAGATGAAATAGAAGGGGCTGGAGGAGGGGGGCTGGGGGAGGGGGGCTGCGAATATAGCTCAGTTGGTACAGTGCTTGCCTCAAATGCATAAGGCCGTGGATTCAATCCCCAGGACCACAAAAAAAAAAAAAAATGGGAGTTCTGGATTTGTGGCTCAGTGGTAGAGCACTTGCCTAGTTGCATGTGAAGTGCTGGGTTCAATCCTCAGCACCACA
Organism: Marmota marmota marmota; assembly: GCF_001458135.2. NCBI lineage: Eukaryota > Metazoa > Chordata > Mammalia > Rodentia > Sciuridae > Marmota > Marmota marmota. The sequence continues at coordinate 595,832 of NW_026000052.1, forward strand.
TAAAAATAAATAAATAAAGTAAAGGTATTATGTTCAACTACAACTAAATACATACATATGTGTGTGTGTGTGTGTGTGTGTGTGTGTGTGTATTTAGTCATATACACACAAAAGGAGGGGCTGGGGATATAGCTTATTGGTATAACACCCACAGGCTCAATCCCCAGTGTTGGAAAAATAAAAATTATAAAGGCCTATAACTGGTATGCTGAAAAACTGTTGGCTCTCTATATATACCTTAAAGGATATAGTCCAAACTCATGGGTAGGTGGGCAGAGAGGCCACATGCACCCGACTCTAAAGTCTGGCCTCACTATGCCATATGGACCTCATGGCCTTCTGACTTGTCATATGGCCTTCTGATTCGTCTTTAAAAAAAAAAAAAAAAAAACTTATTTTTCAATTGTAGTTGGACACAATACCTTCGTTTTTATTTATTTATTTATTTTTATGTGGTGCTGAACCAGGGCCTCGCATGTGGTAGGGGAGTGCTCTACCATTGAGCCACACCTCAGCCACCCCCCCAACCCCATCTGACTTGTCCTTAAGGCCTTACCTGAGCTTGCAAATACTTGTTCTAAAGAGTGTCATTGCCGTGCCCCTGTCCCTTCCCTGTCAGCTGGCACTGATGTCAGTTACACCCACTGCAGCACTAAACCAGGCCAGCTCCTCCCATGGTGCTGTAGGTACCTCACAGAGGTCTCAACAGTGATTAACACCTTCCCCTGGGGCAGGACCACTTGAGCAGACCCAAGAGCATGCCCAGGGCCCCCTGCCACTCTCCACCACACTCAGCCCACAATGCCCTGTCAACACATCAGACAATCACTCCAGATGTCACTTGCCAATTATGGCCTGAGATGAAACTATAGCTCCAAGTCTTCCACATAAAAAGAGTGTTTTCTCGCTTTTCAGTTTTAAGAACTCCCTTCCAAGGTAGAAAGAAAAGGTTAATTTGAAAAAAAAAAAAAAACACATGATGAGAAAAGACCACGAGAAATATGGGAAGGTACGTACAAATATTCTTTACAACTGTTGGTCATTCTTCCCAGATAATATCCTGGCACCTTGAGTAATATCAGCCAATGTTTTTGTGTGATTCTGATTTTATACCATTTCCAAATACTTTCAGACACCAATCAATCTCATTAATTATTTCTGGCTATTGTGTACTTCAATAGAATTAGCAATTTCCTGTGAATTTTTAGTAAACTGGACACCATTTATATTTCAAGAAAAGAATTTTAAAAGCTCCTGAATTTGTGAGAAAAGGGAACAAAACAACCAGAGCCAGGAAGCACAGTACTGTGATCCAAAAGGAGTGGACTGGGTGGCCAAGGGCAAGAGCAAGCCCATCCCCATCTGCACTATTCAGTGCCACTTCACATCCACCAGGCAGCTATAATCACAAAGATAGCCAATAGTGAGTTTGGCAAAGCTATACCGTTGGTGAAGTGTAAAACAGTGTCACTGCAGTGGAAAACATACAGCAGTTCCTCAAAATGGTAAAAACAATTACCAGCCCATCCGCAGGTCTGTCATAGAGTCCCATGCCAGAACAAACTGTGGCCAGGCACCACTGCCTGGCCTCTGGTGCTGGTAGGCTACTGGGGCTAAAGCAGGATGCACAGAGGGAAAACAGAATTGCCATGTGATCTAGCAACTGAAGGAAGGTCTGTGCGAGATTCTTGTACAATCATGGTCATAGCAGCATTATTCAAAATAGCCAAGAGACAGAAGCAACCCAAGTGTCCACCTACAGATGAATGTATAAACAAAATGTGGTAAATACACTCACACTGAAATATGCCACAACAAGCACAACCCTCAAGAACAAAGTGTGATATTCCACACAATGAAATATTATTCTACAATAAGAAGGAATATTGTACTGAAACATACTACACATACAACAGGGATGGATCTTGAAAACTATGTGAGATAAGCCAAATGCAAAAATACAAATGTTGCATAATTCTACTTCTCTGAAATATCTAGTTTAGGCAAATTAGAGGCAGAAAGAACATTAGAGGTTACCAAGAGTTGGGAGTAGGGAGAAAAGAGAAGTTGTTGCTTCCTGGGCAGAGTTTCTGCCTCAGCTAATAATAATTACAACGATGATGGATATGCCACATAAAGTACACTCATCATCACTCAACGGTATACTTAAAAAAATATTAAAAGGGTTAGAGTGATATTAAGAATATTTTACCACAAAGAAACAGCAGGGGAGAAGACTGAGGTGCACAAACATAAACTTAGCTAATACAAGACTATGAAATCAACGGAATCAGAAGGAATTCCTTTAAAATGGAAGATGTAATATATCTACAACAATAAAGTCAGAAAATATTTTTGTGCAGCAAAATAGTGGCGGCAGGACACCACACACACAAATGTTTTTAAAACTAAGTATCAACTTCCCAGTGATGGCTGCTATTATGATTAAAAGAATGTCTTTGTAGGAAACATTAAGAGTCACAGAGTAGAGCTGGGGTTGTAGCTCAGTGGTAGAGTGCTTGCCTCCCATGCATTAAGTCCCGGGTTCAATCCTCAGCACCACATAAAAAATAATAAATAAATAAAAATAAAGATATTGTGTCCATCTACAACTAAAAACAATTTTTTTTTTAAGAATCACAGAGTATTAAGAAGGCCGCTTCACCACTGATGGGGGGGAGGGGACACAGGAACTCCACTCTTTATCATACTTACAACTTCCCTAACTTTTTTATTTTTTAAAATATTCATTCTTAAGTTTTAGGTGGACACAATATCTTTATTTTACATTTATGTGGTGCTGGAGGATCAAACCCAGTGCCAAGTTGCACTGCCACCTTAAGTCATAACCTTCCTAAAGCCAAGGGTAAAAGGAATCGTCTACCAATTCCTTCTTCTAACTCCCATCTATCTCTTCAGCCTAGCATATACTGTGCAGTTAAAATTAGCCTTCTCAAATTACGACCTTGCCATAATTCTCTTTATAAATTCAGTGGCTCCCCATTGCCAATAAGCTTGAGCTCACACTTCATGGCACACAATCTAGGTCGGGGTGCGGCCAACTTACTTCCACGAGCAAAGAACAGTTTTTACTTTAAGTCATAAAAAAAAAAAAAATGCAATAGATTGTGTGTGGCCTGCACACGTGGATCCTTTACAAAAAAAGCTTGTGGATCCCTAATCTAGCCCAATAATTTTCAGGTCCAAAAACAGCCTGTCAAATCCTTATGGCCCAACTATACCAGCTACTTAAAATTCCAAGACTGAACCTGGCAGTCCTGAACCCTAGATGCAACTTTCTGCTTCACTGTGGCTCCAACTTATCCCTAAGCCTTGAAAGGCCACCTGGCTCTTCCAGCACACCATGCACTGTACACACCTAGATAGGAGGAAACCCTGAGAAACATGGACTTTGGTTTACTTCTCTTCACAGTTCCAGCACCTAGCACAATACCTGGTGCACAACAGTATTCTGTGACTACTGAAAGGATACTTTTTAAAATGATGATTAAATATAAACTGCAGGCCTCTCCATCAAGGGATGAGCCATGCCATCATAGGATGATTGCACAAAATGATGCATGTGTGATGGTGTTACAGTTTAGAGATGAAGTGTCCACCAAAAGCTCACGTGTGAAACAATCCAAGAGGGTTTGGAGGTGAGGTTGACTAGTTACAAAAGCCTTAACCCAATCAGTGAATTACTCCCCTGATAGGGATTAACTGGGTGGTAATTGTAGCAGGTAGGGTGTAGCTGGAGGAGGTAGACCATGGGGTGTTATCTGTGGTGTACATATTTTGTCCTTGTTAAGCAAGCTCTCTCTGCTTCCTAGTGTCATGTCCCCAGCTGCTTTTCCTCTGCCACACACTTTCGCCATGATATTCTGCATCATGTCAAGCCCCAAGGAATAGAGCCAACCATCTTTGGACTGAGACCACTGAAACCATGAGCCCCCAAATAAGCTTTTCTTCCTCTAATGGTTCTTGTCTTGCCTTCTGATCACAGCAACAAAAAAGCTGACTAAAACAGATGATTAATTTTAGTGTCATCTGACCGAATTAAGGAATACCTAGTCACGGGGCATGGTGTTGCACACCTGTTATCCCAGCTACTCCAAAAAGAGGACAAAAGAAAAAGAAAAAGAAAGGGACTTTATGCTCTCTCCTGGAGCTGGATCACCTTCCTCCCTTGCTGTGGGCACCAGAGCTGCAGAATCTTGCCCTTTTGACTCCAAGACTTGCATAACAGCCCCCAAGTCTCCCAAGCCTCTGACCTCAGACTGAGAATTACACCATCAGCTCCCCTGGTCTGGGACAGTGGGACTTGGACTAAGCCATACTGCCAGTCTCCCCCAACAGGTACCCTGCCATGAAAGTTGAATTGGCCTCCATAATCCCATGAGCCACTTCTCTCCTGTGTCTACACACACCTCACTGGCTCTTTTCTAGAGACACTGGCCAATATGCACAGTAGGGCCACAGACAACCTCAGTTTGCTTTTGAAACTGGACAGAACAACAAAGGCAATGAAAAAGCCTTGAAGCTCAGAATCAGGAGCATGTGGGAGTTTCTACCCACTGTGAGATTCTGAGGTAGACTGTACAGTGCAGGAAAGCCAGGGAAAGAGAATACTGAGATTTTCTACTGTGGGCTCTAGCTGATATCATTTTAATGTTCTTTGACAGATTCCAGTAAAGATTGTGATATGGTTTAATTTCTTTTGGCTCTAGAATTTGTTTCTTAAAACAATGTTCTATGAAAAAACTGGTATTCAGGATGCCTGGGAACTACCTATGGCACCTGACCCCCACCACCACCCCAAATGGACAACACACCTTGCTGCTGCTGCTTCTGTTGCTGCTCTCTACTGGTCCTCCAAGCTCTCTGTACTCAAAGCCTGGTGTTCTAGAAATGCTGGCTGCCCATCTCCTGTCTCTTCCAATTGTTTTTAAGATCATAAAGGAAGTTCAGGGTTAGTTAGTCACCACCTGCCTCAGTCTCCAGGACTGGCCAGGATGTCCTGAAAGCAATCGAGTCTCTAGAAGGGACCCACAAGTTCACAGGTCCTCCTGGCACTGACACCTCCTGGCACCAAAGTCAGACAAGGAAAATAATATCACCACATAGGTCTTAATGTCACTAGATTCATAACTGCTTTTGTTATATTTGTTGTTTTCTATTTTCTCAATCAATACACACTTTCACACAATTATTACCTTGAGAGAAACAGCCCATATATATATATATATATATATATATATATATATATATACACACACACACATATACATACACACACACACACAGATATTTATTTATTTATATTTAGTTACAGACGAACACAATACCTTTATTTTATTTGTTTATTTTTCATATGGTGCCAGGGATCAAACCCAGTGACTCACACATGCTAGGCAAGTGCTCTACCACTGAATCACAACCCCCGACCCCCCTAATATTTTTTTGATATGAGGAAAAAGTTGGTTTGTTTTCTTTTGTTTTTGATACAAGGAATGAAACCCAGAAGCACTTTACTACTGAGGTACATCCCCAGTCCTTTTATTTTGAGACAGGATCTAAGTTGCTGAGGCTATTCTGAACTCACCAGCCCTCAGCTCCTGGCCAAGCAGCAACCTGGTTTATTCTGTTAAGAGGCCCCACAGCATGAGCACCAGCCCACAGGAGGGACGCAGACCAAGGCCCAAGACAGTCCAGGACAGAGCTCCATGCTAGCTGTAGCAGATCCCACAGTTATTATGCCCCTGAATATCCTTCCCCTTCCAGGTCACCACTGCCTCTTTTAAACAACATGGGGAGAAAGAGTTCTGGTCAGAAATGTTATGCAAGAAGAGAACCATATTCTTTTTCTCAGGTCAGAGGTATAACTTCACCTAAATCCCACCAGCAGTAGAGGGGTGGTGGACTATAAGCGCCGGGAAAACTTGGCCACATTAACAAACAAATTACAAGTGCCCAACAAACATCTGTGGGGGAAAAAGAGTCCCCATACATTCTAGGATATCACTATTCATCATCGTGTGACCTAGAAGGAAGATAGGGCTCTTTGCTGACCACTGTTAACTTACACTGGCAAGGGGAAATAATAAAAAATTGTAAAAGGTGGTACTCATAAAATTGCAGCCACATCTCTAGCAATTAGAAAAATGCAAATCAAAACTAAGATTTCAAGGCACTCCAGTCAGAATAGCAGCTATTAAGAATACAAACAACAATAAGTGTTGGCGAGAATGTAAGGGAAAGGGCATACTCTTACATTGCTGGTGAGACTGCAAACTGGTGCAGCCAATCTAGAAAGCAGTATGGAGATTCCTTGGAAAACTGGGAATGGAACCACCATTTGACCCAGCTATCCCACTCCTCGGTTTACACTCAAAGGACTTAAAAACAGAACATCAATGTTTATAGCAGCACAATTCACAACAGCTAAATTGTGGATCCAACCTAGATACCCTTCAGTAGATGAATAGATACAGAAAATGTGGTATATATATACACAATGGAATACTACTCAGCATTAAAAGAGAATAAAATCATGGCATCTGCAGATAAATAGATGGAGTTGGAGAATATAATGCTAAGCGAAGTTAGCCAGTCCAAAAAAAAAAACAAATGCCAAATGTCTTCTGATTTAAGGATGCTGATTCATAATGGGGATGGGG
>NW_026000052.1:603009-629567 GCF_001458135.2 Marmota marmota marmota
ACTTTAGATAGGGCAAAGGAGGGGGTAGAGAAAGGGGGGTGTAAGGGTACTCTACTTTGTGTTCAACCAGAGCCATAAAAAATATGCTCTATTTGTGTAATATGAATTGAATTGCATTCTGCTGTCATATATAATTAATTAGAATACATAAAATTTAAAAATTTTTAAAAACTGCAGCCAGTCCCTTCTTTCCTAGGAAATCTCAGTCAAAAAAACTTTGACTTGCTGAACCAAGGGCACCACCACGTGGCTAAAAGAGTAAGTGCAGGCTACACACAGAAAATCACAGAGATGGAAGCTAACTTGCAATCAGAAAAGGTCTTATTCCCGCTGGTACTGGATGGTTTTCAAAACTACTTTCCACAATGCTGCTCTGTGTAAGGATTGAGACAGCATGGGAAAAAATATACACTTCTGGCAGAATGTCATTCAAAATCTCATGCTGATTTAAAAAAAAAATGAGCATGATAAAGTTTGTAAAACCAAAGGAGGTGGGTATTTGGAAGCTTGTAACACAAAAATTTACTCCTGATCAGAACATTAGCTCTATAGGCAGAGGCATCTCGCTTGTTTAGTTTGTTACCGTGCTACCAGTGCTTCCATTCATGACAAAGCAGCAGTTCTCAAACTTTCCAGGCTCAGGGTCATCATATACTTCACAGTACTGCGCACCCCAAAGTTCTGCTTACACAGTTCTGGCTCTGACATTCACTGTCTCAGAATGGCACCATGTTAGTTCTGCCACTTTAAAACTGAGAACAGCTGGGAACAGTGGCGCACACCTGTAATCCCAGCGGTTCAGGAGGCTAAGGCAGGAGGATCAAAGACAGTTCAAAGCCAGCTCCAGCAATCCCTGGCACCCCTGCACCCCCGCCAAGAGGAAAAAAAAAAAAAAAGAACATTTTTAAACAGCTATCATTTCCTCTAAAAAATAACAAAAAAAAAGCCTCTTTACATGTTAAAAATATTTTTATGAAAAGTAACTAGTCTTCAAAACAAAAAACAGGTAAGAGGACTAAGGACATAGATCAGTGGTAAGCACTTGCCAGCACTGCAAACAAACAGGTCAGAGTGGTACTGTTTTACAAATGTCCTGCCTCACAGCTCCTGCATTGGATCTATGGCAGGCTCACACAGGACGTGCAGACTATGAAGAATGCTCTGCATTCATGGCAGACAGGGGTCTGCGCTGGTATGCAGGTGGCTCTAGCCTGCTACAGTGGGTGTTGGTGGAGCTCTACAGAGGAGGATGGGTAGAACCCCCTGCTATTGGGACACAAAGGGGCCCCACAGTCTGCACAGCCACATGTGGGAGGGGTAAGGCCTGGCCTGGTAATGCTACAGGGCTAGTGTCCTAATTCGTATGATGTATGTAGCTCTTTGGGGTAGCTTTGTTTTGGAGGGGAATTAAAATTTAAGTTCAGGGTCATCTCCCCCTTTGGTTGTTACTATTTATTGTTTAAAACAATGAGCAATAACCATATGAATTAAATTACAAATAAATGATATTTTCGATTAATTTTTCGTTCTGTAGAACTACTATTAAAAAAAACTTCATTATGTTTCAAACAATATAACAGAATCACCAACAATCCCACAAGTCAGAAATAAATAACTTTTAGTACATTTTTTTCTGCTCCTTCCCTAAACATAATAAGAATTTTTAAATTCTGAGCCCATTTATAAAGTGTAATGGTGCTAACTAAAAAACATACAGAAGAACACTTAATAACTATAGACCAGAGGCCCTCACTGACCCACAATTCCCACACAGCACACTGGCCAGGATCACCATGTTATCCTCAATGACATGCACAGTATTAAACCTGCAGTAGACAGGACAAACCCAGTGGACAGCCCAGGCCAAAAGAGGTCAGGTCAGCAGGAAAGGAGCTGCCAGCACAGGCTACAATGTCCACTATAGCCCAGCACTACCAATACTAAAAAGGCTAGGAAACAGGAAACTGGGAAAGCCCTGCCACACCCCAAAAACATTCTCCCTTTAGAGGAAGCAAAGCTGGGCCTAGACCCTTCTCAAGCCATGGAGGTAAGTACAGGGAAAGGAGGACAGGTGTCAAGAGTAACCAGAGGACTTACCAATTTGGGGGGACTGCTGTGCTGCAAACCAGCCTCCAAGGGCAGGTGATCAGGCAGGCCATCAGGAGAGGCAGGCTTGGATGGGACAGTGGGATGAGGTCAAGGCAGAAACAACTGGAAGGGAAGCAAAGGGTTCTCCTGGGGAAAGGCCACAAGGTGTAGGGAGACAGGCAGGAAGACCATGAAGTTTAGTGGTTGCCAAAGACCCCTGTGGAGGGAAGGGGACATGAGCACATAGGTGAACACAGGAAATGAGGCAGAGGAAGGCTGAGCTATTATATTCACCAACACTGGGCAGAAAGGTCAGCAAGGACCAGGACCAAGCGAGAACATAATGGGGTCAGGGGAAAACAGGGAGGGAAAGCACCAGGAGAGGGGGGCTGAATCTGCCCAGAAGAGCCCTCCAATGGCTTGGCAGGGACATCCTTAACCAGGAGGTTGTACTGGTGTTAGGGCTGGCTCCCGGACTAAGAACTTAAGGCTGAATGGGAAAGGGTGGACACACAAATACACACAAATCTCTGAGTTTGGTGCAAAGAAATGGGAAGAATTAATAGAAAGAATAGAAAGAGTTACAGGGATAGGGGTAGAAAAGAGGCCAGCACCTTAGTATGCTGATGGCAATGCTCCAAAGAGAGCAAAAAAGGTGAAGATGCACGGCAGGGGAAGAATGTGAGGGACAAAGGACCAGATGAGCAGCCACGGCAGGAGCTGAGGACTTTTATATAAGACAACAACAACAAAACAGATAAACTCAACTTCTATCAAAACTAAAACCTTTCGTGCCTTAAGGAGTACTACACCAAGAGAAGGGTGCAGCAGACCATGCCTCTAATCTCAGCATTTGGGAGGCTGAGGCAGAAGGGTCGCAAGCTTGAAGCCAGTCTAGACAACTTAGTGAAACCCTATCTCAAAATAAAAAGAGCTGGGGATGTGGCTCAGTGGTTAAGTGTCCTTGGGTTCAATCCCCAGTACCAAAAAAAAAAAGACAAAGACGACGACGACGAAGAAGAAAAAGAAGACATAAGTGTGTACAAATGTTTGTTTATAGCAGAGTTATTTATAACAGAAAAAAAAAGGGGGATCAACCGAGTGTCCATGACTTGATAAATGGACAGTAATGCAGTCTATCCAAACCAAGCAGTGTTAGTCAGCCATAAAAGGAAGGAGAAAGTGCAACAAACTACAGCATGCACGAAACTTGAACCCTGAAATAGTAAGCTCAGGCTCAGAAAAGCCGCCAGTCATAGAAGACCACAGATGACACTACTGCAACTGCATGAAAGGTCAAGGAAGAAAGAAAGGGGACATTCCACTCCAGTCTCCTAGGTGTGACCACCCAGCAATCAAAGTCACCAGCACTCCTATTCTGCCTCTGGTTTTCCTTTACCTACCCATATCCCCACTGGACCTGCCTCTTCTCCAAGGCAAGGAAAAAAAATGCACTCTGCAAACAGCTTATAAAACAGTTGGAGCTCTCCTTTGCAACACTCTCCCACTTTTCTTAAGAAAAAGAAATAAGTCTGTGAAATGGTGCAGCCCTCTAAGAGGTCCTATGGGCTACTGAGGTAATTCTAAAAGGTGATCTGCCCAGAATGTGGGACTATTTTGGACAAGCTCTTTTCTGGATTCCATAAAACTAATCAAGGGCTGGGGCTGTAGCTCAGTGGTAGAGCGCCTGCCTTGCACATGTGAGGTACTGGGTTCAATCCTCAGCACCACATAAAAATGAATAAATATATTTATTTATTAATAAATAATCAAGCTGCACACACTTTAAATAAGACAAATTCCCACCAGATTTCAGATACTGAAAAGCCCAGACCACTACTGAGCCACACACCTTGTATCTTAAGATACAATGCTTTGACTGCAAATATTTTTAATTTCAAAAAAAAAAAAAAAAAAAAACCACCAAAACTTTTAGTTCACTTGAAACTTCTTATCCTTGATTATGCTGTATTTTTCCCATAATGCCATAATCCACAGAAGATTCCATAATGCTTTAAACAAAAGATAAAAATCTGCAACACTAAAATTTTCTATCACCCCTCCATCTCTAAAATTATCTAAGCTGGGTGGGGTGGTACACACCTGTAATTCCAGCAGTTCAGGAAGCAGAAGCAGGGGGATAGGGAGACCAAAGCCAGTCAGCAATTTAGCAAGGCCCTAAGCAACTTAGCAAGACTCTATCTCTAAATAAAATATAAAAAGGGCTAGGGATGTGACTCAGTGGTTAAGCGCCCCTGGGTTCAATTCCTGGTACCAAAAAATAAAATTATCCTGAAATGGAAAGCAAATATCTAGCAGAGCTACACCCTGCCTGACCTGCTTCCCCATGTGCCAAGCCTCTACCTGCACCTGGGGCTGCAGTCCTGCACCTGCCAGTAGTGCCCTTCACGCCCAGTTCCCAAAGGGACCCCTGTGAAGCACAAGAGGAGGAGGGCCAGAACCAGCCAGGTGCACAGAGTATGACTTCAGCAGGGTCAAAGGACCTAGCTCCTCCAAAATACAATACTCTTGACTCAGAAAATATAACACAAATCCCTTAAGGGTTGAGCTGCTGATATTAACCACCATTAAAATTTATGTCACAAGTACGAAATAAGTTCTGGCATTGGCATGTTTGCACACCTGATTGAACAATTCCTCTCAGAACCACTACAGTGCCATTTTCCAGCGCACAGCATCCCAAAACATCACCACTGCCGAGCGACAGTATTGCCTGGGCTCACCAGTGGCCTCCACCCAGTTCCAGTTTGAGGGCAGGCACAAAGGAGCAGTCCCTATTGTTCCATTTCCCAATTACACTGTGTGCTGCACATTGAGCTGAGTCCCCTCAGATCTGGGAAAGTGGCCTGCCCTCCCCCACCCTTTTGTTCCAAGAATACATTCTAGAACAGGCACACTACAAACCCATCTGTCTAATCCATCATTCACAATAGATGAATGAATGAATGAATGAATGAATGAATGAATAAATAAATAGAACCACAGCCCCACTGAGTCTTTCTGCAAGATGCACCTAGCACTTGTCCACACACTGTTTTGTTTTTCTGTGGAATTGCTTAGAAAATCCAAGTGGACGCTCTGCTACTTTGGGTTTCTGCCTCTCACCACATCCCCCTTTCTCTCACACTGTAAGGAAAATGGAGTCTGCCCATCAACAAGCCAGATGAATACGGGGTAAAAATGGGAGTTCATAATCCACTTGAATCAAATGTATGAAATATGATATGTCAAGAGCTTTGTAATGTTTTGAACAACTAATAATTAAAAAAAAAAAAAAAGCCAGATGAGATCATTCACAACCTGAATACATGAACTGAATGGGCTCAAGGACACCGTCCCCAAGTCTCTTGTAAGTGGTCAGTGTCATTTCCATACCCAGATGGGTAGATATCCCCTTGGCAGCTTGCCCAGAAGGGAGCCACTGCAAAGTCTGTCCCTCCTTGCACACAGCACAGGCCTCTGGTCCCCAGAGCCCAGGATACCTGGCTCTCACACATCCTGCATTGTCATCCCTCCCAGTCTCACACCTACCACCACTGAGGCTGCCACAGAGAGGGAGAAGTAAGAGGAAACAAGATGACATTGTCAGTCAGCAAAAAGGTCCAAGTACTCTCTATAAATGTTAAACAAGAGGAAATTCACTAGTTTGTCCTAGCATAAGTGATGAAGTTATGAGCTTCTTCATGCCACAAAGCAAATATGGAACTGGCCTCATTATCTTTCAAAACCTCCCAACTTACTCCCAAGAAAATGCACATCAGGTGGCTAAACATTAAAATAGTAATTCTGTCAGGGAAGAGACAAGAAGGTGACCCCCCAAAAAAACACAGCAAGCACCCCTGCTCTACCAGCCCTGCCCCAGCCTGGGAGGACCTGTGTAAAGGGAGAAACAAACAAAAGAGGCCAGGTGTGATGCCATGCTCCCTGAAGGCATCTCTACCACTTCCTCCCTCCCTTCTTGGAGCAGATGTTTACTGTGGCCAACTGCAGAGAAATCACAGCAGCTTAACTGCAGCTCCCTCTGAAGCTCCATCACACTGGGCATGCTCACCAGAATTGCAGCCATTCCCTGAGATGGAGGCTGCGCCAGGCACCAAGCAGCAAGGACTCCAGAGCCACATGTGGCCAGCCCAGGACCTCAGGCCTCCTAGGATAACCGTTTGAACAACTGGAGTTTTCTCAAAAGAAACCATCTGCTTAGATGTTTTCATCCTAAAAATGGAGAAGGGTCTCTCCACAGAAACTACTAACAAAGCTCACCAAACAAAACAATCACTCCTTTTAGAGTCTCTGACCATTACCTTTGTTTAAAAAGCACCAATAAAAAAACCCTAGAATGCTTTGGAGACAAGTCTAGGAGAACATAAAATAACCTCCAGCACTGCCTCAGAAACTCACCTTCAAAGTGACTTATCTCCCCAGCCAAGAGCCCACACCAGAGGCACAATGAACATGCCCATGGGCTCCGGTCCAAGCTTAAGAGGCCTGTCCCCAGGAGGAGCTTCAGGAGGCACTGCAGGAAGCAATCTTGACAGTGGCCTCCTCATACTCAGGCTTCTCCCACATATCCCACCAGCTCCAGATCCAAACATCTCCTGAGAGAGGGCCCTAAACAGTAATCCACACCAAGGTAGCTCTTAACCCAAAATAATAAATTGCTGAAGTCCTTAAAATTAAAAAAAAAAAAAAAGAGGCAGCAATATTTTTTAAATAGTGTAACTGGGTTTTGTGCAACTCAATAATAAAGACAACCCAATTTAAAAATAAGCAAAGTGCCCAGCATGCACAAGGTCCTGAATTTGGTCCCCAGCACCTCAAAAAGTAAATAAATAAAAATTAAAATGAACAAAGGAGCTATACAGACACTTCCCCAAAGAAGATATATATAGGGCCAATAAGTACATGGAGCTCAACATCATTAGTCATCGGGAAATGCAAATGAAAACCACAATGAGACAACACTTCACAACCAATAGGATGGCAAAAACAAAAAGTTGAACATTGACAAGCACCAGCAAGAATGTGAAAAAAACACATAAATTGCAGGTGCAAATGCGAGAGATGTAACTGTGAAGACAGAGCAACAATCCTTAGATTACTTCCCTCTTACTGAGGCCACTGTGAACTGATGTGCAGTTATAAGGAATCAGAGGTCCTGTACACACTTTGTTCAGTGTGTGAGTCTCCTAGGTTTGCCTTAACAAACTACTGTAAGCTAGGCATCAATTATCTTTGTCTTTTCACCATTCTGGAGGCCAGGGTCTGAAATCAAGCTTTGGCAGGGCCATGTTCCCTCTGAAGCACCTAGGGAAGAATACTACCTTGCCTCTTCCAGCTGCGAAGGGCTGTGGTAATCTCTGGCCTTCTTTAGTTCATAGATACCTTGCTCCAATCTCTGCCTCCACTGTCTTGTGTATGGGTCCTCTCCTTAAAACTTCATCTCAAGCTCCTTAATTAAAGATTCTTTGTCCCCAGAAGGTCACATTCTGGGGTTCCAGGTGAACTTAAATCTGAGAGGACACCATTCAACCTACCAACATCCAGCTTCACCAATGGTAACATTTTTCAACAAACCTATAGAAGAACAGCATAACCAGGACCAGCCTGGCTTTTCAAGGAGAGGATGGTCAGAGTGGTGCCCCGAGTCTGTTTCTGTAGTTATAATGGAAGACCAAGACTGGCGATTAGAAAGAACGCAGGTTGGGGCTGGGTTGGGGCTCAGTGGTAGAGCACTTACCTAGAATGTCTGAGGCACTGGGTTCAATCCTCAGCACCACATACAAATAAAAATAAATAAAACAAAGTTATTGTGTCCAACTACAACTTAAAAAAAATTAAAAAAGAAAAAAGAAAAAGAACACAGGTTTATTATAGCTCATGGTTCTAGAGGCTGGAAAGTCCAAGAGCATGCTGCCAGAACCTGCATGGCTTCAGGTGAGGGCCTTATGCTGCTTCAACTCATGGCAGAAAATGGAAGGGCAAGCAGGAAAAGGCATTAATCTACTCCTGAAGCTCCACCCCACAACCCAAACATGTCCCCACCAAGGCAGCCTCCCTGCTGAATTTAGGAATCAAGGTTCCAATGCATAAACTTTGGGAGAACACACTTAAGCCTTAACAGGTAGGTGTAGCATGGTAGCAGAAAAACTAGCAAGACCAGTTCAGGGGTAACTATAATCTGAGCAAGACACAGTGGTGGCTTGGACCCAGCAGTGAAGCCACTGTAGGGGACAGCGATCAGAGAAATGCGGCAGGTTCTGAGAGTAGAACATACGGGGTTTTTGGTTAGACTAAATGAATGTGAAACATGAGGAAAAAACAGAGGACTAAGAATGATTCCTTAATGGCATTTTTACAGAGAAAAAGATAGTTTTTATACTAACTTAGGCAAACAAGTATCTTTATGACACCCAAGAAGAAGAGTCTTTCCATGGTTAAAATCTTTGTTTCAAGAGCAAGAATGTTACAGCATTCCTTACAAAGCTTTGCATACCTTACTAAACCTGTTTCAAAATATTATATTTTTTGTTGTTGCTATGTAATGAGGTTACTATTCTGTATCCAGGAAAGCTACTGATTTTTTTTTTTTTTTTTGGGGGGGGGGTTGCTGAGGAATAAACCTAGGGATGATTTATCACTGAGCTACATCCCCATCCTTTTTTTTTTAGAATTTTGAGACAGGGTCTCACTAAGTTGTTTAAGGCCTTGCTAAATTGCTGAGGTTGGCCTCAAATTTGCAATCCTCCTGCCTCAGGCTCCCAAATCACTGGGATTATAGGCCTGCATCACACTGGGCTAAGGCTACTGATTTTCATGTATCAGTACTTTGAATGATTTCATTGTCTGCATTTTAGCACTCAATCTCAGGTTTTCCAGTTCACTGCAAGTATTACTCATTTTTTAACTCTTTTGCCTCCAGTAAGTCTCTCGTCCAGCTGCATTGCTCAACTTCACTAATAAAATATTAAATATCAGCCAGGCATGGAGGTGCCTGTAATCCCAGCAGCTCAGGAGGTTGAGACAGGAGGATCATGAGTTCAAAGCCAGCCTCAGCAAAAGCAAAGCGCTAAGAAACTCAATGAGACCCTGTCTCTAAATAAAATACAAAATAGGGCTGAGGATGTGGCTCAGTGGTTGAGTGCCCGAGTTCAATCCCCAGTACCCCCCCAAAAAAAAAATTCTAGCATTAATATTAAAAAAGTAAAAATACGAGTAATTTTTTTTAATTTTTATCTATTTATTGTGGTGCTGAGGAACAAACACAGGACCTCATGTATGCTAGGCAAAAACTCTACCACTGATTCCCCAGCCCAAGAGTAATTCTGACAAATTTTATTTGACAGAATATATCCAAACATTAGTTAAAATCATTAGTACCAAAAAATGCAAAACATTTCATAAGTCTCTGAAACCCAGTGTACATTTGACATAGCATATCTCAGTTCCATGTGGCCACACTTCAAGAGTCCAAAGCCACCTTTTTTTGGAGATCACAGCCTCCTCTCCACCCAGGTCTACACATGGGCAACTGCCCACCTTTACCCAAGATTCCACTTGGAATCCTGAGGGGAAAAAAAGACACCTGTGATCTCTGTGCAGGAAAAGAAAACTCCAACAAGCCTTCCTCAGCCACCCCAAGAGGCTGAGTATGTACTGCTTACTGTTCCTTTAACACTGGCTTACCTCTTCTAATGGCAATTACCAAAGGGTGCTTGTATTTCTCAGACCTAGAACACAAACCAGCACCTTCACAAATACCAGGCAGGCACCAGGCCTGGACTGCTCACCTATTTTCCAAGCCCACACCCAGCATTTAAGCATCTGTTTCAGAAATGAACAAATGAACGTACCCATGAATGAATTAACAGTTCCTGTCTATACTGAGAAGCAAGCATTCCTGAGCTACTAAAAAGTAAATAAATAAAACCACACACCGATCCTGGCCTCTTTCCCTTCCACAGTAAGTTATAAAATATTTACTCATTGCACAAAATGTGCCAGGCAGTATTCAATATGTTGGGAAACTAATAAAGCTAAAGCCCTACTTTAGAAAAGTTTGCAGTCCAGCCACTGAGACACCAACACACACACAAAAAAAAATTAAAACAAAAATAAGTACATGACAAAGGACAACGTTCCTCTGAAACAGTTAAGTGTATGTCAATCAGCAGGCTGCAGCCCACCTCCCACTTCTGTACAGCCTAAAAGCTAATCGTGATTTAAATACATAATTCATATAAGTATGAATTTCTCAAAAGTTACAAGAAACTGAAGTTCAAGCCTCCATACAAAGCTTTACTGGCAAAGAGCCTCACCCACTTGTTTATGTACTGTCCACAGACAAGTCCGTAATGCAAGAGAGCTGAGAAGCTGCACCCAGAATGCCTATGGGACGTCCAGCCCCCCAGGTACAGTCAGATGGAGGTGCAGTTCAATGGTAAAGTGCTTGCCTAATGTGCACATTTTGTGCAAAAGAAAAAAAAAAAGGAAGGGAATAGAATAAAAAGATATCCACCAAGAACTCTTATACTCACCAACTATCTTCATAAAGGAAAAATTAAAACATGGTGGTACACGCCTATAATCCCAGCAAGGGGTGGGGGGTGGTACTAAGACAGGAGGATCAGCCAGCCTCAGCAATTTAGTGAGGCCCTAAGCAACTTGGTGAGACCCTGTCTCTAAATAAAATACAGAATAGGGCTGGGGATGTGGCTCAGTGGTCAAATGCATCTGAGTTCAATCCCCAGTACCCAAAAAAAAAAAAAAAAATTAATTCTTAGATTTAAAAAAAAAAAAAAAATCAGGGTTCATCACTGAAAGACTTGTCCTAGAAAAAATATTAAGCATACTGCAAGCTAATGAAGAGACACTGAACAGTTATTCAAACCCATTTGAAGAAGAAAGTAATGGAGGAAGAAAGGAACAAAATAGACCACATGCTCCCAGACCAACACTGGAATTTGGCAATACCTATCAGTGTAAACACATTTTTAAAGCAGAAATATAGAAAATTGTGTCACAGAGCAGCATTAACACATGAATACTTCCAGTAATTTTAATAACAGGGAATACTAAACTCTGAACCCCAATGAAGCAAACTGTTTTACTTCTAAAAAACTTTTATTCTTCTGATCTATATTACAAAAACAAAAACAACTGGGAGAAAGGGTGTTGAGGTTCAACCTCAGGACCTCATACAAGTTATGAAAGAGCTCTACACCCAAGAAAGTCCACTATATTTTTCACTTCAGTCAAAAATCTGTGGAGTGTGGCTGGGGTGTAGCTTAATGGTAAAGCATTTGCCTAACATGCAGGATGTCCTGGTTTGATTTCAAGCATCACAAAAAATAAATAAATAGCCAGGTGGCACACACTTATAATCCCAGCTGGAAGCTAAGGCAAAAGGATCACAAGTTCAAGTTCAGCCTAAGGAACTTGGCAAAACCCTGTCTCAAAATAAAAATTAAGAAAAAAAGGGGGCTGGGTTTGTGGCTCAGTGGTGGAGTGCTCGCCTAGCATGCAAGAGGCACTGGGTTCGAACATCAGCACCACATAAAGTACAATAAAGATATTGGGTCCACCTAAAACTAAAAAAAATAAATACTAAAAAAAAAAAAAAAAACCTGTCTGCCAGTACGGTGGCACATGCCTGTAATCCCAGTGGCTCAGAAGCCTGAGGCAGGAGAATCACATTTTGTGCAAAAGAAAAAAAAAAAAAGGAGGGGAATAGAATAAAAAGATATCCACCAAGAACTCTCATACGTGATCAAAGCCGGCCTCAGTTGCCCTAAGCAACTCAGTGAGACCCTGGTCCTAAATAAAATATTTTAAAAAGAGAAAAAAAGGGGGTGGGAGGGAAAGGGGGGGTGGGATTAGCAAGGATAGTGGAATGTGATGGTCATCATTATACAAAATACATGTATGAAGACTTGAATTTGGTGCCAACATACCTCATATACAGAGATATGAAAAATTGTGGTATACACGTGTATTAAGAATTGTAATGCGGGGCTGAGGCTGTGGCTCAGAGGTAGAGCACTCGTCTAGCACATGCAAGGCCTGGGTTCAATCCTCAGAACCACACAAAAATCAATAAAATAAAGACATTGTGTCTAGCTACAACTAAAAAATAAATATTAAAGAAAAAAGAATTGTAATGCAATAAAAAAGAATACATGTATAATGGCATAAATTGGCATGAACATACTTTATATACAGAGATACGAAATATTGTGCTCTATTTGTGTAATAAGGATTGTAATGCATTCCACTGTTGTTGTGTAATTAATAAATAAATAAATAAATAAATAGAAAACTATGAAGCAAAGCTTTAAAAAAAAGGAAAAAAAAGAAAAGACTGGGTGGATTTGGGGGTGCATCTCAGTGGCAGAGCTCGTGATTAGCATGTGTGAAGTCCTTGGTTCCATCCCTAGCACAGCTAAATATTTTTTGATAACTTAAAAGTTATTATTATCATTAGTTTTGCTTTTTGGCATATAAAGTCTAAAATATTTATTATCCTATCTTTGCAGAATGTGCACTGCACCATTCCAAAACATCCCCCAAGTCTTAGTGAATTATCACCACCCACCCAACTGTTGGAGAAAATCCCCCTCCAACTGGGGCTCAGTCCCAGAAGTAGTCTTACACCCTCCTCACCTGCCACATTAGACTAGTCACCACCTCCCAAAGACCGCACCTGCCTCCTCCAAACAGTCCCTCTGCAATCCCTCCTTCACACAAAGAATGATCCTTGTGATACACAAACCTCATTAAGTAACTCCTGGCCTGAAACCTTCTCACCACCTTAGAACCAGGACAAGATTCCTGAGCAAGTGCAATCCACCCCATCAGCCCACTCAGGCAGGCAGTTCCTTGTCCCACAGACATTATCCTAGAAAGGCGATAAAAGAAACTTCACAAAACACTTAAGTGGTCTCAAAATGTGGATACCTTGTAAGCATTCAACCACTCACAGTCTGTTGTTGTCTCACCTGAGAGACCAAAGGTAGAGTCTGGGATGGGCCCTGCACATATTTTCAGCCCATGGGGAGACTCAGGCTCTGTCTTGATACACTCATCTCTTCATTTTCAAGGTGAATAAGAGCTCACTCCCACCTACATCTCTTAAGTCCTCTGATTTCTGCCCACCATTCTCCCAATGTAGAAGGCTATCCCTTCCACATTGGACCCAAGGCAGACCCATCAAACCTCTAGGGAAAACAGTAGCATCTATCACATACAGGTGATGCTAAAACCAAATCAGATAATGCAATAAGCCTCACTAGTCACTAAGGACCTCCACTTGACCAAATTCAAGGGTTAGTTCTTGATTTTCTTTTTTTTTTTAAAGATTATATATATATATATATATATATATATATATATATATAAAGAGAGAGAGAGAGAATTTTTTTTTTTAAAGAGAGAGGGAGAGAGAGAGAGAGGGAGAGAGAGAGAGAATTTTTTTAGTATTTATTCTTTATAGATTTCGGCGGACACAACATCTTTGTTTGTATGTGGTGCTGAGGATCGAACCTGGGCCGCACGCATGCCAGGCGAGCGCGCTACCGCTTGAGCCACATCCACAGCCCTAGTTCTTGACTTTCATCTCACACTTCTAGCAACTATCAAAAGAGCTGATTACTCTGTCTTCACAAAACACTTCAAGTCTTATTCAAGTTCTCCTGCTGTTTCAGTCTACTTTGCTGGCTTCTCCTTGTCCTTCATTGTGTGATCTCAGGGTCCCAGAACTCTCCACAGCCCTCTTCTGCACATGAACTCCGTGGACCACCTTCCTATAATACATTTACACTTAACAGTCCAATAGGCACCTCCATCCTCTCCCCCAAAATTTGCTGCTCCAATGGACTTCCCTTCTCAATAAACAGAAACATCCTCTCACGTGGTCAAGACTCCTCAGGTCAGGATGAACCTAACTGCTATGTTCAACTATAAAGCTCTAAAAATAAAAACCCTCAGTCTTGCTGCCATGGTTTAAATATCTGTCCCTCCAAAACTTAAGTAGAAATTTAACTGCCATTTTAATAGTATTAAGCAGTGGGACCTATTTGGAGATGAGCAAGCCATGAGGGCAGAGCCTCATACCCTTATGGGATTAATGCCATTTAAAAAGGGCAAGTTCAGCCCCCTCTTGCTCCCCCTCATGGTCCCCCTTTTACCTCTTACCTTTCACCACAGGATGACACAGCAAAAAAGCCTTCATCAGTTGCCTGCACCTTGATCTTGGACTTCTTCCAGTCCCCAGAATATGAGTCAATAAATTTCTGTGAGTTGTAGGTGGACACAACACCTTTATTTTATTTTTATGTGGTGCTGAGGATTGAACCCAGTGGCTCATGCATGCCAGGCAAGCGCTCTACCACGGAACCACAGCCCCAGTCTTCTGTTCATTTTAAGTGACCCAGTTTCAGATATTCTAACACAGGAGCTGTTAACAAACCAAGACACTCACTACTCCTCTCTGCTCTTCCTTCAAATATACATCTAGTATAAAGAGTGGAAATAAGCCAGGCACAGTGGCACACACACAGCTCAGGAGGCTGAGGCAGGAGGATCACAAGTTCAAAGCCAACCTCATCAATGGTGAGGTGCTA
Organism: Marmota marmota marmota; assembly: GCF_001458135.2. Classification (NCBI taxonomy): domain Eukaryota; kingdom Metazoa; phylum Chordata; class Mammalia; order Rodentia; family Sciuridae; genus Marmota; species Marmota marmota. Next base: position 617,736 of record NW_026000052.1, read on the forward strand.
AGCAACTCAGTGAGACCCTATCTCTAAATAAAATACAAAACAGAGCTAAGGATGTGGCTCAGTAGTTGAGTGTCCCTGAGTTCAATCCCCAGTAGAATAAAAAATAAAAAAATAAAAAAAAGAGTGGAAACAGGGCTGGAGTTATGGCTCAGTGGTACAGCACATGCCTGGCATGTATGAGGCCCTGGGTTTGATCCTCAGCACCACATATAAATAAATAAAATAAAAGATCCATTGACAGGGGTGGGGGTGTAGCTCAGTGGAACAGTGTTTGCCTGGCATGTGTGAGACACATATAAATAACTAAAATAAAGGTCCATCAACAACTAAAAAATATTTAAAACAAAAAAGATCCATTGACAACTAAAAATATATTTTTAAAAAATCATGGAAACACAGTAGTGTCAAAAAGCTAGGAAGAACACTGAAAATTCAAGAAATCCAAAAGCAAAATTCTCCAACATGCCAGGAACAGTCAGCTGGAGGTACAGTTCCTACTGTATATTTCCAACCAGTCAAAATAATTAATCATTGTTCAAAACTTACACATCACTATAGATAATCTGGGGCTTTCATAATATACTTATAAATAAACCTTGATGAATTAAAAAATATATATACTCAGAATCTGACCAATTCTTGAAACTTCACTGTTACCAACCTTGTCCAAACTCCCTTCATCTCTCATCAGGACTCCATCAACATCTCCTGAAGGGCCTCCCATGCCCACCCCTACCCCACACAGAAAGCCAGAGCAGGTCACTCCTCCACCCAAAAGCCCCCTAGCAGCTACTCAGCAGTTCAGGGTTAGGACCAGACCTCACAGGGTCTATACCTCACCACCTCACCCCTCCGTATCACACCCTGCTACATAGCATCCTGGCCTCCTCCAAGAAACAACAGGGCTCTTGGCAGGTGACTCCACCTCTGTGGTCTGTCTCACCTATAAGGCAGGGTAACAGTTGCCAATTGGAAGGACTGTTTAACAATTAAGTAAAAGCAGATAATGTGCTCAGAGTTCAGCCCTCAGAAAGTACTCCTGAACCACAGCAAGGCCTCTGCAACACCTCAAAGTGTCAAGCTATGGGCTGTGATTGTTGCTCAATGACAGAGCACCTGCCTAGCAACATGTAAGGCACTGGATTTGATTCTCAGCACTGCATATAAATAAAAAAGTTAAAAAGAGGTCCATTAACACCTAAAAAAACTTCTTAAATTTCTTTTTAATTTTTTTAGTTGTAAATAGACACAATACTTTTATTTTACTTATTTTTATGTGGTGCTGAGGATCGAACCCAGTGCATCACATGTACAACGCAGGCACTCTACCACTGAGCTACAACCCCAGCCTTTTTAATTTTTTTTTAAAGTGTAAAGCTATTACTCAAAGTCTTCCCCACAGCATGTCTTGCAAAAAAGTATTAACCCTGAACATCACATAAAAGCAAAGAAAATAAAGCAAAACACAAAAGTGATATTCCAGAGAGGAACACAGAGTGATAACCTACAAGAAGGGCAATTTACCAATTCTTTCCATAACTCCACAATAGTCTAAACATGTTCCAGAATAGCCACTTCTTATGTTTTGATCTTGATCTTAAAATCCATGTCAAAGGGGCTGGGGTCATGGCTCGGTGGTAGAGTTCTTGCCTAGCATGCATGAGGCACTGGGTTTGATCCTCAGCACCACATAAAAATAAAGGTATTATGTCCACCTAAAAACTAAAAAGTAAATACTAAAAAATCCATGCCAAAGCTGGGGACAAGTGGCATACACCTGTAATCCCAGCAACTCAGGATGCTGAGAGGAAGATCACAAGGTCAAGGCCAACATCAGCAACTTAGTTAGACTGTCTCCAAATAAATAAATAAATAAAGGGCTAGAGATGCAGCTCACTGGTAAAGTGCCCCTAGGTTAAATCCTCAGTATCCAAAAAAAAAAAAAAAAAAATCCTTGCCAAAAAGTTTGCCTCAATTGTGCCATACAAATCAGTGTGCACTGACTAGTTGCTCACACATTAAATCAAGTCAGCATAAGGCAATTCTTCTTAAAATAAAGCCCTTACAATCCATTAAATGAAATCTTTGTCATATAAAAATAGATTGACAAATTGTCACAGAATATATTCACAAACTACAGATACAATATGCTGACTTTTTTTTTTTTTTTAAATACAAATTTCATCACGAGAAACAAGGAAAGGTTGATGAATTCAGTTAACACCCGGCAGGCCTACATCCTGTCCTTTCTCCTCTGCTCACTGGTGGGCAAAGTGGGCCCTGCCTTCCTTCAGACAGTAGGAAAGAGCAGGCAAGCTCTTTCCTCCTCCCATGCCCTTTTATGTCCCCCCAGCACTCAAAAACAGAGACATCGGGAGCTATACGCTCCACCTCAATTCCTGGGAAAGTGGATCCTCCACCCCTTTCCACAGAGGCCCTCAAGGATGGACCTCAAAGGCCAGAGTTTTTTGCTCAACAATGGTCATGTAGTCGTTGGGGTCCTGCTCAAATGGATAGTGTTATTCCACCCATAGCAGTGAGGCACTGTATAAACAGGTGGTGTCAAAATGACCCAACCAATCTTGGCCCCAGAGATTTGAACTGGGGAGAAGGCTGCCCCAAATCTCAATCCAATGTACTTAATGACTGACAATGCCAAAAGAAAGAACTAGATGCCTTGAGGAAAGAAGCTGATCTTGAACCTGGGAGGTCAATCAGAGCACAGACAGCAGCATAAACAAAACAAGGTGGCATGACAGTGACAGGGTGGGCCTTTAACTACAACAGAGAACTCACAGCCCTGCCCAGGGATCCCTCACCATTACTGCTATCCTTATTCCCCACAAGTAGACAATGAATGCCAAGCAGGAGAGAGTATAATAACCTCTCCAAAAGACACGTGTCCATCACCAGACCAGCTTTCCTAGACAAGAACCATGCTGCCTTCTTATGACGGCCTCAGCAGAACCTTCCTTTCACTTCTGCCACAGAAAAGGTAGGGGGCAGAGCTCAGGAATCGCACATACAAATCAAGTAATACAAACTAAGTGACCTTAAACAAGAGAAAATGAAGACATGAAGCATGAGGAAGGGAGACCTCCTTGTAGGCCACATTAGGAATGAGGCACTGTTTTGCATGATGACCAGACAAGACAAACAAATGGAGATAGGAACTACAGAAGGGGATAAGAACATGTGCTCGGGGTTTAAGCTCCTTGTTAACGACCTCAAACTTCCTCATGAAACTGGGCAAGACAAGGCCCAGAAAACCAACTTGCAGCACCAAAAACTAAACAAAACCGATTCACACAGGAGTGCATGCTCATCTCCCCTCTCCATCCTTGGTTGGCAACTAAGACAGCTTATGGACAGAAGTCTAACTCTAACCACTTCCCTGGCTCTTTTTAAAGAGATTTACTTTTTTGCTTTGTGACCTGAAAGATACTACAGGTAACCTCACTAAAAAACAGCAAGACAGTCTGGAGATATGGCTCAGTGGCAGATCTCTCACCCAGCATGTGTGAGGCCCTGGATTCCATCCCCAGAACCAAAAATAACAACAAAAATGGCAACATACACTTCTCCTCCTGCTCTTTTGTGAAATGGAGAAATTGGAATAGTAACCCCACCTGACAAAGAATAAGAAACTCCATACAAATCACTCGGTATAGTGCTTGACTCATAGTAAGCACTGAAAAAACCATCAAATGTTTGTTATTACACACCTGTGTCCCAACCAGAGCCCTTCTAAGTAGGTGCCAGTACAACCCTGTCAACAGACAAAACCTCAGAGAGCCTCGCTCAATCATAAATGCCTGGCCTACTGGCTGAAGCCACTCACAGCGGCCACACAAGCAGAAGCTGGCCCACCACACTTCCACTGAGCCCACCATTCAACCTGTAGTGTCTTTCAGGTCACAAAGCAAAAAAATAAGATCTCTTTTAAAATACCACTACAAGGCAGGTTCGGTGGTGCACACCTCTAATCCCAGTGGCTCAGGAGGCTGAGGCAGGAGGATTTTAAGTTCAAAGCCAGCTTCAGCAAAGGCAAGGCACCAAGCAACTCAGTGAGTGAGACCTTGTCTCTAAATAAAATTCAAAATAGGGCCGGGGATGTGGCTCAGTGGTCAAGTGCCCCTGAGTCCAATCCCCAGTACCCAAAAAATAAATAAATAAAATAAAATACCACTACAAGCCAAGTGCAATGGCGCACACCTGTAATCCCATCGGCCTGGGAAGCTGAGACACTAAGCAACTCAGTGAGACCCTGCTTCTAAATAAAATACAAAATAAAGGGTTGAGGACACATGTGAGGCACTGGGTTCGATTCTCAGCACCGCATAAAAATAAATGAATATAATAAAGATACATCAACAACTTAAAAAAAAAATACAAAATATACTGAGCCCAGTGGTCGAGTGCCCCTGAGTTCAATCCCCAGTACCAAAAACAGAAAAAAAGAACACAGGCAAACTGCAAGAATGAGGAAGCATCCTTGAGATTGAACCCAGGGACACTTTATCACTCAGCCTCATTGAACAGTTTGGAATCTCATGGGAGTGGGGACACAGACCAAAAGTATAAAAGCCATCTTAGGAATGAGTTGGTAAGTAATTGTCAAACTGCACAGCACAGCGAAAGCCCTCCTGGTCTTTCTCAGGCTAGCATTTGGAGGACACTCCATGTCAGGTGCTGTCCACTTAGCACCAAGCACCATTCTTCCACCACCCTTCCTTCTAGGACTTGCACTTCACAGCAACAGCTTCTCTTTACAGACAATACTCCAGCTAGCAAATGAAGACATGTCTCAACCCTAAAACGTGAGGGCTCTGAGTAGTACCAACAGCTAGTTTACCCTGCCAAACTGCATCTGATGAAGCCTCCAGAGTGGAAACAAATGGGAACCACAAGAGTGAGCCAAATACTCCACTTTAAATTTCTCTAGCCATATACACACACACACATTTTTTTTCTTTTTTGGTACTAGGGATTTGAACTTGACCACTGAGCCACACTCCCAGCCCTATTTTGTTTTTATTTAGAGACAGGCTCTCACTGAGTTGCTTAATGCCTCACCATTGCTGAGGCTGGCTTTGAACTTGAAATCATCCTGCCTCGGCCTCCCAAGCTGCTGGAATTAGAGATATGTGCCACTGCACCCAACTCTGTAGTAGTCATATTTTAAAAGTGATTAAATACTTTTTCTAATGTTTAACCCAATATGTCTAAAACTTAATATTTCAGCATGAAGTCAACAATTTTTGAAGGATTCTTGGGATACTTTACTTCCTGTTTTATACCAAGTCCTTGAAACCCCATATGTTTAGCTCTCACAGCATACGTAAATTCACAATGACCTCACTTAAGTGCTCCAGACTACAGGTGGTCCCTATTTAAAACTGAAATAAGAAATCTGAATACTGACTAGATATTTATTGACTAAGAAATATTTAAATTAGCTCCATATTCACAGAGGAAAATATTTTGGATGAGGTGGGAAGTGACAGAGGCATAGATGAAATGAGACTGGCCATGAGGAATAACAGCTGACCCTGGGGATATAAGTAACAATATTCATTATACTACCATATCTTAAGTAAATGTGTGAAAGTTCCATAACAAAAGCCTAAAATATCTATATGTGTCTTTGCTTATATATTCATGAATATCCTGAAGGATGCACAGTAATACTGGTGAATTGCCAAGAGAAGAACTAAGGCCAGGCACAGTGGCGCACACCTGTAATCCTAGGGGCTCGCAAGGCTGAGGCTGGAGGATTGAGAATTCAAAGCCAGCCTCAGCAAAAGTGAGGCACTAAACAACTCAGTAAGACCCTGTCTCTAAATAAAATACAAAATAGGGCTGGGGATGTAGCTCAGTGGTTGAGTGCCCCTGAGTTCAATCCCCAGTAAAAAAAAAAAAAAAAAAAAGCAGTCCAAAAACTTTTTCCAAAATAGAATATGAATTGACAGTAATGGTATTGGGAAAGTGACCTCTTATGTAGAAAGACAGCACTTCAAAGGGAAAACCACTGCCAAAGTGTTAAAGAAATCACTCCAGCTTGTTTTCTTAAATCCAAAACCTTCACAGATTTATTTAAAATATGACATATTAAAAATCAGATAAAAACTAAAAAGAGCTGAGGATGTAGCTCCATGGTAGAGCTATATTTTTTTTCTTTAAAAATAAAATAAAAACAGAAAGGTCGGCTCAGTTCTGAAATTGGTGCTTTCTACATAAATGCCTTTGGCCAAATTAACTAGGCTCTCACAACCACTCCCTAAAAAGTCAATTTGGTGAGCAATCCAAGCTGAGGTCAAACTGTACTTGCTTTAATGTAAAGGTACCTGTTGGACATGGTGGATTCGATGAAATGATAAAGAACATCAAGTTTCTGAAGAGAGGTGGACAAAATATGTTCCTTACAAGCTAAATAATTTTAAAAGACAAACCTGATAGGAGGCAGAAGCAGGAAACCCCTACTCCAGCACTAACTGCATGTGTGACCTAGATACCCTGTGGAAGTGAGGGCTAAGGGAAAAGTATCACCTCTGCCAGCCTGTTAGAACCAAGCCAGGACCAAGCCATCCCAACTCAGACCACACAGTAAGAAGCCTGAGAACAGCCCTGTGCACAGGCAAGCAGTGCCCCAGCAAGGGCCCACTGTTTGAGATCCATATCAGGTGCTTCTGAGCTCCTCTCTCCTCTTTTACAAAATCCAAAGACAAGAGCAGGAAAGAGAAACAAAAACTTCATCCAGAAGATGTTTAAAATCACTACACAAAACATGAACAGGAGTCAGGCACGGTGGCGCACACCTGAAATCCCAGCAGCTCCAGAGGCTGAGGCAGGAAGATGGCATGTTCAAAGCCAGCCTTAGCAATTTAGCAATGCCCTAAGCAACTCAGCGAGACCCTGCCTCTAAATAAAATACAAAATAGGGCTGGGGATGTGGCTCAGTGGTGGAGTGCCCCCGAGTTCAATCCCTGGTACCAAAAAAAAAAAAAAAAAAAACCATGAACAGGAAGTTAAAGGAAAGGAAAACTAAACCACTCCATCGAGCAAAGAAACCAAAGTGGTTGCTACTGACCCCAGGGCAAGGTTGGGGATGATGCCTGCAGCTGAAGGGGAGTGGGTGTAAAAACCCACATAAAAAATATTCAGATAGGCAAGTCCCCTTTTCCTTAACCACAGGGGACTGGAGGTCCACCAGAAAAGCACCATGCTTGAAGTCAGCAAACAGAGAGAAAGGCAGAACTGAGTTTCTTCACTGAAAACAGGGAGACTAGGAAAACGTTACTGCAGAACCAGGAGAGGACCCTCTTCTCCCCTTCTTAGACTAGGTCCAGAAAATCCAGCTTATGCAGACAGCCCCCAACTTACAATGGTTCAACCTGAATTTTCAATCTTACCATGGTTCAATGGCAAGAGGCAACTGACAGACTCCCTGCTAGCAATGCAATTAGATGCTCTCTTAGGAGGTTGCAGAGCAGCCAAGAGCCCAAGAAATCAGGAGGGATAACAACTCATTCACTACCACATACAGTGTCGATGACCTATGAAGTTCACTAAGTTACGAGTATTCAATGTGATTTCTACTTACAGTACTTAAGACTTAACAATGGGTTTATCAGGATGTAATAGTACCATAAATCAAGAAGCATCTATACCAATAAGACAAGACTGAGGAATCCTCCAGGGAAACCAAAGCATCCCAGAGAAAGACCCGTGGACAGGAACGTTTGCTAGAGACAACCAGAAAACAGCAACCAATCATGGTCCTGCAGTGAAAGCAACAAGTTAATAAGCCCCTCAAACAGTTTCTACCTCAAAGTGACTAAATGGTCAAAGAATGGAAGAAATGGAAGAAGTTTAGCAAAAAGGAATGCAGGGGGAACACATACACCAAAAAAAAAAAAAAAAAGAAGAATTTTTTTTTTCAAATAAATGCAGTTTTTAAATAACTGTATAATTTCCTAATAATTTTTAATGTAACTTTAAAATTTAGCTTTAATTTTAAAAAAGTAAAAATATTACATACATAAAACAAGAACAGGAAATTCTAAAAAAAAAGGACCAAAAAATAGGAAAAAACATAAAATTATAACAGTACAAGTTAAAAACCCATTAAAAGAAGTTGGAAAATAATAAAAACTGCTCCCAAAAAGTAGAACAAGAAGACCAAGACATGAAAAGGAAAAAAAAAAAAAACTTCAAAAACTGGAAGACTAATATAAGGAAGTGCAACATTCAACTAAAGGAATGTTTTTTAAAATATTTATTTAGTCATATATGAACACACAGTATATCTATTTATTTTTATGTGGTACTAAGGATCGAACCCAGTGCCCCACACATATGAGGCAAGCGCTTTACCATTGAGCTATAGCCCCAGCCCCTCAACTAAAGGAATTTAAAAAGGAACACAAAGATCAAAGCAGAGAATAACTTGTCTCAAATACATTGCAAAAAAAATTCCTATAATAAAAAGGCTTTAAGCTCTAGATTTCACAGTTATTTACTATCCTACATGCAAGTGAAAAAAGGCTAGCACTAAGCACAAAGTGAATATTAAGAAAAATAAGGACGCAATGATCCTGAAAGTTTGGTGGGGGAATAATGCTTACAAGGATTAAGAATCAAAATGGACCTCTCAACAGCAACAAAGATATTGCGTCCACAGCTTCAAAACGACTTCCATGGGGCTGAAGATGTAGCTAAGTGCTAGAGTGTTTACCTTACACACATGAGGGCCTGGGTTCTATCCCTATCACCACATTAAAAAAAAAAAAAAATATATATATATATATATATATATACACACACACACACACACACATATATATATATATATATATATATTTAATTCGATCAAAATGACTTCCAACCAGGAAATCCATGCCTAGCCAGATTTATTCTTCAAATGTAATGGTAGAATAAATATATTTTCAAACACACAAGTACCTAAAGTTTATCTCCTGCTGCCCCCTTCTTGGGAAGCTACTGGAGACTACGTTCCACCATCACCACAAAGGAGTAAACGGAGCAGGGAAGGTGGGGTGGACAGCATCCTCAGGACAATCCTATGCACCAGATCAAGAGAACACTTATTCTGACTGAGGCAGGATAAACATAAGACAAAGTACTGTGGAAGTCCACAGATGACCCCTAAAGTTGATGAATAAAGACAAAGGTCAAGAATTGTCAAACACATTTAGAAACATGAAGTAAATGCTAGAGTTTCAAGTCACTGCTGCCTTTCTAAGGGCTTTTCAAATGTTTTTTAGTACTGACTGACTGTGTAAGTTATGCTCCTGTTATTTTACTAAAAAATAAGATATGAAAAGATACACGGTAGTCACAATTTTAGACTACAGAATTTGCCTAAAAAGGCACTCCTGCTGAAAGATGACTTTTTTTTTTTTTTTTTTTGTATCAGCATTTAACCCAGAGTACTTAACCATTGAGCCACATCCCTGGCCCTTTTTATTTTTTATTTTGAAATGGGGCCAGGTGCAGTGGCTCATGTCTGTAATCCCAGCAGCTCAGAAGCCTGAGACAGGAGGATTTCGAGTTCAAAGCTAGCATCAGCAATAGCGAGGCACTAAGCAACTCAGTGAGACTATCTGTAAATAAAATACAAAATAGGGCTGGGGATGTGGAGTGCCCCTGAGTTCAATCCCCAGTACCAAAAAAAAAAAAAGAAGAAAGAAAGAAAGAGAGAAAGAAAGAAAGAAAGAGAGAGAGAGAAAGAGAGAGAGAGAAAGAGAAAAGAAAAGAAACAAGATCTCACTAAGTTACTTAGAGCCTTTCTAAATTGCTGAAGCTGGCTTTGAACTTGCATCGCTCCTGCCTCAGCCTCCCCAGCCACTGAAATTATAGGTGTAATCATGCCTGACAGTAATTCTTTTTAGTGAGAAAATGTGTTGATTACTTTTGTAGGTCAAGCAAAAGGGAAAAAATATGCAGTTAGAAAGTGTGAAGTGTTGGGCTGGGGATATAGCTCAGTTGGTAGAGTGTTTGCCTTGCATGCACAAGGCCCTAGGTTCAATCCCCAGCACCAAAAACAAACAAAAAGAAAGGGTGAAGTGAGCCAGATGCAATGACACACACCTGTGATCCCAACAACTCAGGAGAATGGCAAGTTCAAAGCCAGCTGGCAACTTAGCAAGGCCCTAGATAACTTAGCAAGATTCTGCCTTAAAATAAAAAAATAAAAAGGAGGGATGGGGTTGTGGCTTAGTGGTAGAGCACTTGCCTACCATGTGTGAGGCACTAGGTTCAATCCCCAGCACCACATAGAAATAAATAAATTAAAGATATTGTGTCCATCTACAACTTAAAAAATGTTTAAATAAGAGGCTGGGGATGTGGCTAAACAGTCATGTACCGGGCTCAATCCCCAGTACCAAAAAAGAAAGAAAAGTCTGAAGCATCAGTTTTGTTGGTTTAATCATTCTGTAATCAGCAAACCCTCAGCCACGAACCATTTCCCAAATTCAGTAACCACAATGATCCTATGCCTATCCATTTCCAGGGGCAGTGGTACAGGGCCAGACAGGACATCCTATCATGCAACTCCATAAAAAAATGCTTATAATTCCAGCGGCATGGGAGGCTGAGGCAGGAGGATTGTGAATTGAAGGCCAGCCTCAGCAATTTAGCGAGGCCCTAAGCAACTTAGCAAGACCCTATCTCTAAATAAAAACTTTTTTAAAATATATTATTTTTTAAAAGGCTGGGGATATGTCCCAGTGGTTTAATACTTATAACTCTAAAAAGACAGCTCTCATTAACCTTAACTGACTGTCAAGATAAACAAGTGTTTTAGGAGTATGGACTCTGTAGCCAAATTACCTGCATCTTCATCTTCTTGGCCACAAGCTCTGTAATACTGGGCCTACTGTACCTGTTTCCTCACCTGCAAATGAAAATTTAACAGAACCTATCTCATAAGATTGCCGGCAGGCTTGTATGAGTGAACTCACTCAACACACTATGGCAGGGCTGGGCCCACACCGGCTCCATAAAAACAGGCTGTCATTAGCACAGTCTGTTAAGTCCTGTATTTGAGGCTGCCTGTGGAATCAGACATTCTGGCCATTCCCTCCTCCATCATTTACTAAGCACCTACTATGTGTACCCAGCAATGAACAAGCGCTAGGCCTACAAGTGCTGGCAAAGTTATTTGGGTACTACCAAGTCTTATTTTTCTCATCTATTAGGCAAAAAGTAACAATATCTGCCGCACAGAGAAAACTATAAGAGGTAACTTCTCTTAAGAGCTCCCACAGTGCCTGGGACACAGCAGGCACTCAACAAATTACATCGCTAATCACTCCACATCTTCCCCTACCAGCCCGCAAGTGCCTCGGGATGTTCTGGCCCTTTGGGTTTCGGTGCCTAACTCGGTCCTTGAGCAAACACTCCCTGCCTTCAATCTGAGAACTCCCCAGCACCTTCCGAGTTCACTTACAACAACAAACCCGCGAGAGCAAGGGAGCGAGCCGGCGATGCAGCGACCACTCGTCACCCGAGATAACCACCTACTGTTAAGCCGGGTGCCAGGATGTCAAGCCGGCTCCTCGTCACTTTTCAGTCTAGAGGTCCCACGGCTGCGGCTCTCCCGCAGGGCAGCCGCGGTCCACGGGGCCCAGAGCGCACCACTCCGCGTCCCACCGGCGCCCGTCCGGCCGCTGCCCGCGGGGGCAGCCGGGTCCGCCTCGCCCAGAGCGCCGTCCGCGCCGCCGCGGCCGGCACAGGACCGACCCTCGGGAACGGGCCGGGGAAGCCACCACCCCAAACAAAAGAACGCCAACTCGCCGGCCGCGG
>NW_026000052.1:630453-643042 GCF_001458135.2 Marmota marmota marmota
GCGGGACCCTGGAGGCGCCTGCGCGTTGGAGCGGGGCCAGGCGGCGCCTGCGCGCTAGCGCCCGGCATCAGCGTCCCGGGCTAGCTGGGCGCTTGGGAGTATCCTGGAGCCGAGAAGCTGCACAGCTGAGTATATAGTGGCTGCCGGGAATCCTTTCACCGCAAGTCTCGGATTTTGCTACCTTGTCTTTCAGTTACTCCAGTCAGCCGCCTTGGAAAATTCAGTATTGAATAGTACCTAGGCTTTTTTTGTTTCGTTTTTAACCGAGGGTTGAGCCCGGGGTGCTTAACCCTTAAGCCATATCCCCAGCCATTTTTTTATTATTATTTTTATTTAATCCCAAAGAGCTGGGATTATGGGTGGGCACCATTGTGCCCAACTAAAGGACGATTATGGAATGCGATCCTTGGATGGAACTGGGTATTAAAGTCACTCATATGTTCACCAAATTACTAGTTTCTGCCGCAACTTTTTGTTGTTGTTGTTAAAAAGAAAGTCAAAATAAAAGGGTCTCCCTAATTTGCTGAGGCTGGCTTTGAACTTGAGATCCTCCTGCCTCAGCCTCCCAGTCGCTGGGGTGACAGGCGTGGCCACCGGGCTGGCTGGTCCCTAGGTTTTCAATCGCGCTGTGTTTGGATAGCTGAGGGAGTCCTGCTGTCTCCCCTTTGCGCAGCGTATCCGCGCTGCAGGCGCTGCCCGCTGTGCCCCCGTGGCCGCTCAGGCGGCCGCCGGCTGTGGGCATCGAGAGCTTGCGCGCGGCCCAGCACCTTTAATTTTCTTGGTAATGGCCCCTGAGCGCCGCCGCGATTCGGATATGCCAAGGAGAGGCTGCACAATGCTTCCTTTAAGTGAAAAAGAAAGAAAGTTCTCGACTTCATAAAAGAAACCGGATGCTGAGGTTGATAAGATCCTCCTAGGTAAGGAAGATCTCCCATCCGTGCAATTATGAAAGAAAAAGAGGGGCTGGGGATGTGGCTCAAGCGTAGCGCGCTCGCCTGGCATGCGTGCGGCCCGGGGTTCCATCCTCAGCACCACATACAAACAAAAATGTTGTGTCCGCCGAAAATTAAAAGATAAAAAAACAAATATTAAAAAAAAGTACCTATAAAAAAAGAAAGAAAAAGAAATCTAGCTTCCCTGTCGCACCTCGCACTGGAGCAGTAGGATTACAGTGCCTGTGAGCACTGCTTTGAGATGCACAAGGTATTAAATTTGTGGGTAGACAATGAACAGAAACGTGTTGCAATTAGCGGCAGCGTCCAAAAGGCATTGAGCCTATAACAAGACTTCCCCAAGGAAGCCCTTGAAATAGAGGGCACCAAGCCGTTTACTTCAAGGGATGATTACACAGACTAAAGAATAGGTTTGGACTGCAAAACAAAAACTTCTAGCAGTGAAGAAGCTGCTGCCCTATTTCCAGTAGAATTGAAGGCATTGACTAAGGAAAAAGTTCTTAAGGAAGAACTTGAGTCATCGGCAGAAGACACTGAAAGAGAAGTGGGGACAATGCCAAAATTTGCTGAAGTGTTTCAAATTGAACAGACATCAAAGGACTATTTTATTTATTTATTTATTTAGTTAGTTAGTTGTTGATGGACCTTCATTTTATTTGATTATTTAAATGTGGTGCTGGGAATTGAACTCAGTGCCCCACATGTACGAGGCAAGCACTCTACCCCTGAGCTACAACTCCAGCCCCAGAAATATTTTTTTTAAACTGGGGTTTGAGCCCAGGGCCCCAAATGCTAGACAAGTGTTCAACCATTGAGCTACATCCCCAGCCCTTTTTTGAGAGAGGTTCTCACTGATTGCCACAACTGGCCTTAAATTTGGATCCTCCTGCTTCAGCCTTCGGAATACAGTCCTTGGATGGAACTCAGTAATAAATTCACCTATATGATCACCAAATGACTAGTCTCTACAGCAAATTTTTGTTGTTGTTGAAAAGACAAAATAACTTCCAATTTCTATGTTATTACAAAAAGTTGGGGGGCAGGGGGAGAACTACACCAGACAAATGATGCAGACTTGTCATCTTACCAATTTGGGAGGCTGAAGCAGGAGGATCACAAGTTCAAGGACAGAATGGGCAACTTAGCCAGACCCTGCCTCAAACAAAATAAGGGCTAGAGCTGGAGCTCAGAGGTAGAGCACTTGCCTAGCATGCATGAGGCCCTGGGCTCCATTTCCACCACCCCAACATCACAAAAAGAAAACATTATCTGCGACATCCAACCACCCATACCATGATGGCCCAAAGGTCTAGGATCACCCAAAGCAGGTGATCAGGTCAGTAGTAGCCCAGTGCTACGTCACCTACACCGTTCACCTTACTTCCTCCCATCACATAGGCACTTACAGAATGGTGAATACAGAACAATAAGATGGCTGAGAGGTCACAGTCATGCAATTTTTATTACAGTACATTATATAATTCTTCTATTTTGCGGGGTGGGGGGTGTACCAGGAATTGAATCCAGCGGCGCTTAACCACTGAGCCACATCCCCAGCCATATATATATATATATATATATATATATATATATATGTATTTTTTTTTTTTAAGAGGGTCTTGCTGAGTTGCTTAGGGCCTCACTAAATTGCTGAGGCTGGCTTTAAACTCATGATCCTCCTGCCTCAGCCTCCCAAGCTGCTGAGATTACAAGCATGGGCCACTACACCCAACTAATTATTTTATTACTAATGTCAGTCTCTTCCTATACCAAATTCATTGGTTAAATTTTATTGTATGTGTAAGGAAAATCATTGTATGTACAAGTTTCAGTACCACATGTGATTTCAGTCATCCACAGAGTGTCGCAGAACACACCCCTGCAGATGAGAGGGACTGTAAATTGGTGTTCTGGTGGGCAGGCCTAGGGTGAAGAACTCAAGGCTCAACTCTTAACCTCTAAACCCAGATACATTTTGATTTCCTGAGCTTTCACAAAGGCAGTCATCCTGAGTTGCTTTTTAGGGGGGTGCCCCAATTGGGGGTCTGCAGCAGAGGGGTGATGTGCTTATGGGGTGTGCCTGGCATGGAGGAAGGTGCTCTGGTTAGAGGAGGGACCCTACTTGGGCAAGGTCCCAGGTTCCTGGTAGGGAGGAATGCCCCAGCTGCTAGGAGGGATTCCAGCTAGGGGAATGTCCCAACTCCACATGTATTCTGATTGGGAGGATGTCCTAAGGATTGAGAAACTGCACAGAGGGGATTCCCCTCTAGGGAGATGATCCAGCTGGCAGTGGTGTCCTGAATGGGAAGGGGGTATTCCAGTATGGAGGAGTGCCCTGGTTGGGAGGTGTCCCAGTTAGGGGGTAGCTCTGGTTAAGAATGGGTGCTCTGGCTGGGAGTGATGTCACACTGGAAGGGTTGATGGACTGGGGTTTCTCAGATGAGATGCTGCCCCTGGCTATCCCCAGGCACATACTTGCTATGCACAGGGCAAGGACTTTCTTGCACACCAAGCACCCTTCGCTGGACAATGTACTTAGAGCCTCATAAAGCCTTTTAGGCTACCTGCTTCCTGTGGCCAAATCTGTCTCTTCTGTCCCTGAGACTTGAGAAAAGCATACAGCAAAACTGATGTTCTCACTGCCAAGAACTAAGGACGCTCTGAGTCTTGACAGTCATAGACTCAGTCTCATGAGGAAAAAATAGAAAAATGACTCTGCTACATCTGCAGTGTCAGTGTACACAGATAAAGAGGAATGGACAGCCCTAAGTGCCATTCCAGTTTTCTTTAGGGCGATTCAACTGTTCTGTCAAAGCCCTTGAGCTCCCAACCCACCCTCCCTGTATCCCACTCCATCTCCACTCCTGCCTTAGGACCTCCTCTGACCTCTCCAGGAAACTTTTATCTCTAGTATCTGCAGGGTTCACTTTGCTGTGTACCTCTAGTTAACAATGAGATCGCCCAGCCCTTTGCTTTATCTGGCTCTGTATCCTGCATGTCACATGACAACCCTGTATTCTTACTGGGCATGTTATCTGTCTTATCCTAGGATAGCACTGTTTTGTGTGCTCAGAATAATACAAGAGACAAATAGTTGTTAGATGAACATATGCAGTTAAAATGTGGGGGAAACCCCTTACCATGCAAATGTGACCACAAATGCATGTGACAAGTAGGCTACAGGCAGGCGTCCCACTCCAATTTTGTAGACCTGCCTTCCTTTGATGGCCACTGACCACATATCCACAGTTTTCATCAGGTGATGTGTGCTTATCAAGCCTAGACAGACTTGAGAGGCAGGCACTGTTGGCACCCTCACAAGTGATGGAAGCCAGGAAACCAAGCACCTGTGGGGTGGCACTGGCTAGAGGCCAAGATGGGACTCCAACCCAGGCCTCTTTCCTGGGTTGGAAGTAGATGCACTACTTCTAGCATGTGTTTACAGACTAACCCACCTGTAGCCTCCTGTCCGCCTTCTTCCAGTTGTCATCCTTCCCCTTGTCCCAGGGAGCTAGTGTTAGCTGAGTACAAGGCTACCTGGCCAGAGCCCACACTGCCAACTGCAAGGGCTGGCCTACAGCGTGTGCAAGTGACAGCCCATAGTCCATCTGTCCATCTGAAGCTACAGCCTAGGGATGACAGCCACTTACCAGGCCTGTCCTCTGGTGCAATCAGGTTAGTGAGTATGTGACCTATTCCCTAAGAGTCACAAACTTGTTACTCAGCCAAGGTGGCTGACACACCTAGTATCTCTCCACTCTATCAGAGAAGTCATGTGGCCCAAATCTACCCTGACCACCCCCATTGAGTCATTCCCATGGAGCAACAAAGGCAGCACCTCCAGGCCCTCCCTTAGAGCAGCAGGGTGCCTCTCTGGGAAACACTGCCCACAGTACCCCACCTATCTAGCTCTGGAAGCCTAGAACATAGCCTTCAAAGCATGGTCCTGGGTGAGAGCAGACAGGCATGACCTGCAGAGCCAGCTGAGCATTGGTGTTAACAGCCTCCAAAGGCCCAAGGGAGGGGGTTCCACTGTGGGCAGGGGCCTCGCAGGGGAAGGATGCATCTGGGAGGGGGCAAAGATGGAGCAGAACCAAAGAAAAGGTGGGAGCACCAGGTCCAAGCAACACAGGCCGGAGGCTGCAGGGCATCCGTGCATGGAGGCAGGCCAGCCTCTGTCCTGCAGAGGCAGGCTCTACAAATATAACACTTTATTTACAGAGTTTCTCTAGTCTCTGGTCCCTGTCTCCCCCATCTCGACCTCAGGGAGAAGAGGGCTGACAATAGGGAAGCCGAGAGAGGTTGTTCCAGCCAAGAGGTGGCCTGGACAGGCATGAGTCCTGAGCGGCCAGGCCAGGCAGAGAGCTAAGGCACGAGGCCCTGGGCACCCCATCCCAGGGCAGAGGCCAGGCCCACCAGGAAAGGCAGCATGAGGTCAGCTCTCAAGGGTCAGCTCCTGGGAGTCAGGCCAAGGTCTGCACCACTGCAGCTCTGCTCATAAGAAGGTGGGGCCTCTGTGGGGAGAGAGTTGTGTCTGCAAGGGGCTGTGGCATCTCCTCCCCAACCTCCATCCCTGGCCTTCCCACTCACCATAGGGGTAGCCCCAAGAACTGTACTCCGGGGGAAGGATCAAGGCGCTGGTGGTGGGCACTGGGCCCCCAAAGCCCTCTGCAAAGTAGGGGACAGTGGCACCTGTAGAGATGCACAAGGGAGGGTGCAGAGAGTGGGGAGCAGGACTGCCATCATGAGCACAGGGCTCAGGGGCGACAGGCACAGAACACAAGACAGCAGGTGGTGGCTGCTGCTGTGAGTGGCTCTTGGTGGAGAGGGAGACCAGGTCCGAGAAGTGGGGGCCGCCAGCCACAACCTCAGCTTCCTCCTGGGGTGGTGCGGAAGGCACCACTGGGGGTGAGGGTCCAGCAGGTGGCTCCAAGCCTGGCCCAGGGCTCAGGGGAGCATGGTTCACAGCAATATTGCCAACAAAGATGGGGAGGGTCACGGTGGCTTCAGGCACCTTCATGGAGACCTGGGGAGGATGGGGGTGGTGAGGGGCCAGGGTCAAGGCCACCCAGCCTCAGGCCACCCCACCCTCAGCAGCACCAAACCTGCAGGTAATAGTCAATGTGGATAAGGCTGCAGCCCGGCAAGGCCGACTGTGGCAAGGCAGGCACCAAGATCTGCTCTTGCCACTGCGCACGCCTCCAGGCCTTGACACCAGCACCCTCCACCTCCGCAATGGTCCGCACGTCGTAGATCCAGCGCTTGGCCTTATAAGACACTTTCTGGGGAAAAAAACAGCTTATGAGCCTGGGAAGGCTGGCAACCAACCCGTCCCTCCACCTGTACCACGGGGATAGGCCTGAGTAGCCACAGCTCACTGACCTGCAGCAGACTGGCCACCACAGGGCTGGTGTCCTTGCCCGACTGGTTCTCTATCTCAGCCTGCAGCCGTAGCACCTGCCCCACCACATAGCCTCGGAGATCAGTGCTGGCCGTGAGGACCACACTGCCTGTCTTCACCAACTTGTAGGAGAACTTCTTGGTGGCAGAGGCCACGTTAGGTTGCTAGACAGAAAGGGAAGTGGGGAGCAGGTGAATGTGAACAGAATTCCTGCAGCACTGGGACAAGCCCTCTCAATCCTGCCCCAGATACCAGTGATCAGCTCAATACAAAGGCTGCTACACCCAAACCCTCAGTTCTGCCCCGCACCATGGACAGATGGGGACCACCAAGGAGGTCACTGTTCCATCCTCACCTCAATGTCTGGGATGCTGTTCAGGTTCAGAGGGCTCAAGATATAGAATACAAGGCTGCACTTGTGATCCTTGGAGAAACGTGCAGTGTCGATGGTAGCCCTCACCTGGTGCACAATCCTGCCAAAAGGACCCTCAAAGGACGTGGGTGCTGTGGCTAGGGAGAGAGCAGGAACTGGCGTCTGGCAACTCTACCTATGGGGCCTACCCTCCCAGGCCATTGTCCCTAGCAGCCATTCAAGCTGGGCTCTCACCAGGAAGCAGGAACTGGAAGGGGAAGCTGTGCTCTCCAGCGGGCAGGCTCCCTGCAGAGACAGGAGGAAGGTGGGGGCCAGCCTCAGGAGGCCCATGGGGCAGCCACAGTGCCAGGACAGCAGTGGCCCTGCAGCTGCCCAGCCCACACTGGTCTCCCCATCCATCTCAGCACAGCAGCATAGCCCTGGCCTGAGCAAAAGGCTGCAGGTGAGAACTTGGCTTGAACGGGGAGGCGGGGCGCACAGGGGAATAAAATGGCTACACGAAGGTCAGAGCCTACCCAGATCCAGCACCAAAGAAGGGTGCCCCCTTCAGCCACCCAGACACTCTGAGGCAATGCCACAGTGCCTGCAGGGGAAAGAAGCCCACCAGGGCACACAGCCATGGGGAAGTAGCACAGGGTTCCAAGAGACATTTGTGGAGAGGCCAGACAGGCCAACTCCAGACAAGGGCTGCCCTAGGGGTCACCACTTGGATGCTATAAGGGACTGGCTCACAGACTCACCCTTGTCAGCCAATGACAGGGAGCTGTTGAAGTAGCTTTCTTCCACCACCCATCCTGCATCATTAGCCTTGTTGGAGACCCCACAGGAACCCAGGCAGGTCACACGGATTGCTGCAAGGGGAGGAAAGCATGAGCCCCAGCCAGCCTGGCAGCACCCTAGCCAGACAGGAAGCCCCTGCCTTTCCAAGAACACCCTAGCCATCCCTGATCTTAGAGTGCTTTCCAGGAAGCCAGGCTGGCAAAGGAACTGAGTTTCATCTGTCCTGGCATTCAAGGGGGTGGCTCATCCTATTCCTGTAGTAACCCCCAAAATGGTAACCTTGGCCCCCCACCAGACCTGTGAAAACAGCCCCTATAAGGGATTCTTGGGACACCCCACTACTGCAAGTCAGTTAGGCAGGAAGGCACCCCTTCATGCTCCAGGAAGCTAACTGCCAACCCTCACGCTGCAGGAATGTGGTCAGACCTGCCTGAGCAGGTCCACAGTCTGCCACCCCAAAGGGTGGGGCCCCTGACTTCCTGGGCAGCACTGCCCAGGAGGCTGATTTAGCGGGAGGGCCCCATCAGGACCTACTGAAAGCCAAACTCCGATTCCTCAATCCAACATGTCCAGAGCCTGTGGATAGGCAGCCATGGCTGGAAAATCAGACCAGCCAAGGCTGGGCACAGGGAGAATCAACCCAACAGAACCACAGCACAACAGAGGCCCAGGCAAGGATCAGGTGGGAGCCAGTGACAAGCACCCTGCAGTTCCACCCCACCCTTCTCCCTGCAGGGCCAGATCAAGGGTTCTGCTCCTTTCCTTGTGCTTCTCCCGGACTTGATGGGGCCACGTGAGGGGAAGATCGCTCAGACCCTGATGCCTTTCTAATGAAACCACCAGGTGGGAGGAACACGTAGTGTCCAAGTGCCAGAGTTAGCCACACCTGCCTCACCTGGGGTCTGCCTAGGCAAGCCACACCCTGTGGCCCAGGCCTCCTGTGGATCACCCTCAGAACTCCTCCTGCAAACCCTGGCTCATCCTCAGCCCCAAGTGGCTCTCCACATATATACCCCTCTTCCCTTTGACTGATGCCAGGCCTCTGTCCCCGACCCCTGCACCACCCTTTTCTCCTTAGCCTCCATGCCAGGCTAGCCTATCACACTGATCTCAGCCCTGATTTGGAATCTACGCCAGCCTGAGAAACACCAGGGTGAAAGCAGGCCTAGAAAAGTTATCCAGGGGGCTAGAGATGTTGTGTGCTTGGACACACCCTCTTGGACAGAGCATGTTCCTCCTGGATCCTGCAGGTGAATCCTGCAGATGCCCGAACCAACCAAGAATGCTAGAAGGGGAAGGAGGTGCTTCCAGTTCTTCCAGTCGGCAACAGAATTGAAGACACAACTGAAGACATGCACTGCCCACCACTGCCCAAATTCCTAACCCTCAACTCAAACAACAAAATGATTGTTTGAGCTATTTAGCTTAGGGTGATTTGTTATTTTTTTCACTGCTAGGGAGGGAACTCAGGTCTTGTGCCTGCTAGCCAAGTGCTCTACCACTAAGCTACAACCCCATCCATTTGGCGTGACTTTTACATAACAGATGCCCCCTCCCCACTACAAATCAGGGAAAGTGTGATTACTTTCAATTTTAACCTGTCAAATTGGCAAATGTTAAGCACTTTGACATGTGTTAGGTAGGAGATGGAAAACATGATCACCTGCAGGCTGAACACACACTACTGGAGGCAGCAATCCAGGCTTCAATGAAACATCAAGGACCCAGCCTAAACCCCCTTGGAGTGTGGGACATGGAGCCACATGAGCCCAGAAAAACAAACAGCATCCAACCCAGGGTACCCGGGCTCTGTGATCTTCCCAACACATTAAGGATTCTGTGGAGGACCCGGCCTGCCCACTCTCTCAGCAGGATGGTGGGACACAGCTGGCACACAGTACTTCTGCTACTTCCTCACCAAAAGCCTGGAGCTGTTCCTCTGCTGGTCAGCAGAGTTTCAGGTCAGGCTGGGAGTTCCCCATAGAGCCAGTTTTCACTGGTCAAGACCAGAGGCAGAGAGAGGTTGGGTTTTTGCCTTCTCAAATTTCTGGATCAGGCAGGATCTCAGGATGCAATTCCTTTTTTTTTTTTTTTTTTTTTTTTGGTGGTGCTGGGAATTGAACTCAGGGTCTTGTGCATGTGAAGCAAGTACTCTACCAACTGAGCTATATCCCCAGCCCCTCAGTTGCAGTTCTGCCCAAAGAGAAGTGAGGGGAGACCACAGGGCACATTGGAAAGGGTCTCCTTGCTGCTGGAGAGGCACCGGACACAGCATACCCTTCTTTCTGAGTGCAGACTCTCATGATGGCAGTACAGGGGCAGTCACCTAGTCACCCTGCTTCCTCCACTTTCAAACTTTAATGTTGGAGCTGCTTTTTGGTGGTGACCCTGAAGCCTCATTCCTCCTCCCCGATGTGGGGCTACCTGCTCCTGGCAGTAAGTGAGGTGCTCACACCAGCAAGTGCCTGTCATAAGGTCATGGGATGGGGGCAGGGGTGTACTGGCAAGGCATCCACCCCAAAGTGAGGCCTGCGAGCCAAGCACTCAGGTATAAATGCTTCCAAACTGTTGCACGAGGCATAGCAAAACACAAGGCACCAGCCCAGCAGAGTCAGTCTTGGTTGGAACAGGTTGTTCACAGGAACTTCAGGACCTTTCTCCTCACACCAGTGTGTCCACCTGCCTAGCAGCCCCCTCCCTTGCATCCAGCCCTCTAACCTTGAAGACCTCCACTCACTGCTGTCCTGGTCCCAAAGTTCTCAAAATCTGTCCCAACCCCAATGGCTCCCCAAAATGGAGGCAGCCCAGCCTCTGTCACACTCTCTCAGTAAGTCTTACCTGTCCTGCTTCCTAACTGTGTCATGAGAATAACCAGAATGGCCTCCTCCAGAGTACATGAAGCTGACCCATGGAGAATGGGGAGACATGCATCTGACCCACAACGAGAGGTCAAGGAGAGGAAAGAGAGTACAAGGCCACCCTACTTGGCCCCACCTCAGGCTTCAGAAAATTGCTCCTTCCTGGATTCCCTTCCACATCAGCTTTTAGGTAGTTGTGTCCTCATGGCTGGGTGCTGACCATTACTGCTACTCATCGGACAAGTGTTCAATGAGCAAATCCGGGAACCTTGGGGCAGGTCTGCCACCCACATGGGGAGTGAAGGGTCTCCCTGCAGCACCTACTGGACCTAGCAGAAACTTAAAAGAACGATGGTCCTTCCTGTTCCATTCCAGGCAGGGATCAAGGAAAACCTAGTGGCACCCTGGCAAATTCACCCCCATCAATATGAATAATCCAACCTCTTGCCCCAGCTCATATCTCCACTTTTGGGTACATTTTATAGTCAGGACCAAGTGCTGGGGCTCCTTTGGCCTCCATAGGGTCAGCTCTCCATTTATCCACCCTCTACCTACCACAAGGAGGCCAGGGACTTAGGAAGCCAGGGGCTTGGCCCATTCTGTCACTGTGGTGAGCAATGACCTGCTCAACCTAAGCCCATCCAGGGAGGGAATGAAGATGGACAATCCAGGTGGTGAGCTCTACACAAGACCTCTCTCCTGACTGTGGGTTCCTCCTAGCCCAGGAGCACATAGCCTTGAGTCTCACCTGTCTTTTGTGCCCAAGGAGAACTGCCCTGTAGCTGCTGTATCCCCTCTGATGGCCACACCTGCCCCCACCCAAATCACAAACTCCAAGTGGGGACACAGGAGAGGAGGCAACAAAGTCATCACCAGGAAACCCAAGCCCAGAGCCTAAGGGAAGCACCTACAACTCAGCTTCCTCTTAGACCTGGCAACTCAGAAGGTCAGGTGTCAGAAAGCCATCACCCAGCCCAAGACCACTGAGGGGAGGATGACAGCTCTCTGTCCTCACCAGAAGTACAAGCTGCCAGCAGTGCAGAAGCCAGGGAGATCAGGTGCAGAGGGAAGTTGCAGCCGTGGTTCTGTCGAAGCAGCTGGGTGGCTCTCACAAGAGGCCAACGTAGAGAAACATCCCACAGGGACACCCACACCAACCTCTACTCAGAGCTGGGGGTCAGGCAATGGCCACCATGCTGCCCAGCACAACCTGAGGGCTCAGCCATCAAGTCCCTCTCGGAGCCCTGTCCCCAGGAAGCAGCAATATGACTACTACTGAGCACAGGAGCCCCATACCTGCAGAGTGTCCTATCAATGCCACCGTGGAACCCGATCCCAGGCCCCAAAGTCCCAGATGCCTGCATCAGCAGAGGCTCGGGCTCAGCTCCAAGAAGCTGGCTGGGCTAGGGTGAAGGGATACCAGGATGAGCCAATACATACTGCCCCTAAGGACAAACCTTGGGCAGACTGTAAGAAGGTGCCCAGTGGACTCTGCTGGGGATCCGCACTTGAGCCGCGCACTGACGCCCGCGGGGCCGCAGCTCTTAAGAGGAAGAGCCTGCCCCTATGCCTGGTGGCTTAAGAGAGGGGACCCAGAAGGCTAGGTTTCAGATGAGGGCCCAGCAGGTGCGGAGCGCAACTAGATGAGGAAGGCCGGAGTCATGGGTATGTCCACGGTCGCAGTAGCCTTGGCAAGGTGGACAGGTGCTAGGCCCTCACCCGGACTCTGATTGCCCCTAAGCGGAGAGGACAGGAAGGGGCAGATGCGGAAGGACTGGGCCAACGGGCCTGCCTGCCTGCTCCACCCCAGCCGATGCCGGCCACCCACCAACAACAACGGGCCTGCGGCACCCGCAACCGCGACCCAGCCCTCCCGCAGCCCGCCGGGTCCGCCGAGGACTGCAGACCCAGGCCCCAAGAGCGTGAACCACCCGCTTCCGGGAGCTCGGGCCGCGGCAGGTGCGGGCGCGGCCACCGCCCTCCCCCGAGGCACCCCGCGCCCACCTCGGAAGGGTAGCTGCGCCCCCAGACGCACGCGCACGGTCCCGGTCAGAGGCTCCCCTGGGCTGTAGACTACGCGGCCGTGGCTCAGTCGGATCTCGAAGAGCTGCACCCGCCCCATGCCGCGGCCTCCTGCGCCGCGCACTGACGCCCGCCGGGGCCGCAGCTCCGAGACCCGCCCCAAGGACCCGCCTCGAGTCCGAGGACCGCCCCCAGCCCGCCC
>NW_026000052.1:643286-656838 GCF_001458135.2 Marmota marmota marmota
GAGCAAGCCACGAGTGCGCGGAGGTCCTGAAGACAGATGCTAAGCGGTGAGGCCCAGGGCAGCGAGTGCCCCTGGAGAGGGGACCAGGCGCCAGAATCAAGGCTGGGGCCCGCCGGGCAGAGGTGCAGATGACTGTAAAATCAGGAGGAATATATTAGGATTCATCTTTTTTAAAAGGTCCCCCTCCTTGCAGATCTCGGTAGCGCACACCTGTAATCCCAGCAAGTCAGGAGGCTGAGGCAGGAGAATGACAAGTCCGAATCCAGCATCAGCAACTTAGAGAGATTTAGAGAGACCCCAACTCAAATTTTTAAAAAATAATAAAATAAAAAGGACTGGGGCAGGGCGCGGTGGCGCACGCCTGTGATCCCAGTGGTTGGGGAGGCTGAGGCAGGAGGATCACGAGTTCAAGGCTAGCTCCGGCAAAAGCATGGCGTAAACAACTCAATGAGACTCTGTCTCTAAATAAAATACAAAATAGGGCTGGGGATATGGCTCAGTGGTCTAGTACCCTTGAGTTCATTCCCGGTACCTAAATAAATAAATAAATAAATAAATAAATAAATAAAGGACTGGGGATGTATCTCAGTGGTATAGTGCCCTGGGGTTCAATTCCCAGTACAAAAAAAAAAAAGTCCCTTTGCAGAGAGTGAACTGGGAGGTGGGGAGACACTCAAATGCATATATCCCCAACATTCCAATGTTTGCTTTTACCATGATGCAAAAGCCAACCTATGCAACCCTTGCTCTTCACTTTCAGAACAATACTGAATAAATTACATGATATTCAACACTTTATTACAAAAGGTTGTTATGTTGCACAACTATCCCACCTGTAGGCTGTGAGTGTTCTCAGCACTGTCAAGGTCAGCTGTGATCGTCAGTAGTTCAAGGGTATTAAATGCCCTTCTCAACTTAGGATATTTCCACTTTTTATTTTATGATGGCTTTATCAGGAGTTACCCTGTCATAAATGAAGGAGCACCTGTACCAGGGGCAAACCAAACTCACATGCACAGTCTAGGGGAAAGGGCTACAAAACCCAGAGAAGCCAGGGAGTATCTAACATGGAGAGGAGGGGAATCACAGTTGCCAGACAGCTGGCAAAAAGGAGGCGTTTTTTTTAATGGAGAATATACGTACATCTCTTAGGAACAGGAGTCATGACATTCTGAGTCTCAGGTGTTCTGGGCACCCAACTTCCAGGCATAAGTCTGGGGAGTCAAAGGGCTAAATATTTGGTAACTGGTGTACAGATGGCAATTGATGTCTAAGGTGTTTGGGTCAAGAGTTCAGGACACAACCCAGACGCTAGTCTTGCTGTATCCAGCAAAAGGAGGAGGGACTCAGGTCCCCTGGGGTAGTCCTAGGCCTGGGTGATATTTCCCCACAAAGCTCCTTAGTATCCCATGTTCCAGGAGGATGGGTCACTCCACATCTTCCTGCCAGGATGGTGCAAATGGGGGAATTCCTGAACAAGGAGTCTAGGGTGCCAATAGGAAGGGGGATGATGACAGGCAGCACCCAAATGCCAAACCAACACAAGTCAAAAGGAATGTGTTTCAGGAGGGAGAGGACAGTTGTGCTGAATGTTGTTGGGTAGAATCATGTGGAGGACCTAGGTGGTTTTTTATCCCAGGGCTCCCACAGGGCTCTGCATATCCTCTGTCCTGACCCCATCTCTCATCAACACCCTGCTCCCCTGGGATCCACATCAGCACAGATGCTGTCCTCAGTCTTGTCTCTGTATGATCCACTCTGCTTATTGCACTAACAGGAATCTGACTTCTCTGGGAGCCTTGCGAGTGTAGATGTTTCTTTCACACAATTCAGATATCTCTGGACTTGGAGGCAGGGAGGTGCCCTCCAGCTCCTTACGACCCTTCTAGACCATTCTTCACCCTAAAAGTTCCCAGCTTTAAGTGTCATATTTTCAGAATTTTGACTTACCACCTTATCAGTCACTGCAAACAAACTGTTCTGTCCCCTCATTTCATTGTAATCTTAGCTCCTGACTGTCATTCTCTGCAATTCCACTCCTGTATACATTCTGAGTGACTTTGGAACTACACTAGGTGATCCTTCCAGCCTTCTGGCCTCTGCCTGGGCTTTGCTTTGCAAAGGTCCTGTCCACATGGTTCTACCCAGCAGCATTCAATACAACACTGTCCTCTCCCTTCTGAATCACATTCCTTTTGACTTCTGTTGGTTTGACATTTGGGTGCTGCCTGACATTGTCCCCTTTGCCACTGACATGATTGAGGTGACAGAGTTCAGTACTCACAGTTCCCAGGAGGAAGAGACAGCAGGCCCTGTGGGGTCACAGCATGGCACAGGACCTTCATTTTGTTTTCCACAAGAAGGAATGGGCAAGCCAGGCACAGTGGCACATGCCTGCAATCCCAGCAGCTCGGGAGGCTGAGGAAGGAGGATCGCAAGTTCAAAGCCAGCCTCAGCAACAGAGAAGCGCTAAGCAACTCAGTGAGACCCTATCTCTAAATAAAATACAAATAGGACTGGGGATGTGGCTCAGTGGTGGAATGCCCCTGAGTTCAATCCCAAGTAAAAAAAAAAGAAGAAGAAGAAGAAGAAGGAAGGAAGGAATGGACAAGGTAAGGGAGGCCAGCTTGAGAGAGCTCAGGACTGAACAGTTGAACAATTTCAGCAGGCTCTGGCCTGATGATCTCTGGTCATCTGGTTCCTGGCTCTGGCATGGCTGAGGGCAGGGAAATGGAGGCTTGGTGTGTAAGTCAGATAAAGGAGGTGGGTGGGCTGTGGGGTCTGGGTGGGTTAGTCTGTGTAGGAAAGACTTGATCCTGGGCAAGCCATCTCCAGCAATCAGCTGCCCCTGAAAGGGGCAGACTTTCCAGAACTAGTACAGCTCCAGGATGTAAAGCATCATAAAACTCAGAAAATTAAAAACACGATTAACAAAACCTCTGAATCTCATGACTCCTTTCCTCAAGAATGTCCACTACGGGGCTGGGGATTTGGCTCAAGCGGTAGCGCGCTCGCCTGGCATGCGTGTGGCCCGGGTTCGATCCTCAGCACCACATACAAAGATGTTGTGTCCGCCGAAAACTGAAAAATAAATATTTAAAAAAATTCTCTCTCTCTCTCTCTCTAAAAAAAAAAAAAAAAAGAATGTCCACTGGACTTCAGCAGCAACCTCCTACAGCTTGGTGGCTGATCTTCAAAGATGTCCACCAACAACTCCTTTCATCCCTTTATATCCATGCTGCTCCTCCCATCAGAAGTGGGCTCCATCTCCTGCTGTTGAATCTGAGCTGACCTGGTAACCTGGTGACTTACTTTAACTGGTAGGATAGAAACAAGAGCTATGCCACACTAGTTCCAGGACTGGCTCTGAAGAGCCCTGAACTGCCATTTGGAAATATTTGGTTACCCTGCGGAGAGAGCATGAGAGACAGAAAGCTCAGACATGTAAGTGGAGCTATCTTGGATTTTTAGCCTCAGTTGTGTCCCCAGATGACTGCAGCTGTATGAGTGGTCCCAGTTGTTTCAGCCATCTATGGTTATAGGAGGAAACACCCCAATTAATTATCCTGAAAGCTGGGCTGGACTCAGCTGGGAGGCTCTTTTGATGAATGGCATCTGCTGGGGATGGGGTATTCGAGATGCCCATTACACGTACACACATGCCAGTTGGCTGGGGCTGATCTGATATCTCTTCCATATGGACTTTCCTCATGGCTACTTGGGATTCCACACAGCACAATGGTGTCTAGAAAGTGGGACTGACTATCTTGTGGCTGGTCCCCAGGAGAAAGAAGTAGAAGGTGATAATCCTAAGGCTAGGCTCAGAGTCCCTGAAATTTCTTCTATATTTATTTCATCAAAGCAATCATAAGATAAGTGTGGGGTACAGCACACACTTACAAGGAGGAAAGGAGTTGATGGTGACAATTTGAAACAGCAGAATCAACCAGCTGAGCCCAACCTAGATTTTAGAATAATGAGAAAATGAGTAGTTATAAGTCACTATGTTTGGGGGTGGTTTACTATGCAGCAATAAATAACTGAATTGGAAATGAAATACTGCCAAAATAAAATTCTGAAATGTGGCACTGACGTTGGAGCCAGGTAGCAGGAGAAGGCCAGAAGGGTCATGAGAAGGCCTCAGAGATGGAGAAAGTGGAGCCGTGTGTTTTCATGAGACCACTGCCCATGGCAGCACAGAACAGAACACAGGTCTGAGGACCTAATTTTTCTGACAGCAAGTTGAAAGGGCCAGTCAGCTTCCTTCAGTTATTTATGGTAAAGTGAAAATAAGAATAGAGAGAAGGACTATAAGTAGGAACTGCTCTGCTTTTAAGCCAAACAGAAATATTTAGAGAATATATTTCAACACAAGTTTTGCTAAGTTGGAAAACAAAATGCTTTCTCACTTCCAGCCTCTCCAGGTAGCAAAAGTTTCCCAAAAGAAAGGGCATTAGGAAGGAGATGAAACTCAAAGATATTACCTGCAAGACACACCCTCAGGGTCACCAGCTATTCCAGATGCTTCATAAGACCCCTAGTTGAGGTCTCTGAGAGGTTTCAGGCAGGGGCACTGTCCAATAGATCTGACTTGAAGCCCACAGTAAGAGAATTTGTGGCACAGCTTGTGTCTAGTGAGGTGAGTTACAATTTTATGTGTGGAACATTCATACATTTTTAAAAAATTTATTCATTTTGTGGCCCTGGGGGTTGAGCCCTGGGGATTGAGCCCAGGAGTACTCTACTACTAGCACACCCCAGCCCTTTGTGTTTTGAGGCAGTTTTGGTAAGTTACACAAGCTATCCTCAAACTTTTGATCCTCCTGCCTCAGTCTCACAAGTCTCTGAGATCACAGGGGCATGCCACCATAGCCAGCACACAAACTTTTTAAAAATATAGTATCTGTTTGAACTAAAAGATGCAGTGTTCAAAATAAAGGAAACTGTTGGGCCCCCAACTTTCTATAAGCAAGAAGCAGGCTTGAGGAAGCAACTTAGCTGCAAACAGGAGCCATTTCCTACAGAAAAGGAAAGGTGACTCAGTGTGGAGCCAGGAGTGGGGGGGTGGGGCAAGAGCTGCTGAGGCAGTGGGAGCATGCACAAGGAGCTGGCTCCATCCCCAGCACTGGAAACAAAACAGACTGCTGAAGCAGGAGACCAGGGGATTCTTGCAAGGGGCAGGCCAAGCCTGCAGGAACAGGGCCTGCCCTGGAGCTGAGGGGCTGGTGGTGTCTAGCTGGGTTTCAACACTGCTATGTACCAGTGATTCTGGGTACTCATCTCCTGTTTGAATGGGGGTGTCCACATCAGTGCTCCTGTTTCAACACTGAATGTTGGGTGTGGAGGGCAGACAATGGGTCTGTTACTTTACAGGTCTATAGAGCAAAAGAAACCACAACCAACATGCCTTCTCCACACCTGCACCTGTTACAGACCACAGGATTCTGGGCTTCTAGCCTAACTCCTGAATGAGATGGCAATTTTGAAGATTGCAGGGACTCAAGTGTCACTGTCATATAGAATGGCATGAATTGTGGGGCCAGAGATTGTGTAGTGGCAGGCAGTTACACTGGCAGCCCCTGCATGAGTGCCCACTAGGTAAGAAAACACCTGAGTAACCTGAAAAGAGGAAAGGTTTATTCTGGCTCACAGCTTGGGAGATTTCAGCCCAGGTCTCTGGTCTGTGGTAAGGCAGCACATCAAGGCAGCATGTGATAGAAGGAGCTGCTGGTCTTATGGCCAGGAAGCAAAGAAAAAAATAGAAGAGGGGCCAAGGCCCCAACATCCCCTGCAAGGACATTCCTTCTTAGGAGCAGGAGACCTCCCACTAGGCCCCACCTCTTAGAGGTGACACACCTCCAGTGGAACCAGAGCCTGGCAGCCAAGCCTTCCACACAAGCCTCCAGGACCCTCATCCATACCACAGCACTGTCCTCAAGTTCTGTGTCAACTTTCCTGTACCGCCTGGCTTGCCCACGTGACTTGCTTTGCCAGTGGAGTGCTAGAAGAGCAGGACTCTGCCCAGGCTCAGCAGCCCCTGTGCACACAGGAGTCCTGGCAATCTGGCCAGACCACAAGGGGAACCACCACCACCACCCCACCCCACCCCGTGGGAATGAGAAAAACAGTGAGGTGCTGCAGTTGAATTCCCAGCCAGTGCAACCCAGTGAGGGGCCCGGCCAACACCATGTGAGGCAGAAGATCTCCAGTCCATTCACAAAAGTGTGAGAAATGACAAATCCGTGTTTACTTAAGCAGTTACATTCTGGGGGAGTCTGTTGCACGTCAGTAGGTGACTGAAGCATGTGGTGGTCAGCAGCAACAGCAGCAGTCCCTCCACAATCTCAAGTCCAGTCCTCCTGGGGTCTGAGTCCCCCACTTCCTCTCCTTCTAACCCTCCCTCCAGTGCCAACAATCTTTTGGACCACCACTGTGGCCTCCGAACCACTGATGACACCCTTCTGGTGTCTTTTAGCTCTGGTGCCAAGGACAAGCCTTACAGCCACTCCTACTCCTCCAGCCTCTTCCCCTCTTGCTCACCTAGAGTGAGGACAGTCCTGTCCAATCCAACCTCTCCTTGCCTTCTCAGAGACAGCCTACAGACTGGGCTGGTGACTGGTTTCCATTCCACATTCCTGCTGACCCCCCTGCTGTGCTTTCTGCCCCTCAGGGGCCTGCCACAAGTGGGTGTGCCACTCCTGACCCTCCCTGCTAGAAGGGCCAGTCCTTCTTTCACACTCACTTCCTACCAGTGATTTCTACTGCACTAAGAAAGCAGCAGCTTCTCATCAGAGAACTCCCCCAAGCCCCAACACACACTGCCTTTCCAGAGCCATCAGATTCCCCTCACTATTACTGACAGGAACCAGACATGCACTCCTGTAGAAGTAACTCTCCATCCTCTCCCTTTCTCTGCCCGTCTCCCATCCTTTCCTTTATAACTTGTTCTCCTTCTCTAAGGAGAACTTGCTTTCCTAGCACCCCACTGGCAAAGCAAGTCACTTGTTCGTTCCCACCAATAAACAGACATGCATGCTATCTCCCACTACACAAATCTCTCCTTTTATTTATTCTCTCTCTCTCTCTCTCTCTCTCTCTCTCTCTCTCTCTCTCTCTCCAAGGATTGAGCCCAGAGGCTCAACCACTTAGCCACATCCCCAGCCCTTTTTATTTTTTTATTTTGAGACAGAGTCTCGCTAAATTGCTTAGGACTCCATCAGTTGCTGAGGCTGGCTTTGAACTCGCGATCTCAGGATCCCTCTCCTTCAGGCTCAGGAGCTACTAGGATTACAGGCCTGGCCACCCACCCTGAACAACTAACATTCTCCCTTGACTTCCTTTCTTTCCAACTTCAGCCCCACTTCTCTACTCTCCTCTTTGACAAAATGCTATAGAAGAGTTTTGACAAAATGCTATAGAAGTTTTCTCATGGTCTCCAATTCCTGTCCTCCCATTCCTTTTTAAACCAACTAGATCTGTTTTTCCACTGAAACTGTACTTATCAAGGTAATCAACCAATGGTCAGGTTGCTAAAATCCACTGATTTATTTCCAGGTGCCACCAAATAGGGCCTATCTGCAGAGTCTGACACAGGGGACCCCTCCTGCTACCATACACCCTGTCTTCCCCAGCTTCCAGGCCACCACCCTTCTTGGTGTCCCTTCTGTCTGACATGTTAGTTCTCCTTTCTGGATCCTTTTCTTTCCAGTCTCTTTCCACTTTTGTACAATAGGTCCAGGAATCAGTCTTTCTGTCTTACTTGGTCCCACAGTGATGTCACCCAATTTTCTGATTTTTTAAAAATATTTTTTCTTTGTTGATAGATCTTTGTTTTTATGTGGTACTGAGAATTGAACTCACACATACCAGGCAGCGTGCTACTGCTGAGCCCCAGCCCCAGCCCCAACTTTCTGACTTTTGACATGGTTTGAATGCCTGTGTCCTTCCAAAATCCATAGTGCAACTTAATCCCAGTGCATCAGTACTCAGAGGTGAGGCTTTGAGGAGATGATGAGGCCATGAGGGCTCTGCCTTCATGGATGGGATTAAAAACCTCTGTAAAAGGGCTTGAAAGTGTTTGTTACCTTTTTTAATATGTATTTTTTATTCTAATCAGTTATACATGACAGCAGAATGCATTTTGACACATCATACATAAATGTTTGTTAATTTTTTAATTTTCTTCCAGGTGAGCGTGCAGCAAGAGGTGCCATGTTTGGAGAAAGCAGACCCTCACCCGATATTGAATCTGCAGTAAATTGATCTTGGACTTTATTTTCATTTTTTACTCATTTTTTGCAGTGTTGGACAATGGAGCCCAGGTCTCACATATGATAGGGAAATGCTCTACCACTAAATTATATCCCCTGCTAAATATATTTCTATTATTTACAAACTACCAAGTCTAGGGTATTTTATTATACCAGCCCAAAAGGACTAAGAGCTTTACATACAATAAGTATACCAATGAATGCCAAATTTATCTTTTATTTTTCCATTAGGTACCTGGGATTAAACCCAGGGGTTCTTAATCACTGAGCCACATCCCCAGCTCTTTTTGATATTTTATTTAGAGACAGGGTCTCACTGAGTTGCTTAGGACCTCACTAAGTTGCTGAGGCTGGCTTTGAACTCACGATCCTCTTGCCTCAGCCTCCTGAGCTGCTGGGACTGCAGGCATGAGCCATGACACCTGGCTTGAATGACAAATTTATACCTCCAGATGGATATCTCTCTTATTTAGTCTATATTAATACTGTTTTGTAAACTTAACATATACTATAACTGACAAATAGAGTTTTATTTTGCTAAGCCACTGAGAACTCAGGGTTGCTTGTTAATGCAGCACAATCAGGACTACCCAACATACAGACTACTACTACCACTCATGTCCAAACACTATCACCTCCCACTCTGTGCTTCTGATCACTGCCTAGAGAACCTTCCTGCTTCCACTCTTGCCTCCTACAAGTTCAAGTTTCCAGCTGTAGAGCACCAGCCTGCTTTTCAAACATGCCAGACATGCTCTCAGCTCAGGGGCCTTTGCTCTGGATGTCCCCTCTGCCACACGTTCTTCCTATGTGCCTGCATGGCTCACTCCCTTTGGGACTGTCTGCTCATATGTCAGTTTCTCAGTGAGGATGACTCTGCTCCCTCATCAGATCCCCAGCTCTGGTGCTGGCCTGCTTGTCATCCTGCCGCAGTCTGGCTGGGCACAATCAGGAGCCACTTGTCAAAAGAAACTAACTTTATTTTTAGAACCACACACGCCAAACAAAACAGCCTCTCAGGAAAAATCCTCAGAGCCTCAACTGCCACCACCGGCTTTCCACAAGCCTCTCTCTCCCACACAAGCCTCTCTTCACCTCCCACAATCCTCCTGCTCTTGAGGCCGATTGGCTGGGTCACGTGGGCGGAGCCAAAAAAAGTCCCCCAATGAGCAGCTCCCGTGGTCTGAAAGGGCAGGGAAACAGTCCAATGAGCATCACCGCAGAGGAGCCAATCAGCTAGATGTTGCTGGGGCCGAGGAGCCAATCAGCTAGATGTTGCTGGGGCCGCTGTGAGCCAATCATCAGCCGGCAGCTGGAAGTTTGCTGGCAGCTGGAAGTTTGCTGGGGCCCCTTTGGCTGTGGCTCTCAACATCATCCCATTCTGACAACCCATCGGGTGGATTTTTTGGCTTCCTCGATAAGCAAGTTTTGTTTTGGTCAATGTTGTAGAGCAGTTTCAGTGGGAGGTAGGGGTGAAGGCCTAGCTGGGTGGGTTGCCAGAAGACTTGAGTGGTAGGCAGGATGTCTTGAAAATGTCATGTTCTCCTGCCTTCACCCTAGCATGTTATGTAGCATGGCTAAAGGGACTTTGCAGGTGTAATTAGATTAGTAATTAGTGTTCTTTTTTAAAAAAAATATTTTTCAGTTGTCAATGGATCTTTATTTTTATTTATATGTGATGCTGAGAATTGAACCCAGTGCCTCACACATGCTACGTAAGTGCTCTACCACTGAGCCACAACCCCAGCCCCATAATTACTGTTCTTAAAATAAGGAAATTATCATAGATCCTTTGCGTGGACCCAATCTAATCACAAGTTTTGTTTTTTTTAAAGAGAGAGAGAAAGAGACTTTTTAAAAATATTTATTTTTAGTTTTCGGTGGACACAACATCTTTATTTTTTATTTTTATGTGGTGCTGAGGATTGAACCCAGCGCCCTGTGAATGCCAGGTGAACGCACTACCGCTTGAGCCACATTCACAGCCCTGCGAGTTCTTTTAAAAAAAAAAAATTTGTAGTTGTGTATGGACAGCTGTTGAGAGCCACAACCAAGTCAAGATGGCGCCTGGCATTTTGCCAGAAGGAGTGGTTGAGAAGTAACGCCAGAGAGCCATTAAGATGATGATAATTAAGTTAAGCTGTGTATAATTATTAAGATAATGACTGATTGCTGTAACTGGATGATGCTAAATTGAAACAAGCTGTGTATTCAGTTGTGTATATAAACCTCTGCTGTCTGGCAATAAGGCGGCTCCTGCTAACTCGGGTGCACGCTACTTTTGAGTTCTCGCGGAGTTCCCTTTGAGTTCTGGCGATAAAGCAGTTCCTGTTTGAATCTACAAGTGGCTTGTGACTTCCCGGTTATTTGTGCCCAGCCAGACTGCGGCAGACAGCATGCCTTTATTTTATTTATTTTTATGTAGTGCTGAGGATCAAACCCAGTGCCTCACACATGCTAGGCAAGGGCTCTGCCACTGAGCTACAGCCCCAACCCTAATCATTGCCACTGAGCTATAGCCTAATCCCTAATTCTTAAGAGGAGAGACTTTGGGGCTGGGGTTGTGCCTCAGTGGTAGAGCACTTGCCTAGTACATTTGAGGCACTGAGTTTGATCCTCAGCACCACAGGAAAATAAACAATATACAGGTATTGTGTCAATCTACAACTAAAAGAAATATTTTAAAAAAGAGAGAATTTTCTTCAGCTGAAAGTGGGAGAAATGAGGTAGAAAGGATGGTTAGAGAGAGTCAAAATGTGAGGAGGACTTGCTGGGTTTTGACAGTGATTACAAACTGGATAATGCAGGTAGCCTCCAGGAACTGAGGACCCCTGGCTGACAGCACCTTACAGTCATGTGGAACTAAATTTTGAAAACAACTTAAATGAGCCTATGGAGGACTCTCCCTCACAGCCCCTGGTAAAAGCTCTGGCCACGTGACGCCTTGACTTCAGCACTAAAACCTAGATCAGAGAAGCCACTGAACTTACCTGTACTTCTAACCCAGAGCCACATGATAACATATTTGCATTCTTTTAATTGTAGGACAAAATGCCTTTACTTTTAGGAAGTGCAAAGGATTGAACCCAGTGCCTCACACATGCTAGGTAAGCACTCTGAAAAGAAAACTTGTTCACTGTTTTTTTTTTAAATTTTTTAGTTGCTGATAGACCTTTATTTTATTTATTTATATGTGATGCTGAGAATCAAACCCAGTGCCTCACACATGCCAGGCAAGTGTGCTACTGCTGAGCCCCAGCCCCAGCCCCTAGTTCACTGGTTTTTTATTTTTTTTTTTAAGTTTTAGTTGTAGATGGACACAATACATTTATTTATTTGTTTTTATGTGGTGCTGAGAATTGAATCCAGTGCCTCACAAGTGCAGGCATGCACTCCACCACTAAGCTACAGCCCCAGCTTTTCATGTTTTTTTTTTTTTTTTTAATCTTTTTAAAGAAAGGGTCTTAGCTGGGCATGCCTGTAATCCCACTGGCTTGGGAGGCTGAGGCAGGAGGATAGTTAGTTCAAAGGCAGCCTCAGCAAAAGCAAAGCACTAAGCAACTCAGTGAGACCCTGTCTCTAAATACAATACAAAATAGGCTGGGGATGTGGCTCAGTGGTTGAGTGCCCCTGAGTTCAATCCCCAGGACCCCTCTTCCCCCAAAAAAGAAAGGGTCTTGCTAAGTTACCCAGTTTAGTCTTGAACTTGTGATCCTCCTGCCTCAGTCTCCCAAATTCTAAGTTTGCTGATTTTCTAGACAGGAAGACAACCATACACAACTTCCAAGAACTAGGAAAGGATGGCAGTGGCTGGGGGGTGGACATGAGGTCAAGGGTTTTGTGTGCATGTGGTGCTGAGGATTGAATCAAAGCCTTATGCATTCTAAGCAAGTGATCTACCTCTGAGCAACACCTCCAGCCCTTTTCATTTTGAGACAGAGTCTCAGTTGCCCAGATTGGCCTCAGTTGCCATTCTTCTGCCTCACTGCTCCCAGCAAGTGTTTCTTTCTTTCTTTCTTCACCCCCACCCCCCTCTGGTGCTGGGGATTGAACACAGGGCCTTGTGCAAGCACTTTACCAACTGAGCTACTTCCCCAGCCCAAGAGTGTTTTTTTTTTTTAAGTGTTGCTGACAGAAGACAGAGGTAACACTGTGACTTGCCCTCACAGGACTCATGACAACTGGCTTACCCCAAGTCAGCTGCATGGCACAAGTCATCTTTACTACCTGCAGGTGTTCATGGCTGCAAGCCATGCAGTGACCTTCCAAGCCTACAACCTGTGGGCAACAGGATAGGGGTTTAGCTCCCCTGAGGATGACCCCTATACAGCCTGACACAGAAACCATACTGATAGTACCCCCTTCCTCGCCTCATGTCCCCACCCTAACTAGTGTTTTCTGCTGTCCCCTCTCAGCTACATGGACTTGAATCCCTGTTTCAACTCAACTTCTGGGGGAAACCTGCACTAAGTGTGTCTACTGCCCATGGAGCACCCACAGAGCCCCACCTTGGACAGCGAACCTTTTCCTAGGAAGCTCTTTTTCTTACTCTTACACCTTCCCAACGGAGAGATTGGTACAGCCCCTAGGCCCAGCCTGATCCCAGATGCGTCTCTGCCAGCTCTTACTGTCCTCCAGGTGTTTGAGATAATTGGCAAGTTTCAGGAGTCCACAGATAGGCCTTCTGGCTTCACTCACTAAAGCCCTTTGCAGACATTCTCTTGATAATTTAACCCCCAAACAGAACCTGGCCTGCCAAAAACAGGCTGACCCTCAGGTGCCTGGGGTCATCTTGAAGCAGGGTGGAGCCTATCCATAGGCAAAAGGCCTTGCTCCCAAGGGTCAGGCTACGGGGGCTACAGACATAAGATCGGCCAGACATAAGATCACCATTGCCTCCAGTGTCCCCAATAGGTGTCAGCCTTTCCAGGGGACCTAACAGGCCTTACAGACCTAGGACGCACTAGGTCTGGCCCCGCCAAGTCATCCTGAGCTGTTTCTGGAGGCGCAGCCCCGAGGTGAGGAAGTATAGCCTGGGATGCCAACGTAGCTGTGCTGGGAGCTCCGCCGCAGTCTTGCAGGCGGGAGGGCGAGTTGAGTTCGGGTGGGCGGGCCCGGCGCAGGCAGATGATCCAGGCCGTCCTGCGGGGCCTGGAGAAGGACCGGAGCAGGTTGTGGGGAACGCGAGCTAGAGGAAAGCAGCTGTGCCGCAATCGGGGCCACAGCCCCACGGGCAGGCCCCCGCCACCACCAAGCGCACAAAGCTTCCCGCGAAACTGACG
>NW_026000052.1:656857-666807 GCF_001458135.2 Marmota marmota marmota
CGGGTTTGAACAGAGCGCCCATTCCGCGGCCGCCCCCGGCGATCTCACCGGCGCGTCTGAGGCGTGCTGCGCCGTGCCTACCGGCCCGCCGAGCTTCGGGGATCTTTTTAGCGCTCCCAGGGGCTGGCCAAGTTCGCCTTGGGCTTCCTCACCGCGGGGACCTGGAGCCAGGGATTCTCTCTGCTGCTCTCCAGTGCCTGGCCCCGCCCTCCGCGTGTTTGAGGCCGCAGCTGCCGTGGCACCTGTGGGCTTTGAGGCTTGGAGGTGTTTAGGAGCCAGGGACCTTATCCAGTCCCCACAACCAGTGGCTGCAGCTCCTGGTGGGACAGGAGTGGAGGCAGGGTGAAGTCAAACGCCGGAAACTGGTTTAGATCCTAGAAGAGACCCTGAGAGGCTGCCTCGGAAACTGTCTTCTGTCCCTTCAGCAGAAGCCCAGCAAAGACTGTTGGGGATGTGAATTCCCGACTGGGAAAGGGTGGGACCATAAGTGAACATAAATAAAAACCTTAAGGCTTTTATTTGGAACGTTTCAGGCAGGTAGCTAAGAAGCCTAGCCCAGTAAGCACGCATACTTACTGCCCAGCTTAATGAATAAACATTAAGACCTTCTGAATATCATACTTCAGCCTTGGCCCCTCCCTCTGCTCCACTGGAACCAACTTTCAATAGGTTTATTGGTACATTAAAGCTCAGTGCCACTTGCTGGAGTTGTGTTGTGCAGATGGGTATGTTCCCTTGGTACAGACTGATGTGGCCATGATTTGGTTTTGTTGGTTTGCCTGCTCTTTGGTGTAGACCAGTGTACACCAATGAAGTGGAATAAGGCTGCCACTTGCTGATCTATCTTGTCCTGAAGAGGCACATAGTTACTTTCTATTTCACAAGAAAATTAGGTTGGCTCCTGCCTGTTACTAGTTACTGTTCCTTGTGAGTATTGCAAATGTAACTTGTGTGTGGTTAATTTCTAGACCAAATACACATTGATAGATGAACAAGACATCCCATTGGTGGAGAGCTACTCCTTTGAGGTAAGGATGACTGGTGCTTTCATATTGCTTTTGGTTGGTGCCTGGGAAGGGTCATGAGGAGTGAACTTCCTTCCCTGTGCTATGTGAGCAAGTGGTTAGCCACCGCTGGCCTGTGGACCCTCAGGTCCACACTGTTGATTCCCACTGGAACCTGTCGCAGTCCCACTGCTCTTTCCCCAGCCTCACTCACCCTGCTTGCTGGCTCTTGAGAACACACCAGGTCTGGTTGTGTTTGTGACGGGATGTCTGTTAACTCAGATCAGGGTGCAGCAGTCTTCACCTCTGCACAGTGTGAGGGGAAGTGGTCCTGCTCCTTGCCAGTGTTCTCAGTGGGAAATGTCCATTCCTGCTTCTACTTGTGTCCCCACTCCATGATTTCATATCAGCACCTCACACTTTGTAGACACTGCTTGTTCAGGGGTTTCTGTTCCTTGCTAGATTGTGGGCCTTTTTGTTAAGAATGGGAGAATGTATTTCTCTGTGTCCATAGTAGAGTTTCTTGCCCAAATTGAAGATAATGTGTTTGGAGTGTTTGTTTTTCAGCGATTGGCTTTTGGTATTTGTGTCTAAATGAGTCTCTCCAGACCCCCAGGGTCCTGAGAATAGGCTGGCATTTGTCCTTCTGGCTGTTTGTTTTGCTTGATTTCCCCCTTGCTCCAAGTACTGGAGATTGAATCCAAGGGTCCTCTACCACCAAGCTACATTAAGTATTGCCCACTCGCTCCAAGTACTGGAGATTGAATCCAGGGGCCCTCTACCACCAAGCTACATCAAGTATTGCCCAGAGTTTGAGGCTTGTTTAACAAACCTTTCCCCCCCTTTTTTTTTTTAAGGCCCGAATGGAAGTAGATGCAGATGGAAATGGTGCTAAGATATTTGCATATGCCTTTGACAAAAACCGAGGAAGGGGATCAGGCAGGCTCCTTCATGAACTGTTGTGGTGGGTATTTTCCAGAGGCCTTCCATCTCCCATCTGGGTCCTGTGTAAGCTCTGATGTGCAAGTATGCCTGAGGCAGTAGAGCTGGGTGAAATTGGATTAGCCCCACTTTCCCTGGGTCTGGGTCTGAAGAGTTGTTTCTGTGTCTTTTGCCAGTAACCCAAAGGAATGGTGAATTTGCATGTTGTGGTACTTCAAAAACCAGGTGGGGACTGGGGTTGTGGCTCAGTGGTAGAGTGCTTGCCTAGCATGTGTGAGGCTCTGGGTTTGATCCTTGGCACCACATATAAATAAATAAAGGTCTATTGACGCTAAAAAAATATTAAAACAGAAAAACAAACCAAGCCAGTGTTCTGCTGGGGCAGAGACTCCTATGGAGGAGGGGGATTCTGCTCTCTTTGTTGGGCTCTCACTATGCCTGTTGTGGGGTTTAGTCTACCTCCCTGGGAAGCAGGCCACCAATGTTTGTTGTACACTGTGGGGCTCTGAAATGTTGGGACCACCCAGATGCAGAGCTGGTCTCAAAGATGGCTGTTCAAATAGTTTTTGGGTTTCATCCTTGGTTCTCATGAGTCCAGCCCTTAAATCCTGGAGCAGAATTGTCAACATGGATTCCTGTGGGCATCCTCCCCTGGGTGTACCTCCTGTCCATAGGATGAGGAGCCAGTTCAGACCAAGTAGCTGAGACTTTTTTCTGGCTGGATTTGCATGTTAACCAGAGATATCTGTGAGGGTCAGAGATGGCACTCTAGAAGATGTTTTTCCCCAGGGAGAGGCACAGGGGCGGCGTCGCTCCCGGCTTCCAGGTAGTGCACCTCAATGCTGTGACTGTGGACAACCGCCTGGACAACCTGCAGCTGGTGCCTCGGGGCTGGCGGCCCAAAGCTGAAGAGACCTCCAGCAAACAGAGGTGGGTTTTTCCTATTGTGCTTCCTCCAGAATCTCAGAACCAAGAGGGTCATGTTCCCACTGTGTCATGATGCCTGTGTGTGCTTTGGGATCAGGATTATTTTTCCCCAAAGTGTGGTTTTCCCCATTTGTCATGGGAATGGGAAGAATTTCTAGGATTATCTTTCTGGGGTGATCTTATGATAATTGGATTTAGGAATCCATTAGCTGATGTGATGAAGTAGGGCTAGCTAGCCTTGGGCCATACCTGAGGCCTCCTATGCATGTACATGGTCTGTCTGTCATGTTCTTTTGCTAAGCAGTTTTCCTTGAGTAGAGGTTTGAAGAAAGCAGGATGGTGTGGTTTGGGGGCGTGACCTCTCAGTTTCCAGCTCTCTGAAGTCCTAAACACAGTACTCTGTACAAGCTTCCATATAGGAGGGCAGTTCTTGCTGCCCCAGGACCAGCCCATCTCTGATACTTGTGGAGCCCTTGGGAAGATCTGAGGGACCAGCAAGATGGGGTTGGGAGCTGAAATGAGCCCAGGAGTCCTCAGCTCCACATGCATCCTTGACCTGTTCACAGACTTCTGGGCTTTCTGTGTACTTCCTCAAGCTGGGGGTGGTCTTTCCCAATGTTGGCAGTGCTAACTACCCCAGCAGGACAGTTCAGTGTTTTGGGTGATGAACTGAACATTCACTTATTGCCTTCGGATCGTGCCAGAGCCCTGTGCAGTGGGAGAGAAGTGGCAGGGCCACCCTGCAGGCTGCTGATGGTGATGCTAGAGGACAATCCCTAAGTCCTTGAGGGCCACTTCCAAACTGCTGCTCTGGCCCCGTGGTGTCCTGCAGACTGTACCTCATTCATTCTTACATGGACTTTGGCAGGTAAAGGCAGAGCCTGGGAGTCTCTGCTTTCCATGTGGCTCTTGGTTTTGTTCTGATACAGAGTTGTGATGCTTCAGTTCTTTCTTACTGCTCTTGAGTGAACCTGAACCTTTTATAAATGTTGAGTAAAGGGTTTTTATCCTTTTGGGAATTATGTTGGGTGGGACTTTAGGTTGCAAGTAAAAGAAACTGAATTCAATTTGGCTGAAGCAAAAATAGGGCACTTATTTTTCCCTGACAGAAATGTGGAGAGCCAGGGTTGATGCCCATCTTGCAGTTCTGTCCCTCAGGGCTTTTCCCAGGTGGGGGAGTGGTCTTCATCAGCAGCAGGCCTATTCATTACTGTAGAGGGAAGTCCCAGGGCCCTTTCAGGTAGCTTGCTTTTCTATCCTGGAGCTGGGGCTGAGATCAGGTCTCTCATAAAAGGAAACCAGGGTTGTATCATCAACAAAGGGTAGTAGGTGCTTGGGGGGCAAAACCAACATCTGGGGTTTCTGCTTGGTTGTCCTATTTCCCTAGTGTAGATGTGGGGTCACCTTTCCCAGCTTCATGCAGCTCCCTTTGGGGCATATACTGTATGGACCCTCCCCGTATTCAAGCAAGTCCCCGTGCAC
Organism: Marmota marmota marmota; assembly: GCF_001458135.2. NCBI lineage: Eukaryota > Metazoa > Chordata > Mammalia > Rodentia > Sciuridae > Marmota > Marmota marmota. The sequence continues at coordinate 661,213 of NW_026000052.1, forward strand.
CCACCATATCACCAGCAGTGGGTCCATTCTGCTGTGGCTCCCATTACCTCAGATAGGTCCCCATGTGATGGTCTGGCCATCCTGTGGCTAAATGTTACCTGTAGGCCTCTGAATATCTTTTATGATTATCAGATACAATAACCACAATTACGAACCTCTAGGGTGGTGCTATGGTTGTAGCTCAGCAGTAGAGCGCTCACCTAGCATGTATGAGGTGCTGAGTTCGATCTTCAGCACCATATAAAAATAAACAAATAAAATAAAGATATTAAAAAAAAAAGTCCTTTAGGAAAGGGGGCAGCCACAACCCTGAGTAATAGAGGTTCCTGGTCAACTCGTCTAGCAACCCTTCCCCCTCTGTTCTGTGTCCATTTGGGGAGATTCCTTCTGCAGTTGTGCCCTATACCTGCAAGCACCTCCTGCTGGTAGAAGTGACTTGGGCAACTAGGACTTAGTAGGTGTCATTCTTGGCTTTCTGATATGGGTTTTGGAACTTAGCAGTGTAGAGCACTTGTACTGGGTCAGGCCCCAGGCCAGAAGCAATAGTCAGAGCCAATCTGAGTGAGCCTCAAGTTCCAGCTGCTCCAGGTTGTATATCCTGTTTCTTGGCTTACAGCCTTCACATGGGCTGGTTCTTTATCCTACATATCCTACATAGGATTACTCTTCTCCCAGGCCTGGACTTTGTACTTTGCTGTCCTGGTTGATATGGGACAAGTTTAGCTCATCTAAAGGGGCCTCTTTGCAAACCTGATCCCCTCCTCCCCTCCTTCTGCTTCCAAAGGGCTGCTCATGAACCTCACAGAAGGGCTTAGAAAGCTGCCAGCATCCTTCCATATGTTGACCCTCCCTTTCTGAACAGGTGCCTCATGGTCTGGCTTCCATTAAGTGGGATGGTCAGAGGAGTAGGTTCAGTGGCTCCTTGGCTCCCGTGGTGTGGGCTGTACCCCTTGAAGCCCAGCACAGGGCTGGAGTCCTCCACACTCAACTCTTGTTTGGGGGCTTTATACTGTAATATGTGCCCTCTTGATCTCAGTTCTTAGTAGTATTCTTGGTAGCCTCTGACTTATTCAAGTGGTGGGAGGTGGTTAGAAGGACATAGGACAGCCCAAAAAATTGAAGGGGAAATGGCTTGATAGGTCAGTAAGGGTGCCTCCAAGGGTCATAAGTAAGGTCTGAATTGTCCATATTCTGTGCCTGCTGTGTGCCCATTAGCCCAGATGTTGGGGAGGGTGACAAATAAGGCAGTGCTTATGTGTTGTTAGTGGGAGATTGTTATGCTAAATAGTTAATGTCATGTAGTGATAAGCACACGGCAGAGATGGGCAAACAGAAATCAAATTGCTGGAACAAAAACTGGTGTCCTGAAGCTGCACCATCTTCCCTGTGTGCTGCCCTGAGCCAAATATACTGAGGCCTCTACTTGCTTTTAGGGAGCAGAGCTTGTACTGGCTTGCAATCCAGCAGCTTCCCACGGACCCTATAGAAGAACAGTTCCCTGTCCTGAATGTGACCCGGTACTACAATGCCAATGGGGATGTGGTAGAAGAAGAGGAGAACTCCTGTACCTACTATGAGTGTCATTACCCTCCCTGCACAGTGATTGAGAAGCAGGTACAGTGTGTAGCAATGAGGCCTTGGTTGCTGGCCACCTCACCCGCAGTTTGGCTATGGCATGGACCCAGTAGACCCTGGGTGTTTCCCTAGCTTTCCACCAGGGTGGTTCTCCCTTTACTCTTGTGCCTAAGCAGGCACAGGCCTTACAACTCTGATGCTTGTTTTTTCTGTTGGGTGGTTGGTTTGTGGTGCTGGGGCTGGAACCCAGAGCATTGCACATGCTAGGCAATTGCTCTGTGGTGGAGCTATATACCAGCCTGGCAAATGGGGTTTTGCCAAGTCTTTTCAGGTTCTACCCCACATTGCTTCCCAGAAATGATGGTGAAGCCACATGTTCTGTTTCAGCTCCGGGAGTTCAACATCTGTGGGCGCTGCCAGGTGGCCCGGTACTGTGGCTCCCAATGCCAGCAGAAGGACTGGCCTGCCCACAAGAAGCACTGTCGGGAGAGGAAGCGTCCCTTCCAGCACGAGCTTGAGCCGGAGCGATGACGGGCAGCGGAGCTGCCATTGACGCGGGCCTGTGACTTCGGGCTCTTCCGTGGACACAGCAGAGACAGACAGGCGCTTGAACCTGGAGGTGCCGAAGAATCCAGTGGCAAGCCCAGAACAGCCACCATGAGTCTCCCCATGACACATGCTGTCTGTGGGGACAGTGCTCCTCCAGTGTTAAATGTCCAGCAGAGACAACGGGGAGGCTCCCCGGGACCTTTCTCATTATTTATATGTTAATATGTTTGTAAACTCATGTACAGTTTTTTTGGGGGGGAGGCAAGGGGAGGGTTAGAAACTACAAATAGGATCATTTGCTGTAAGCCTCAAATGGCAAATGGTCGGCCACAAGTCTAGAAACTCAATAGTGGAGCTTCTCTCCTGGGCAGTGGGGTCCCCACTGAGGGTGGCCTGCACGAAGTTGTGTCCAAAAGGACAGAGTAAAGGGTGGAATCATCTTCTGTCTCGGCTGTTCTCTGCTCCTCATTCCATCTGTTGAGGGCCAGGCGTATTTTTGAGTGGAATCAGCCAAGTGTTGTGGAATGACAGGACCTGCTGTGCTCTTTGTTGGCCTCTGAGGAGCAGAGCATATCAAGCCTCTCTGGAGTCTGGCTGGGAGTGCAGTGAGACTTGGTCAGTAGGATCAGTGGGGGTGGTCTAAGAGGCCAGCCACCATTTCAGTAGCTGTGGGATACATTAGATCGGAATTGGCCCTAGATTCTACCTTGCTTGAAGTGGGAGTTTCTTCCCAGAATGGTGCGCACAGCCTGCCTAGCATGAAGTGAATGACACTTCTCCACCCATTGGCCCCCGGGACAGCCATCCTTCTCCCTTTGGGGGCTGCAGATGTCAGGGCTGTCCAGTGTGTTATCCATTTAGAGCCCCTCTGTTACTGGGATTTTGCCTTTCTTCAGGTCTAGTCAGCTGTCTTGCCCCCAGGCTCTTCCCATCCAACTGGGCATCATGGCCCTGGGCCCTGTGTTGGTCTGTAGGCTCTGCTACAATGTCTCTTGTAGGATTTCTGCCATGTTCTAAGATGCCCTGTGTTCTCATGCTTGTTCCTGGCAGATCATAGCCCTTTGGTGGCCTTTGGCTTGTGAGAAAGCTCCTGTGTCTGCCACCACCACCCCCCCCCTTTTTAACTTTATGTGGTGCTGAGGATCAAACCCAGTGCCTCACATGTGCTAGGCAAGCGCTGTACCACTGAGCCACAATTCTATGGCTTTTTTTATTGTACCTCCTGGAGGAGGAAGGACAAAGGAAAAGGTGATATTGAGCTGGGCATGGTGGTGTACACCTGTAATCCTAGTGACTTGGGAGGCTGAGGCAGGAGGAATGTAAGTTCAAGGCCAACCTCAGCAATTTAGTGAGGCCTTAAGCTTAGTAAAATCCTGTCTGAAAATAAAAAATAAAACAAAGGTCTGGGGATGTAGTTAAGTGCCTCTGGGTTCAGTCCCCATTACAAAAAAAAAAGGTATTGCATAATTCCTGAATGGCTTTCTGGACCATGAGAACTCCCATACATCCACAGGGGTTCTGCACCACAGATTCCCAATCCCTGTCCCCGACCTTTGCTGGGTAGTAGAGATCCCTGCTCAGACTATAAGTGGAACAGTAATGGGGCCTCAGAAAGCTGTTGGGGAGGGGAGCTATGTGTGTGCTGAGAGAGTGAACAGCAGCTGGCTGGAATCCTTGAGTGTCCCAATGCTGGAGTAACCTTGCTTCCAATGTGTTGCCAGGACTGTTTGGGTGGAGGGATCCTGTATGGCTTGGCATGTTGTGTCTTGGGTGTTCTTCAGGCATGGGGCTTTGCATTCCCCCAGGCAATCTGCTGTCAAAGGCTCAGAGAAGACAGTTGGCAAGCCTTGGTCAGCTTGTGTCCTTAGGGAAGTGGCCATGTTGGAACTTGAACCTGGCTGTGCCCTCTGACCAGCCAAGCTGCCTTGCTCTGCAGTTAGCTTTTGTATCCCCAAATGAAACTGGAAGTGCTCAGGTTCTCAAAACCAATCTGTAAGGGCTGTGATGACAAAGGGATGTATGTAGGTTTGGGGCTTGCCTGTGAGTACCTACCCTTCCCCTCATGCCCACTGGCACAGGTTTTGCTATGTAGGTGAGATGGGCCCATTTTCACTCCTTTGTGCTTCCCTGTGATCCTGACTTCTTTTTGAAAATTTTTTAGTTTTCAGTAGACCTTTATATTTTATTTATATGTGGTGCTAAGAATCGAATCCAGTGCCTCACGTGCTAGGCAAATGCTCTACTACTGAGCCATAACCCCAGTCCCTGATCCTGACTTCTTGGTCCTTGTAACCATGTATCTGGGCTGTTCTAGGAGAAATTCAGGTGGTTCAGGTATGGGGCTTATTCCTACCTTCTCAGTGGTATGTTGGACTGCTTGGCCTCAGAGCATTCTTTGTGGAAGGCAAAGCTGAGGGATTGTGGTTATTCAGCATGCTCTGGTGCTTTTGCCTTAACTGCTATCTGGGAACTGTTCCTCAGAGTTGGACTTCTAGCCACAGGCCCCAGCCACAAGGCAGGATGCCCAGATATTATGTGAATTTGTCTCCGTGTGTCTGCATGGAGCTCCCATAACGGACTACTGTGAACCAAATGGCCTAAAACAACAGGTTATTGTTTCAGGGTTCTGGAATCCAGAAGTTGAATAAGTAGCTGCCAGCACCACACTCCTTCAAGGGTGCTAGGGAAAGATGTTTCACTTGCCTCTCCCAGCACCAGTAGTCTCCTGGTCTGGTAGATGCCTAGTTCCAATGGCAGTCTTCAAATGACACCCTCCACACCCCCGGGGGGAGGGTGTCCTGGCCTGGTCTTCCTCTGCAATTGCGTGTCCACGTTTTCTTTTCCATAGACACCTGTTATACTGCATCAGGGCCCACCCTAAGGACCTCATTTTAACTTGATCTCTATTTCCAAAGGCCACATTCCGAGCCTCACGTGTCTCTGGGCAGGATGCATACAACCCAATGTCGCCGACTTGCCTTCCTGAGTCTTTGGGCTCAGGGATTTTCTTGAGCAGTTTCAGCAGCTACTCAGCCTCCCACTAAGGGTCACATTACTCCCCTTACCAAACTGCTGCCTCCCTGCGCCGTCCAGCGCCAGGCTACCCCTCCCGCCCGCCGAGGGGCGGCATCGCCAAGCCCAACGTGAGGCTCGCCCTGCACCGGGTTCTCGCCGCGGTCCGCCTGCCTACAGGGGGCGCAGCACCCCGGTGGCTTCAGGCGGCCGGAAGTAGTACCCCGGAAGGAGTTGGCAGAGGCTGCGCCTGAGCGAGTGTGCTTGCGTCCTCGCCTCATGTGTCTCGCGTCTTTCGGGGCTAGATGGCGGGCCGCTGTGCGTGGGTGCTGCAGGCCGTGGACACCGAGTTCACCGCGGACAGCGTGGAGTGGTGCCCGCTGGAGGGCTGCCGACACTTGCTAGCCTGTGGCACCTACCAGCTGCGCAGGCCGGATGCCGCGTCCGGGTCCAAGGTGT
>NW_026000052.1:669840-702655 GCF_001458135.2 Marmota marmota marmota
GGGCGGGAGGCCCGGGGACAGGGCCCCCAGGGAGCACGCGGGGCGGGAGGCGGCCACTGGCCTCCAGAAAAACCACTCAGATTCGTGAGCGGCACGGCCCAGGCACACTGTTGGAATCTGCAGTAAAGATAAGAGTACCTGCTAGGCTGATGCCTGCCCGCTGGAAGGGATCTCTGAGAACGGAACTGGCTGCTGAAAAGTGAGGGCGGACCAGGTCAGGACTCCCAGCGCAGTTAACCTAGCCGTGCTGGGTCCTGTTGGCCCATATAGGAACTGTCTGTGCTGGGTGGGGAGAGTTCACCTACTTATTGATCACATGCCAGAAGAGAGACACTTGACCCACTCAGGAAATTAAGGACTCTGCTTCCAGGCAGAGGGCCGCTTTGCCAGTCTTGGTTTACCTTTCTTAGTGGATCCGGTTTCCCAAATCTTGTGTTCTTGACATCTGTTGGGGGTAATCAGAGAATGTGCATATTTTGTAGGGTGGACTGGAGGTTGAGGAGCCTCACGTCCGTTTAGGTCGTCTCTACCTGTACAGTTTCAATGAGGACAACTCTACTTCCTCTCTGGCTGAGGTCCAAAGAAGAGATACTGCTGCAATCCTGGACATGAAATGGTATGACTTTGATAGCAACCCCACCTGGTCTGGAATTGGTCCTGAGCCTCTGCTCACCTAATCATGGAGTCCCATGCTTTGGCATCTTCATCAAGTAGCTGCTTCTGTGTTGTCCCACCTGCCAATGGGCATGTGGCAGGCACTTTTCTTGGGCTCATCTCCCTGTCAGTTTCCCATTCCCAGAGTCAGAATCAGCCTAGTAAACAATGAGAATTGTGATTTTATGAGCTGGGAAACTTTTTGTATGGGAGCAGGATTATAAGCTCTAGCTTGGTTAGAAATTTGAAATTTAAATAATAAATTACTGGAAAGCACAATGTCCCCCTCTTCTGGTGTGTGTTCTGTGTTCTCATGTGTGAGTTCTCTCCAGGTGCCACATCCCAGTGGCCGGCTCAGCGCTCTTGGGCTTGGCAGATGCCAGTGGATCTATACAGTTGCTCCGCCTGGGGGGATCTGAGGTCAGTGACAGGCCAGGCTTTGTGGGGGGAGGAGACTGGAGGGGGTCGGGAGGGGGCTGTGCCTGTGCAGATGCTTTCCTAGAATGGTTCCTTTAATGCTGGACTGTGTCATCAGTGTTGTAAGAAGCCATGGGGTCACTTTTAAATTGGACAGGGGTCTGGTGAGAGGAGGTTATTATCTTAGTGGCTCAGCAGAAGGGCTGAAGTGACAGGTAGTTCACACACTGTAGATCTGAGGGTTCTGTAAGGAAAGCTGGGCAAGCATGCCTTGGGTTGATACTGGGACTAAGAATAATGGTGACTTTCCCATGTAAAAGCATTTGGGAGAGTGTGTGAGCTCCACATGAGGTTTTCTAAGTGGTTTACGGTGATCCAGTGCCATGGTTTGCAAAATGATTTAATGATTGTTGTAGGAAGAGGGAGACTGTAGATGTCATGTGGAATGACACCATCAGCCCACAGCCTATACTCTCTGCTTATGGGAGGAAGGAACATACCCCCGTGCAGGTGCTGCAGTGGGACCAGAGCAGAAGCCCAGCTGGCGTTGATTTGTGATAACTCAGGGCATTGCTTCTGACCTGCTCAGCAGGAGCCTGGTCCTAGAAATGAGGGGAAGAATGTCTGAGGAAGACTGGGCCCAGGGACTATGTTCCAGGCAGGAGCACATACAACCCAAGACAGGACTGTAGTGCAGTAGCCTGTTAAGGGCTTCCTGAGGGGGCTGTTTAGATACTTGCACTCACACAGCCACACATGATGGCACATTCCTACAGTCCCAGGTACATGGGAACCTGAGGTGGGAAGATTGCTTGCGTTCAGGGATTTGGGAACAGTTTGTATAACCTAGCAAGGGCCTTTCTCAAAAAAAAGAAACTCGCATAAATCTTAGACAAGAGAACTAACATTTTTAATTAATTTTGGAACTGGGAATTGAACCGAGGGGCACTTAAACACCGAGTCACATCTCCAGACCTTTTTAATTTTCATTTAGAGACAGAGTCTCACTAAGTTGCTTAGGGCCTTGCTAAGATGCTGAGGCTGGCTTTGAACTTGTGATTTTCCTGCCTCAGCCTCCTGAGTTGCTGGGATGGCAGGTGTGTGCCACTATATCTAGTGAGAAGTAGCATTTTAATGGCTGTTATGACTTCTGAAATGAAAAGCAGAGGAAAGCTCTTATTGTCCCTGCCTCTTGGGACAGAATTGCCAGGACCTTAGGAGGCCTGGGATGGTGCAGAGCATGTGTCAGGCATGGTTCTTGAGCGTGGAGACAGCAGATGTGCCTGAGCGTCCAGGTGGCTAAGAGACCATGCCCGGGTCAAGAGTGTGGAGACATCTCGAGGTGTGAGCTCCAGCATCCTCAGTCCCGTCCTGTGCCTGGCTCGTAGCAGGTGTTCCAGTCTTGTGTGACTGTGTACCAGTAGCTGATGGCTGTTTCCATGGGAGGGGACAAGGGAGCATGTTTGCCTGGACAGGGGAGTTCCTTTCTTTCCAGTAGAAGAGCAGCAGCCTGTTGCAGCCAGTGTCCAGCGTCATCCTGGAGGAGCAGTGCCTGGCCTTGTCCCTGGATTGGTCCACTGGGAAATCCGGAAGGTAAGTGCCAGGAGGGCCTCAAGTCATTCCTCTGATAATTGAATTTCCTATTTTCAGGCCAGAGAGAGTTTTGAGCCTTGATTCCTGTATTTGGGAACATCACTACCAATCCTAATAAAAAAAAAAAAAAAAAAAAAAAAATCATTGCATCTTGGATAAATGGCAATAAAGTTTTCCTCAGAGAATGCAACACTGGTTTCTGTGATTACCCAATGGCAGATACCCAAGCAAGCCTTGAGGTGTGTCCATATGCCAGAGCTTTGGAGAACCTCACCTGGGACTTGGTTGTGAACCAGAAGAGGGTGGTGAGTGTGCTCATTGGGCTTCTCCATCGGTTCTACATGTCTAGGGCCAGTGACCAGCCCTTGAAAATCATCAGCAGCAACTCCAAGGGGCAGCTGCACTTCCTGAAGGTGAATGAAGCGGGGCCTGGGCTACAGCACGTGGCCTCCTGGCAGGCCCATCACTTTGAGGCCTGGATCGCTGCTTTCAATTACTGGCAGACAGAAGTGGTATATTCAGGTCAGTGTTTCTGCACAGGGTCTTGACCCACTTGCCTCTGACAGGAGACTTGGGAGGGAGGGAGGGAGGGGATGAGGCTTGGCCCAGGGCCAAAGTGCTGGGTGTGCTGGGCTCCTGAGGGCATTGTGTGGAGAGTGTCTTCTGGGACAGCAGCTGGCACTGGTGCCACTTCCTGTTCCTTAGCAGGCTTCGGGCATCACAAGTCTTGGGTGGAGCAGGTACCTGTGGAGCTGTCCTGCCTCCATGGCACTCAGTACCAAATCCTCAGTCCCGTTTCTTGCTTGATATCTGTTGACTTTGTCGTGTTGGGTTTCAGGTCTCTCCTTTCTGAGTACAGCTCACCTTCCAAAAGAAAAAGTGAGAGAAATAGGGTGAATTCTTTGTCTTTTTGAGTGATTTGTACTTTGGGATGATGATGTGGGAATGATAAATTGACAGAACTTGGCATTTGGGTAGCTTCTCCCAAGGGGTAATTTGAGGGAGGGTGGAAGAGTTGGGCTCTGAAGAACAGAACAAAGTACACAAGAAAAGACCTGCTCTGGTTTCTGAGCTCCACCTGGCTGGTGGCAGTGGCTGCAGTCCTGGTGCAGTGCAGTGCAGGGCAGTTCTTTTAGGCTGTCAGAAACTGCACAGCCTCTTCCACTAACTCTCTGGCCCAGGTCTTTACTGGTGGCCGTAGCTCTCAGCCTAGTGCTCCCAGCCTCGCTGGGCAGTCTCCCTGCACATTTGCCATGCCTCACCCTCTGCTGTGCACCTCTCAGGTGTCTCTGGGATAGCCTTCCTTTCTGCTTTGCTCCTCTTCCTCAGCACAGAAGGGTTGGTTTCATCTGGCATCTGTCTGGATCCTTTTCTCACTCTCTGTCTTTGCTTTCCTTGCCTCAATTACTGTTTTCTCAGAAGCAACCACATGTTTATTGCTTTTTATTCTGAACTCAATCCATTTTTCTTGCTGGCAGGCAAGATGTTTCTGCTACCTAGAACTGAGCTCATTACATCCGACCTCTCCTCCCTAGCATCTGTTGAGGGGGATGGTCTTTTGGTTCTGATATGAAGCCAGGAAGCCATTACCAACTCCTGTGCTCCTCACCTCCCAAGAGTCCCAGTCCTAACTAGTTTTCTTTTTTATTTTTGGTTGCAGATGGACACAATATCTTTATTTATTTTTATGTGGTGCTGAGGGTCCAACCCAGGGCCTCACACATGCCATGCAAGCAAGTGTGCTACCACTGAGCCACAACTCCAGCTGTGATTTTATCTTTTGAGCATCCCTTGGAATTGGCCACCTTTTGCTCTTTTCCTGGCAGAACTGTGCAGGCTGTGGTCTCATCTAGCTGTCTGCAGCAGAGCACTAAGTGATGGCCTAACATCCATTCTGTTCCTTCCTAGGTCAAAATCATAAAAAACATAAAGAGCTTATCACATCTTACAAATCGCCCCCTTTGCAGTTTCCATTTCTTTTAGGATAAAATCCAAAATACTTAATCAAAATGCTTAACTCAAAATACTTAATCTAATCAGTTTTCCCAAGACCTTGTGTGATCTGGCTGGTGCTTACCTCTCTTCTCTATTCTGAGTGAGGTATCTGTGTTCTTCATCATCTCTCCTGAAATGTTCCATTTTCTCTCTGGGTCTCGACGTTTCATCACAGTGTTTCTTCCAGAGATTGCTTCCACTTTTCTGGCATGCTTAGCTTAAAGTCTTTGAAGAAGCCCGTGTAGGACACCCAGCCTCACCAACCAGGTCAGGCCTGGTCCTGCACTGCTGTTGTCATGGTACCCTTTGCTCATCCCACTTAGGATGATATGCTTTGTGTTCAGTTTTCCTGAGGGAGAGTCCTTATCTGTGTTATATGTATCACATCCTTGAACAGTTCTGAGACCAAAATTCTTTTTTTTTTTAAGTTCTCTCCATCTTGGATTGGTTCCTCTGCCTTGGGGCTTAGCTAATTCAGAGCAGGGGGTGTGGGAGAGGACAATGACCTAATATTTCAGGACTAATTCAATCATTCAACCAATATAGTTTTTTGTTTATTTTTTAGTTATAGATGACACAATATTTTTATTTTTATGTGGTGCTGAGGATTAAACCCAGTGCCTCACGCATGCTAGGCGAGTGCTCTACCTCTGAGCCACAACCCCAACCCCATCATTCAACCAATATTTACTGAGCACTTAAGATGTGCAAGGCTCTGTACTGGATGATAGGGTCATCAGTGAACAAAACAGACCGAAGTCCCTGCTTTCACTGTGCTTCTGTTGAATGGGAAAGATGGAAGATACAAAGTACGATGTATAATAAATAAGGAAATTGCATAGCACATCAGAGGCAGCAGTGCTTCTGCCTCAGTGGTAGCCTGAAACCATGCAGGACAGTCACCAAGGCTTCACAGATTCTTCCCTGAGAAGCGGCCATCCCCATCACCAGGTCCTCTGCTGATGTGCTGCTTTTGTCCACACAGGGGGGGATGATGGCCTTCTCAAAGGCTGGGACACCAGGATGCCTGCTGTGTCCATCCTCACCAGCAATAGGTAATTGGCCAGGGGGCAACTCACATGCAATCCCTCCCCAACCATCACCCATGGGCCTTCCTTGCCCCCATCATCCCTTGCTCAGGGGCACTCTTTCCCTGCAGACACTCCATGGGTGTGTGTAGCATCCAGAGCAGTCCCCATCGGGAGCACATCCTGGCCACAGGAAGGTGAGTGCAAGTGAAGTCATGGGGGCCTTGCATTTCCCACCTTTCCACCTGGGTATTGTGGCGCGTGGTCTGCCGACCCTTAAGCCACAGTGCAAGGTTGGGTCAGGGGCCTTTGTCCTCCAGGGATGAGTGGGGTGGGTCTCCTGGGAGGTGTTCCCTGCTGCTGCCCTCTTCCCTTGGAGAAGTGAGGCCACTGGTTGCCTGGTTCTAGCTATGATGAGCACGTGTTGCTGTGGGACACACGGAGCATGAAGCAGCCGTGGGCAGACGTGCCTGTGCAGGGTGGCGTGTGGAGGCTCAAGTGGCACCCGTTCCACCACCACCTGCTCCTGGTGGCCTGCATGCACAGTGGCTTCAGGATCCTGAGTTGCCAGAAGACCACAGGTGAGTGGGGACCTGCCAGTCTCCTCCCCAGCCTCTGCATGATCCCAGACTACACCAGCTCTTACTGCCTGTGCAGGACTGCAGGTTCAGAAGAGCCTGTGCAGGTTCAGCACCTGGTTCCTCTGACCCCACCAGGACCGTGCCCAGGAGGTTTACTGTCTGACACCCTCACGTCTATATGGCCCACCTCCTCCGTTTTTCCTTCTGGTGAACAGCTTGACCCTGTTGTCCCAGTCCCATATGTGCTGATAACTCTTTTCCTTTCTCACAACACCTCTGCCTGGCCTCTTTGTTCTCGTGCCCTTCTCCTCAAGCCCCAGGGCCCCTTTCCCCTCCTCACTCAGCTGTGACCTCTCCTACCTCCCCTCCCTGCCCAAAGGCAGGGGCTTCTGCCCCAGAAGGAGCAGGCAGACCATCCTGGCCTGTGCCACTTGGCCATCGTCCCTAGGGTGCTACCCTGTGCCCCTGCCTCCTCCATTTACTCCCAGGCAGGCTCATAGCCTGCATAGCCATACTCAAGACCTGGCTCTGTAGCTTGCCCTTCTCCCCCGAAGCTCCTCTTCCTGTCTCTCCTCACTGTTTCTGTTGTGCCCTGAGGCTCAAGGTCATCTTAGTGATGGGGGCACCCACAGTGCCACTTGTCCTCCTGAGCCTGTTCTTGCCCATCTATACATTTTGGTTTGTTGAACCTTTCCTTATACTGCTCTGCAGGTACTTCCTCATTTCCCTGATTCTTTTTTTTTTTTTTAATACCGGGGATTGAACTCAGGGGGCACTCAACCACTGAGCCACATCCCTAGCCCTGTTTTGTTTTTTATTTAGAAACAGTGTCTCACTGAGTTGCTTAGGGCCTCACTTTTGCTTCAGCTTCCCAAGCCCCTGGGATTATGGGAGTATGTTCTCCCTGATTCCTTTTGACCATTAAATCGTTTCAGTAGCCTGTTAAACATTTCTGTGAGGTGTCCCTATTTTCTTACTGAAGAAAGTGTTGTGGATTTTCTTTTAATTTATGGGTCGTCCTGGGGAGTGGTCAGTGTACTTCAGCAGAGTGTGTCTGCTATTGGCCGGTGGTGTGCACCTAGATATCTATTGGATCTCACTGATTTGGGAGGTTGCTCTAGTTCTGTTTTGAAAGTGGGCCGCTGAAGTCTCCAGCTGCTGACTGTTCACTTTCTGTTCTACTCTCATTTCTGTCGATTTTTGCTTCATGTGTTTTGGGGCTTTGTTTATATGTGTTTTGATTGTGTGTGTCTCACTAGGGATTAAACTTGGTTTCATGCTAGCAAAGCACTATACCACTGAGCCACATCCCCATCCCTAGCTCTTTTTTTTTTTTTTTTTTTTGAGACAGGTCTCGCTGAATTGCTGGGGCTGACTTTGAACTCGCAATCCTCCTGCCTTAGCTTCCCAAGTTTCTAGGATTATAGGCGCGTGCCACCGCGTCTGGTCTGAGGCTTTGTTTTAGGTTATGTATGTTTATAATTCTCGTATCTTCCTCATGTGCTGACCCTTCTATCATTACAGTGTCCTATATGTCTGGTAACTTTTTTGGTACTAGGGCTTGAACCCAGAGGTGCTTTATCACTTGAGCCCAGATCTTTTTAAAACTTAATTTAATTTATTTTTTGGTTCTGGGGACTGAACCAAGAGTTCCTTAACCACTGAGCCACATCTGTAGCTCTTTTTTATGTTTTTAATTTGAGACAGGGCTTCTCTAAGTTGCTGAGGCTGGTCTTGAATCTGTAATCCTCTTGCCTCAATCTCCCACTGGGATGACAGGTGTGTGCCACCACACCCAGTTTTTATTTTATTTTGAGACAGGGCCTTAGTAAGTTGCTCAGGCTTGCCTTGAATTTGTGATCCTTTTGCCTCAGCATCCCAAGCTGCTGGGATTAGAGGTTAAAGGAGGTTTTCTTTATCTTCATTTTATTATTTTTCTTTCAAGTGCATAAACACATTAGCAATGTTCTAGAAGTTAAAACTAGACAAAAAGTATGCTCCAGAGAGTCTCTCTTCCTCTTCTTTCCCTTTTCCTTTTTCTATTCACTTCTTATAGGTAAGCAGTGTTATTAGTTTATGGTTATAATTGTGTCTTTTTGCAAAAATAAGCATTTTTTTCTTATTTTTCCACTCTTATAATATGGAACATAGCATTTTATGTATGCTTTTGTGTGTATTGGGGGTGGTCCTGGGATTGAACCAAGGGCCTCACACATGCTAGGGAGGTACTCTACCACTGAGCTGCACACGAGCACTTTTTGTTTTATTTGAAGATAGGATCTCACTGTTGCCCAGGCTGACCTGCTTGTGATCTTCCTGCCTGAGGCTCCTGAGTAGCTGGGATCAGAGGCGTGGCCAGTGCACCCCCCTACACCACCTTTGTTCTTTACTTACTTCTTTTAAAAATGTCATCAAGCAGGGGGCTGGGGCTTTGGCTCACTGCTTATTTCTCGTGACCTGCTGGCTCTGCTCTTCTCTGTTGTTGGCATGTGTGAGGCACCACATAAAAATAAAATAAAGGTATTTTGTCCATCTATAAGTAAAAATATATAAAAGAATAAAAGATAGGTGCATTGGCAGTGTCTATCTAGTCCCAGCACTCAGGAGGCTGAGGCAGTTGCTTGAGACCAGCCTGGGGGCCCGGGGCGTGTGGCTCAGTGATAGAGGCCTGCCTTGTGTTTGAGGCCCAGGCTCCATCCCACGCAGCAGAACACATTTTAGGTCTTGGTGCCCTCCATGTGGCCCCTGGTGCACTGCACATGACCTTCCAGCTCTGAGTGGGCTCAGGTTGCTCCAGCGCCTCACAGGGCACTCATCTTCCAGTGCACCTCCTCTTGTTCAAGCTGTTTCATGGGAGAAGGGTTTTAGGGTTGCCCCCAGAGGGGGATGGCAGAGTCAGAGGTTGGATACAAGCTGGGTTTTACCAGGCACTGCCATCTTGCAGACAGCCAACTTTGGGACCTGTATCATCTGACGGTGAAAAATGTCATCTCAGTAGTTCAAATTTTCATGTCTCCAGTTGCAAGTGAAATTATACATTTTTCTTATGTTGAAGGACTGGTTTTGCATTTTGGTCCTTGAATTATCTTTGTATGTGTTTTGTTTCCTTTTCTCTCTGGTTTCTAATCTTTTTACCTCTCAGTTTTAGAGTTTTTCTTTTTTTTCAACCTACTGGGGATTTTAGCTCTAACTGTGGAATGGGTTAGAAATTTGTCTCTGTTCTTTTTTTTTTTTTTTTTTTTTAATGTTTATTTTATTTTTTTTTTAGTTCTCGGTGGACACAACATCTTTGTTTGTATGTGGTGCTGAGGATCGAACCTGGGCCGCACGCATGCCAGGCGAGCGCGCTACCGCTTGAGCCACATCCCCAGCCCTGTCTCTGTTCTTGATTTTGCCATTGAGGTATTTTTTTCTCCATGTAAAAGATTTTTTTTTTTTTTAAACAAAATCTAATCATACTTAACAATTTTGGGAGTTTTCTTTTCTTTTCTTTTTGGGGGGGGTGCCAGGGATTGAACCTAGGGGTGCTTAACCACTGAGTACATCCCAGCCCTTTTTAATTTTGAGACAAGGTGTCTCCTAAATTGCTTAGGGCCTCACTGAGTTGCTGAGGCTGGCCTCACACTTGAGGTCTTCCAGGTTCAGCATGTCCTGGATCAGGGCTCAGCCCAGTCTTTGGCTCCCTGCCGAGGGCTCTGCATTACTTCACTGGAGGTGTGTTTCTTCCAGGTGGCATGGAGCTGGCCTTGCTGTGAGGACAGTGTGGTGCTTGTCTGCATGGGTGGCTGGCTGTGCACACTGGCAGCTAGGCTGCTCTGATACCCACTCTTCACCTCTCAAGTCGCTGCCACTTTGGGTGTCATGGCATACTCACTGCTTGTTTCTCTGTGACCTGCTGGCTCTGCTCTTCTCTGTTGTTCTCAGTGTTTAGGGGAGTTGTACTCTTGTGGTGCTGTCTTCATGCTGATGTTCTAATGAGCTCTGAATGCCTCTGGATCCTTTTCCAAACAGGCTGGCCACGTTACACGAGTTGGTCCTCCTTCCTGCCACCCACAAAACAGCACTGAGTTTATTCTGCCTCCCACTGCTCTTCCCATTCTTAGTGGCTTTTTTCCCCTATTCAACTTTTACATCATCATATAAAGATACATATTTTTTGCAGTGCTGGGGATCCCAGGACCTGGCACGTGTGCTCTAGTGTTTTTCCTTCTTTGCCTCACCTACTTTTTCTCCATCTCAGTTCATGGTGGAGGACTCTTAGTGCCTGCCCTGACAAGGGCTGGCAGCTTGTGGTCTTTATGGGCAGAGTTTGTTTGGGTAGCCTTTTCAGAAAGGCTTGGGGTGGTGCTCCTGGAATCCTGGAAGGCTCTTTGCTGCTTTGTGTAACCTTGATACTTGAAGAGAAGTCTGCTGGTAAGATTTTGACTCACTTTCTTTGCTTGAATCTTTTGAAAATATATATTCCTGCATTGCTTGGCTTGCTGCTTTAGGAGTCTGATGGCTGCTGTAAGTAGTTTGCTTTTTCCTGACTGGAGGGAAAAAAAGCAGTGTTTTTAAAAACTGCTTTTAATAAAAATTTTAAAAGGTATAACATAAAATATGCCACTTTAACTTTTTTTTTTTCTTCCTAACAGTCCTGGGGATGGGACCTAGAGCCTCCTGTGCGTACTGGGCCAGCGCTTTCCTGCTGAACCCCCACTGCAGCCTAGCCATTTTAAATGCACGTTGCATAGCCATGGCCACTGCTCATCTTGTGACTCCCACCAGCTGCTCTCTGCTTGTCTGATTGCCTGCTGTAGGTACTTGACACAGTGGGGTCAGAAGGATCAGGCCTTTCATAAACTCTTTCACTTGGCTTCTGAACTTTTCTGGATTCATCCTTTGCATCAGGAGCCAGAACTTCCTAAAGGCTGTTCACACATTTGTCTGCTGACAGACGTGTGGGTGGTTTCTACCTTGCCACTGTGTTGAGTTTTTTTTCTTAATCTTTCAAGCTGAATGATTTCACTAGGGGTCTGTCTCAGACTTCAGTATTCCAGGTTGATTTTGTCATTACGTTGTTGGCTGTTCTGGGAGGTGTTTGTGGTTCACAGTTTTGAATGTTAACTGTTTCATTATTTCCTGCCTGTTGGAGCCCCCTTTTCTGGACATGAATGCTTAGTGAATTTAGATTGCAGAGCACTCTCACCACACTGGTCCCTCCCCTGCACTGTTCTTGGTGGCACTTGCCCCTAAAGGGTGTCTCTGTCCATTCCTTTACTAGCTCTCTGAAGGCACAGCTTATTCTGAATCTGTAGAAGGTGATTTTGCCAGGAACTGGTGCTATGTTTGCTGGATGAGGACTGCTGGGGTGGGGGTCCTTACTGCCCAGGGGAGGTCTCTGGGACAGCCTCCTGGGAGTGTCCTCCCCAGGGTCAGCCCATATCATTGCCCAAGGGCCCTGCCACTGTGTTTGCTCTCTGGAGCCACCTCTGCCCTGTGAAGTCCCTGGGCTGTAGTGTCGTCCTGGCCTTCCTTCAGTGTTCATTATGCTTCTGGCGCACATCACTGTGCACTATAACTCCCTGTACATCAAAGGTAGTGGCAATGGCACTTTCTGAGTTGTGATTTAACATCTAAGCTGACTAGAAGTCTGAGTGATGGCTGGCAGTTTTCCCAGTGGGCACCTTAGCTCCCTTCTTCAGGTTCTTGCAGCTGCTCTTATTGGTGTGGTCTTCTCCTGGGCTGTGGACCTGTTCCCGTTTGGCTACACTTCCTTCCTTTCTCTAGAGGTAATGCCTCTTCCATGCCACCATGGCTGTGCACTGTGGGAACACTGTTGGCCTCTTTCCAGCCCTGCCCCACCCTCCAAGCTGCCCTAGGATCAGCTTGGAAGGAAACCATAAATAAACTTCATATGGACCTTGCTAGGGAATGCACAGTCTGCTTGTGCCTTTGGCCACAAATTACCACCAGCATAGTGCAGCCAGGGCCCTTCACTTGCAGTTCCTTGCACATGCCGTGGCCTTTCTGGCCTCTGTACCCAGCACACAGTCCCCTTTGCCTCATCTCCTCCCATCTGGCTGACTCATTTTTCCTTTAACCTTTGCTTTTCATTACCCCCCCCCCACCCCGTGTTGGGGATCCAACCCAGGGGTGTTACCACTGAGCTACACCCCCAATTCTTTTTATTTTCAGACAGGGTGTTGGCTAAGTTGCCCAGGCTGTCTTCAAACTTGGAATCCTCCTGCCTTGCTAGGATTACAGGCATATGCCACTGCACCTGGCTCCCTCCCCTTTTTCAGTTTTGAGGGTTTTGCTAGTTGCTTAGGCTAGCCTCGCACTTGTGATCCTGCCTCAGCCCCCCGGGTGTGCACCACCACACCCACCTGCTTTAAGCCTTCAGTGGGGCAACCCCCTGAGCAGCTTTTGTTGGACTCTCCAGCTAGGAGAAGGTGCCTACGCATGTGGTTCTCTAGCCCTGGCTGTTCCTCTCTGAGGTTCATCCTGATGGTTTCTCTACAGACACGCTGACTGCTCTGAAACTTCCCTTTGAGGGTAGATGGGGCTGTCAGTAGGGATGATCAGCTCCAAGTAACACTGTGGTTCCTGTTCTGTCTTGCTCCAGAGAAGCAGGAAGTGGTGGTCATGGCATCCCACACGCTGCCCAACTCACTGGTATATGGGGCCGACTGGTCCTGGCTCCTCGCCCGTTCCCTGCAGCCTATTCCCTCCTCCTCCTTTCCTCTCAGCGAAGTGGGCGCTAGACTGGCAGACTGGGCCTACGGCCTAAAGCTTGTAAATACATCACCAGCAACCTCCCTTCAAGCTATGGTAGACGACGGGGAGGGCCATGCCAGGTCCCAGCTAAAGGCTTCTCTACTGGACAGGAAGAGTAGCAGCCAGAACTATGACTACACCTCCTACCCAGAAGGGATGAACTTGGATTCCAGCCTCCTGGCCACCTGCTCCTTTTATGACCATGTTCTTCACCTCTGGAAGTGGGAGGCCAGCTGAGCATGAGGTCGCTAAGACCCTTCCCAGCTACACCAGGAGTGACTTCAGGAGTTACAGTCGTTCCTGCTGGGCCACTGCATGATATGTCTGGCAGTGATTGGGGTTTTCCATCTCCAAAACTCAAGTTTCTCTGGTAGTTTGATCTCAGCCCTTCATATGTGTTTAAGCATTTGTATTGATTAAATGAAGCTGTTTTGGGGGAAAAATTACTTTATCACATCAAAAGTAATTATATGGGCTGGGGTTGTGGCTCAGCAGCAGAGCATTTGCCTAGCACGTGCGAGGCTCTGGGTTTGATCCTCAGCATCACATAAAAAACAAATAAAAAATAAAGGTATTGTGTCCAACTACAACTAAAAAATAGTTTTTTTTAAAAAAAGTAATTATATTCCAGGTGTGGTGGTGCATGCCTGTAATCCCAGTAGTTTGGGAGGCTGAGGAAGGAGGATTGGGAGTTCAAAGTCAGCCTCAGCAACTTAGCGAGGCACTTAGCAACTCAGTGAGACCCTGTCTCTAAATATAATGGTAAGAAGGGCTGAGGATATGGCTCAGTGGTTAAGCACCTCAGGTTCAATCCTCAGTTATCAAAAAAAAAAAAAAAATAGGTCAGTACTCTAGCACTAAGTTATATTCCTGGCCTGGAAGTAATTTTAGAACATGAGAAGGCTAGGCACATGCTTATAATCCCAATGACTCAGGATCACAAATTGAAAGCCAGCCTGAGTAATTTCGTGAGACCTCATATAAAAAGGGGAAAAAAGAAAGTTGGGGGAATGGCTTAGTGGTAGAGTACCCTTGGGCTCAATCCCTGGCACCACAGAGAGGGGACAATCCTCCAATCACATGATAGAATGAAAGGTGAAGAGGGGAGAAGATGTGTGTACATTCTGAGCCACCTTGGTCATAAAGTGACAATGGGGGCTGAGGTTGTGGCTCAGTGGTAGAGTGCTCGCCACATGTGAGGCCCTGGGTTCAATCCTCAGCACCACATATAAGTAAATAAAATAAAGATATTGTGTCCAACTACAACTAAAGAAATTTTTTAAAAAAAATAAAGTGACAATAGGGTGTCACTAATCATTTCCTCTTAGTGGCAATAAACAGATCAGCTTCCATGTCCTAAACAGTCATCTCTTACTTTTTTTGGGGGGGGTGGGTACCAGGGATTGAACTCAAGGGCACTGAGCCACTCCCCAGCCCTATTTTGAATTTTATTTAGAGACAAGAGTCTCACCGAGTTGCATAGGACCTTGCAGTTGCTGAGGCTGGCTTTGAACTTGCTATCCTCCTGTCTCAGCCTCCCAAGCCACTGGGATTACAGGCATATGCCACCACGCCCACCTTTAATATTTAGTTGTAGGTAGACACAACCCCTTTATTTTTATGTGGTGCTGAAGATCAAAACCAGTGCCTCATCTGAGCTAGGCGAGCATTCTACCACTGAGCCACAACTCTAGCCCCAGCACCTCACTTTTGCTGAGATTAGCTTTGAACTCACTGTCCTCCAGCCTCAGCCTCCCAAGCTGCTGGGATTACAAGCATGTACCACTGTGCCCAGCTGGCCTTATGTTTTGGTGGCACACCCCCATATGCCAGCAAAAACCAAAGTGGTCATGACACATTTTTCTACCTCAAAAGGAACAATCCCTGTTGGTGGCCCATTTATTGTTTTTTTTTTTTTTTTTTGGGTACCACAGACTGAACCCAAGGGCACTTTGCCATTGAGTTACATCTCTAGCGCATTTTATTTTTCATTTTGAGACAGGGTATTAGTTGCTTACAGTCTCATTAAATTGCTAAGGTGGGCCTTGAATTTAGGATTCTCCTGCCTCAAGCCTCCCAAGTCACTGGGATTACAGGTGTGAGCCACACCCAGTTGCTGCCAATTTAGAGTTTGTGTAAAGAGATTTCATGTGCCTGGTGCAGTGGCGAACGCCTGTAATCCCAACATCTTGGAAGATTGAGGCTAGAGGATTGCAAATTCAAAGCTGACCTCAGCAAAAGCGAGGCACTAAAAAAACTGAGACCCTGTCTCTAAACAAAATACAACATAGGGCTGTGGATGTGGCTCGGTGGTTGAGTTCCCCTGAGTTCGATCCCCACGCCACCCCCACCCCCACGCGCCACCGAGTTTTAGAACATGTATGGGTCAGCTAAATCTTAAATGAAACAGATCTGAAGGCCTAACTCAGCAGACTAGTCAACAGAGCCCAGTTTGACACCAATTTGCATGTGGCTTCATCTTTAGGTTTCCCCAAGGAGGCAGTTATTTTCACCTGACCAATTGCTTGGGATCCCAAAAGGAACATGATAGGTTTAGTTTTGGGGGTGAATTCATCAGCTTTATCTGGTTCATGCAGCCTTATAAATTTTTACTGGTATGGGCTGAGTGATATGCGCAAACCTGACTTCTAAAGTTGCATGGACTCTGTTATGTAGCATACATTCCACCACCTGATGCCAACCACACACTGCACAGGGTAACACTTTTCTTTCTTTTTTTAAAGTTGTAGATAGACACAATGCTTTTTTTTTTTTTTTTTTTTTTGACATGGTGCTAGGACCAAACCCAGTGCCTCACACATGCTAGGCAAGTGCTCTACCACTGAGCTACAGCCCCAGCCCAAGTAGCAAGCTTTTAATAGAAACGGGATGGAGAAACTGCCCCCTACTCCTCCAGGAACTCAAGATCCCAGGCTGGGTCAGAGCAGCCTCTAGTTCCAAGTTTCTAACGTGGGAAGTTCTTGGGATACAGCTGGAAGAGCTTGCCCTCCTGTGTGGGCTCAAAGCCGTACTTTTCCAGGTTGTCAGGACTGAAAGTGCCTTCTTTAAAGTCCTTTTGGATAGCAGGTGCAACTGTTTCCAGGAAGAGTGCTTTGGCAGTGAGTGGTGTGTCTGTGCCTGCAGGAGCTCGGTAGTTCACATAGGGCTTGAGCTTGAAGCCAGTCAAGTCTGGGACAACAAATTCTGGGACCTTTTCCTTTATCTGCACAAACTTCCAGCCTGAGGCACGGATGCCTGTGCCCTTGGCGCCCCGTCCCTTGTTAAAGGTGCGCGGCCCTCGTTTACTGGTCCACTTGCTCATCCTGTCTGCTCCCCGCACCAAGCCTTGAGTCACTGCGGTCAGGAAACCCATGACGTTCCCTGCAGGAAACAGCTTTGAAAGGTCAGCACCGAGGATGGCTGAGAAGACCCCGGACCCCGTGGTGGAAAACCTGGACTCAACCCCGAGGGGTAGAGGATCCAGGTCGGATCCTCCTTGAACAGCCACCCCATAAGATCCCTGTCCCCGCGGGCGTAGAGGGCCCGGACCCCATACTCGGGGACTGGAGAGGAACCGGAACCAGACCCCGCGGGCGGAAAGGACGCAGCACCCCCTGGAAACTGACGGACCGACCTGAGCTGGCGGCTCTTGAGCTCGGCCTCGCGCTCCCACTCTGCCTGCGACAGTTCGGGCAACTAGCCCCCGGCCTGAGCCAAAACAAGTGCTGGGGGACCAGAGCTGCACAACCCGACTGCGATCTCGCCGTACTTCCGACCGACGGCCGACCAAGCGCCCTGCAACAAGAGCAGCTCCGATTGGCCGCTGCCGTATCCGACGCGCAGCCGTAGTTTCCCGAGGGGGCGTAGCCTAAGAGACTTGGCCAATGGGTGGAGAGACCAGAGGCGGGGCTGCGGCAGCTTGGGACCCGGGGAGTCAACAGGCGCGCCCGGAAGTGGGGGTCCAGGCCCACCCCTGTGGTGGGTAGGGCGCGCGCCGGCAGTTCGCAGCGGGCCGCCTGTGGCGCCGGGCGCGGCGCCTACAACCACCGGCGCGGCTCCGAGGTGGCCCCTGATGACCCTTCGTTTTCCTCGGGACCCCGGGGTAGTCCCTGAGGACTCTACGTTGTCCTGAACGGGCCCGAGGTGTCCTGGGCACATGTACACTACTGTTAAGGGGGGGCTGTTCCTCGGGAATCGTCGGAGGGTCGGGGAACGCGGGCCCTTCCGTCCCTCGGCGGCCGCGGCTCGGACCTGTAGCAGAAGGGCGGTCCAGTGACGGGCCGCCTGCGCCTCTCCCCTCTGACCGAGGGAGTCAGGCCCTCTTGGTCCACAGGTTCATCACTTCGGGGCCCGGAAAACCCACCCTGTTACTCCAGCTCCGCTTCCCCGTCGCCTCCCCCCTACTCTGATGGCCCCGAGGTGTCCTGGTCATTTGCTCCTCTTGATGCATCCCCCGCGCCGGATGACCCCTTCACGGACACTGCCCTTCCGGGTCACGCCCCCTCCAGGACAACTGCCTTTTCCGGCGGTTGCATCCCCGGGCCATGACCCTCCCCACCGCTGTCCTTTCCGGCCACACCCCTTCCCAGCAGTTGCTTTACCCGTCTGGTGCCCTCCCGGCCGCTCCCCTCCCCCGCTGGATCATCCTAGTTCCTCCAGCCATACCCTGTGCCCGACACATTCACCCCTCCTTGAACAGCCACCCCATAATACCCCTGTCCCCAGCCAGTGTTGAGCCTACCCCACACGGCCTCTCCAGACCCTGGCTGTGCTGTCCAGACTCTTCCGCTGAGCGCTGGGAGTAGAGCCAGTGGCTTGGCTGCTGTTGTGAGTTCCCCTTGGGCCACGTGAGGGCTGTTTACAGGAGAAGGAAGCCGCAGTGAGACAGCAGATGCTTCTGAAAAACAGCTTCTTTTCAGGAGAACAAAGGTGCAGAGGTGTTTCCTTCCAGTGAGAATGTAATTTGATTCTGAAAGTAGCGGGGAAGGCGCTAGTAAAGTGTTTCCTCAACCTGTCTCCTCACCCTTTGCTCTGCTTACAGTCATGCGGGAAGAGGACGATGTCTGCTCAGAGGTGGGTATACCAGGTATCTGGTGAGAGGCCTTTCCTTAGAACCCCCACTCAGGAACTTCTCCATCTAGAGAAGGGTTCTCTGCCTCCCTCCTCTGCCTGGACTTCCTGAAGCCTGAGGACTGACTGGGGTCAGTTGCCTTGCCAGAGCTCACACTGGTTGCTAGATAGCCAGGCTTTCACAGTATGGACAGTTGCATGTGGCTGTTGGATGACATTTGAGACCATCTTTTCATCCCTTCAGGTCCGGTTTCGCTTGAGACTTTGCCTGCTTGCTTTGCTTAGGGTCTTTTTTCAGTCCAGCACTACAGCCATATCCCAAAGGCTTTTTTGTTCCTGAGCCAGAAAAGTAAATGCATTAAACAGCAGAAAGCTAGAGACACTCCATCATTGCAGGCAATATAAGTAGGTTAGACCTTTGCTTGGATAATCTGACTGCACCAGACTTCAGAGGGGCACACTTAGATGAGTGGAGGGAGTGGTGGGGTGCCCTTATGCTCCCCAACCAATAAGCTCCTGAGAGCTGAGTGGGGACAAAGAAGGAGAGACGCTGGGTACCTCAATCCTAAAGCAAGAGGTGCACTGTGCGCATAGTCACATGCAGCACAAGGGTGTTTCAGCCAACAGAAGGCCATGCGTACAACAGTATGCAATAGAATTGTTTTGCCTGGTGAGTTCAGTGCTCTCTTAGTTTGTATGAGCACACCCTGTGACATTCACATAATGATGAGAACACCTGCCAGTGAATTTCTCAGAGGGTGTCCTCACTCAGACTGACGACTGAACCTGCCTCCTGCACCAAGTGCACAGGGATGAGCTTTCTGCATCTCTCACTCTGGTCTTGATGCAGAATTTTGCCTTAGAGACGCTTTGCCTGGTGCCTTCCTGCCCTCCTTGGCTTTTCTGGCATGGCTGTTGTATCTGAGACCTGTTTCTCTGAAGGTTGGGGCTTTGGTCCATGGCACTTGGGTAGAAACTGGAAAGGATTAGTAGGTGGCCTGCCCTTCCCCATCTAGCTCCTGGCTGCTTGGGAGCAGGGTGGGTGCAGGAGAATGGAGAGTGGCTGCATGTCTGGCCCATCTTAGGCTTTGGGAGCCAGTCAGCCTTCTCTGTTAGTTGCTCACTCACCTTGTCTGAATTTCTGAAGTTCTGGTCAGTGCCCTTCTCAGACACAGCAGGGAGATGTCTCTGCTCTTTCCTCTTTGGCATGTGAACTGATATTGGATGTCCCCCAAATCCAGAGGGCTCCTCAGAGTTTAGTTTAGTTAGTTAGTTTGTTTGTTTGTTTCTTTCTCTCTCTCTCTTTCCTTCCTTCCCTCCCTCCCTCCCTCCCTCCCTTCCTTCCTTCCTTCCTTCGTCTTTTTATGCTTCCCAGGGTGATCTTGAACTCCTGGGCTCAAGTGATCTTCCTTCTTTGGCCTTCTGAGCAGCTGGAACTAAACCGAATACAGGCCTCAGCAACCACCCACCTTCTCAGGGTTTCTGTGCACAGCAGTTATTTGGCTCCCATAGGGCACCAAGAGATGATCTTGGCCTCCCCTGTGGCTGGGGCTTGCTCTCCTGTGCTTACATCTCAAGGATGAGAGCCCAGGATTCAGGTGTGTTAGTGATGTACAGGGCATTTGCTGTCAGCAACCCTTCCTGTGTGTCCCAGTGTCTGAGGAGGACAGGTTGCTCCCTATCTGCCATTGGAGGCAGGCCCAGAGGACCTCAGCAGCTCTGGCAAGGTCACTTCTCTCTGGAATCTCCAGAGGTGCTAACTTCCTCCCTACCTTCCAACTCTACTCTTGCTCCCTGACCAGGCCCAGGCTGGGAATCCAGGCCATTTGTCTGTTCAACCTGAGTGCTGCTTTCCTCTCCAGGCTGGCTTCTGTATAGGCACTGCCCTGCGTTCCTGGGGGCTGCAGTTCATGGAGGAGCATTCACAGTCCACCATGGTAATCACAGGCTTTCCTGGGGATGGACCTGGTTGGGCCAACTGGTGGCTGTGGTCTGCCTTGCTGACGGGTGCACTTTGTCCTGCCCACCCAGCTGATCGGGATTGCAATTGGAGCCCTCCTGGCCCTAGCCTTTGTCAGTATTGCTGTCTTTTTTGTATACAGAAGGGTTAACCGATTCCGTAAGTATCTTGGTTTGTACTGTGGCTCTAGGGGGAGGGACAGGGCTCATATGTGTGTGGGTGTGTGTCCATGTCCTATGGGCATTTGGACTCTAGGCGTGTGGTTTTGTTGGAATCCAGGTTCAGGCTGTGGTTTCCAGTCTTTGCAGAGCCTTTTCTGCCTCCCTTTCCCAAGCAAGGATCTAGTGAGAAGAAATGAGATTCCTCTGTGATCTGAGACAGGCACTGATGTCTGAGGGGTGGCTGGGGGACAGGACAGGCAAGAACACAGTTTATCTTCTAGCACCTGTATTTCCAGCCCCTGGCCAGTGCTGCGCTTTTATTTTAGCTCAGGCAATTTCACCATAAACCCTCTCAGGGCCATGCCCAGGATGGGGGCTTTCCCACTTCACAGTGTCCCTTCCCTCCCCTTGCAGGACAAGTGCACCCCACTCCTCAGTACAGGTTCCGAAAGCGGGACAAAGTGATGTTTTATGGTCGGAAGATCATGAGGAAGGTAATTTGCTCATAGCCCTGGGTGGTACCTTGGCTCTTTCCTGAACAGCACCCTGGGGAGTGGAGACCACTACTCCCCAGGTTCCTTAAGCTTCTGGTTCCTGCACTCTGGGAGTACATTGCTGAGGGGTCCATGACCCTTGCTGCTGGGCACAGGATTTTGGGGGGTGTCATAAGTCATGCTAAATGTTTTCTGCTTTCCCCAACTAAACCAAATACATTTTATTGGAAATATCCCTGGCCTTGTTGACCTCAAACCACCTGGTCTGGAGGGCTGGAGTAGGGTGGGTGTCTGATTTGAAGCAGTTAGCTTGCTTTGACCAGTGCAAGGACAGGAGGCTCTTTGCCCTTGGCCATCTGAAGTGCAAGTTTCTGTCAGCGCGAAGTGAGGAGAGACAGCTGCTTTCCAGGAATATTTCTAGGGGCAAGTCAGGGGGCATAGAGGGCCATGCACCTACCCTCAAATGGGTGGTCTCTACAAGGACTCAGGAGGTTAAGCTGAGCAAAGGTCCAATCCTCTGGGGCTAGGGAGCCAAGTTTCCTGATGGCCTATGGAAAAACACTGAAAAGTGTCTCTTGTGGTTCTGGAACCTTATAAGTACTGAGTGGTGTCTGGGGGACAGGACAGGCAAGAACATAGTTTATCTTCTAGCACCTGTATTTCCAGCACCTGGCCAGTGCTGCACTTTTATTTTAGCTCAGGCATTTTCACCATAAACCCTCTCAGGGCCACGCCCAGGGTGTTCCTCCTGTGTTGGGGTATAGGAGTTAGTAGTTAAGGAGCTCCAACCTGGAGATAAGCAGTCTAGGTTGAACCCTTGTTTGCCTGTACAAATCTGCCACATCTCACACCCTGCCGCAGTTCTGCAAAAGCCAGCAGGTGTGGAGCCACGGAGTTCTGACAGTTTGGCTGCTTGAGGCCATCAAGGGCATCCTGTGGATATGTGGGGCTGTGTGTGTCCCCTGAGTCTGGCATTCCCTTCCCTCAAGGAGCCAAGAGGTTGGGGGGGATTGTTGCAGATGGCCCTGGAAGCTGAGAGCAGTATGGTGGGCCACCCACGGGCAATTCCTGAGGTCTGGCCCCTGAGTGCTCAGGTCTGCCTGTTCACAGGGTGTGTAACACATCTGTTTGTCCTACAGGTTACCACACTCCCCCACACACTTGTGGGGAACACAGCAGCACCCCGGCAGCGGGCCAGGAAGAGAACTAAGGTGCTATCTTTGGCTAAGAGGTACTGGGAACTTCCTCCTAATGGGTACTGCAAGTCTGTTGGAATCCTCACTAGTGCTGTGCTCCTTCCACATCAGAGGAGCACTGAGGGCATTGGTTTTTAATTCTTCTGTTCTTGCTCAAGGTAAATGTGTCTCTGCTTCTTAGAATTCTACGTTTCAAGAAGGAATACCCCACCCTGCAGCCGAAGGAGCCCCCACCTTCGCTGTTGGAGGCTGATCTCACAGAGTTTGATGTGAAAAATTCTCATCTGCCATCAGAAGTTCTGTACATGCTGAAAAATGTTCGGTAAGAGAGTGATGGGCGCAGGAGGACTTGCCATAGCATGGGCATTCCCTCAACATGCTTCTCCCTGCAGCCATCTCTGTCTTGGCTTTGTTGTGTCAGAAGGTATTGGCAAGCCAGACTTCTTTCTGGGACTGCTGGTCTCTGTGCCCTGGAGTGGTCGGTTGTTGGGTCAGGCTGCTCCAGTAGCAAGGCCTCATGGTCCCCTCGCCTCCTCACCTGTTCTTAGTGTCTCCATTTTCAGTGGTAAACCCAGAGTAAGCACAAGAAGCGTGTGGAGGGATCAAAAGCTGCACATCTGAGCATCTGACCCTGAGCATCTTTCCTCTTTCTGGTACCAGCACCCCATCCCAAGAGGGCACCTTGGCCTTTGGTTGTTTTTGTGTCTGTCTCATATTCATGGTCATAGCCCCAGAAGTTCTTTGAGCTGATGGGAGTCTCAGAAGTTTAAAATTCTGTTTGACAGTGATGCCAGATGACCTGGGTCTGCCATACAACATGGGCAGGTTGATCTGGGTCAGCAATAGATCTGCAACCCTAGCTCTCATGCAAGTGGGGACAATGGCCTGTGTCCTCTTGAGCCTCTTTCAAAGCACATCCCTCACCCCGCCTTCCCTGGGTGGGTGTCCACAGTGCATTCTGCTCATTACAGGGTCCTCGGCCACTTTGAGAAGCCACTGTTCCTGGAGCTGTGCAAACACATGGTCTTTGTGCAGCTGCATGAGGGGGAGCACATCTTTCGGCCAGGAGAGCCAGACACCAGCATCTACGTGGTGCAGGATGGGCGGCTGGAAGTCTGCATCCAGGACGCTGTGAGTCCAGGGCCAGGGGCCTGCAGGACAGGGCTGGGACTACTGTGCCTCCACCCAGCTGTTTGTCAGCTCCACATCAGAAAGTTAGTATAAGATTTAAACTGTAGGGCTGGGGCTGTAGCTCAGTGGCAAAGCACTTGCCTAGCATGCATGAGGTGCTGGGTTTGATCCTCAGCACCACGTAAAAATTAACAAATAAAGACATTCTGTTCTTCTACAACTACAAAAAAATTTAAAAAAAAAAGATTTAAACTGTAACTCTTTGGGGAGAAGGCACACCTTTCTCCCCACAACCAAACAGCTGCTGTGGACCCTGTGTGTTCTTTCCCATAATGCACTTGTCTCTCAGCTGGTCTTAGCAATGGTTTTGTTTCTGTTAAAATATTGGTATACTTTAAACATTAAAAGTTTTTCTTCCAAGTCCTCAGAACACTTCTATTAATGATTTGATAGATAAATCATTATGTTGATATGTCATGATCACTTGATCCCTTTTCCCATTTAAGGTGTTTTTCACCTAGGAGCTAAATATTTGTGCCTTGCCGGTGCCCAGTCTGTCCTTCAGAGGGCAGTTGCTGGGGCAGGATTGCTGGTTGCACTCTCCCTGGCTCTTTTTGTTGTGTTGCTTTCTGAGAGTATGGTATCAGTATTTTTTCCTGGTGCTGTCTGACCTAGGCTTCCCCATCATATGCCGCTGTGTAAAGAATGCTTAGGGAGTCCTAGACCTTATGTAATGGCTGCCCCTGACCTTGCAGAACCTGTAGTTCCATTGGTTCCCACCTGCCCTTGTTCTGAGAGTGGGCAGTGGTCCCAAGATAGTTCCCACACTGTCCTTTCTGGCCAGGATTGTTGATTCTTATAGGTTAGTCAATGGCTGGGCTTGATAGGTTAGATAGAAAGGATGGGCTTGGGTTTTTCCAGTCTCCAGGGGTCAGAGCCAGCAAATCCTAGGGCACCTGGCCACCCAGCTGATAAACAGACTCCTGGTCTGATGTGCTAGGGGCCTCCCAGAAGGACTGGAGCTACCTCTCTATGGCCCTTGACCTGGATGTGAGGGACTCATGAGGGTGACCAGTGCCAGATGTGGACGACTTCAGAAGGGACTTTCCTGGGCCAAGCTGAGATGAGCTTTGTATATTTAATCACTAGGTTGCATTTTTTGTTGTTGTTGTTATTTTGCCTAGTAGAAATTATGTTAGAATTCCATAGTTTTTACTGATAGTAACTAAATTTATTCCTCATAGCCCTTGTAATTAGTCCAGAAAACCAGCTTAGGTTTGTGAAATTTCACGCAAATATGCCCAGTGAGGATAGGTCATGACCTTGAGCTGTGGCTGAGTTCAGTAGAGTTTCTTCATCCATTTCATCCCTCCTCTTTTTTTCCTTGTTTCAACCTTATGAACCCTCTGCTTCCACTGACTCCAGCCAGTCTATGCCTTTCATCTAGATGCCCACTTTGCTTTTTAAAATTTATTTATTTTTATCTGGTGCTGAGGATCAAACCCAGGGCCTCACCTATGCTAGGCAAGCACTCTACTGCTGAGCCACAACCCCAGCCCCTAAGGTGCCCACTTTTTGATGCAACTTGGAGATGGAGGCCAGGCAAGCCTCACTGGTCCTAGCTGGGCCTCTCAATGCCCTAGTGGGTACCCTGTGAACCAAAACTTTCTCTCCTCTTCCTGCACAGGATGGCACTGAGGTGGTAGTCAAAGACGTGTTGGCAGGAGACAGCGTGCACAGCCTCCTCAGCATTCTGGATGTCATCACTGTGAGTGTCTACGTCACAGCCGGTGCCAGGGTCCTTGGGTCTATCATCGAGGCCTCACTCACTCCTCCTGTCCTGCCTGGAAAGCAGGTCGCTCGTGGTTAGAGGCCAGTTCTCCACAATGACATGAGGTAGAGGACTGGTCTAGTATGGGAGGGACCTTCATTCTGACCACATGAACTGGTGGGGTCTCCATGGGAACAGCTTCAGTAGTGTGTTTAAGATAGCCAGGAATTTGATAAAAGATTTTAATTGCCTCTTTTTTTTTCCTAATACCAGGGTTTGCACTCAGGGGCACTCGACCACTGAGCCACATCTCCAGCACTTTTTTGTATTTTATTTATAGAAACAGGGTCATCCTGAGTTCTTAGGGCCTTGCTAAGTTGCTGAGGCTGGCTTTGAACTTGCGATCCTCCTGCCTCAGCCTCCTGAGCCTCTGGGATTATAGGTGTGTGCCACTGTGCCTGGCTTCAGTTGTCTTTTTTTTTTTTTTTAATCTTTATTTTATTTTTTTTATGTGGTGCTGAGAATTGAACCCAGTGCCTCACAGATGCTAGATGAGGGTGCTACCACTTGAGCCACATCCCCAGCCCTCAGTTGTCTTAATTTTAAGAGACTAGTGTTAGACTCTAACACATGCTTGTGCTACAATATTCAAAAGACATAAAAGTTGTAGAGCAAAATGTTTCCTTTTGTCCTCAGGCCCTAGATCCTTCCCAGGAGGGACCTGACACCAGTTTCATACAGATCCTATGTGGCACCTTTCCATTGTCCCATCTCATGCAGCCAACAGAGTTCTGGTCTTCAGTGTATATCACATTGTATTTGAAGGCCAGGCTATAGGAGAAATTCTTAAGGTGAACTCGCTGGGTCTTGGGGAGCACATTTGTAGTACTGAAAGGTGATTGCTGGTCCCCCACAGTTGCAGAGCTTGGTCCTCCCAGATGTGTGCAGCTGCTCATTTTCCCCGCCCTCGCAGCATAGCGAGTAGCCTGAGTTGACATTTCCTAGTCTGACAATTAAGCAAATAGCCAGCCTCTCACTTTTTACTTTCTGTGATGAGCAGTTCCTAATGTGGCATAGAGGCAGCTAGTCAGACCAGCCTCAGCCCACATCTCTGTCTCTCCCTGTTGGCAAGAGTATGATACCCTTCCTGTCTTCTTGTTAAATCCCTTTGGCAGTGCTGGGATTGAACCCATGCTAGTCAAGTGCTTGACCACTGGTAGAGCCTCTGCTCCTTTCTTCTGCAGTGCAGCAGTTCTTGGGTGTGGCATTTGCAGCTTGGAGCACATTTGTTTCCATTTGACTCTGAAGCTGCACTGCAGCAGCATCCTGGGCATGTTGGGCAACTTTGACCTCAGCTCTCTCAACTGTGTTGCCACATCTCTGAAGCAGTGAAACAGAAGCTTGGCAGGGTGTGTTCATGCAGACTGCACAGGAGTTCACAGGCTTCCTAGGGAACCTTGTGGGATGCCTGGGTTAGACTCTCTGATTCAACCCTCAGCTTTGTCCAGGAGGCAGCAGGCTCCAAACAGATGCTGGGGTGTCCCATGTATCCATGTTGCTCTCTGCCAGATTGGCTAAGGCATGCTTTGCACTGTTTAGGGTCTGGAGGTGTGTCCCCCAGGACTGGTGTGTTTTCACAACACTCTTGGCCTAGGCTGGGGTGGAAAAGGATACCCTTTGTTATTGTAGATGGATAGCATGCCTTTATTTATTTGTTTATTTTAAGTGGTACTAAGGATGGAACCCAGTGCCTCACATGTGCTAGACATGCACTCTGCCACTGAGCTAAGCCCTAGCCCTGGACCAGACTTTGAAAGGCCAGCACTCAGTTTTGAGGGAGCCACCCACCGGGTGGGGGTTGGGCCAGAGTGGTATCCAGGTGACCAAGCCCATCTCTGTAGTACCCTAGCTGACTTCATGGGGATTCCAGATGTGTCAGGGGCACTGGAAGCACCAGGACAGGCTTAGAAGCCTTAGTCGTATGGAGGTACACCAGCTGGCTACTTGGCACCCTTCCCTCTTTGCTGATTTCTTTCTCCCCCCATCCCCAGGGATTAAACCCAGGGGTGCTCTACCACTGAGCCACATCCCAAGCCCTTTTTATTTATTTTGAGACGAGATCTCCCTGAGTTGCTTAGGGCCTCTCTAAGTTGCCCAGTCTGGCTAGGAACTGTGATCCTCCAGCTTAGCTTCCTGAGTCACTGGGATTACAGGTGTGGCCATCACACCTGGCTGATTTATTTTTCTTTAAGTAAAAAATAGTTCACTGTAAACTGGGGTGGGGCTTTCTCTGTTATTTCCTGTTCTTTCTTATCCAGATCTTTTGGTTTTCTTCCGGTACTGGGATGCCCTTGGCCAGGAAGAGGGTGGCAGGCTATGGCCAGGGGCAGATCCCTCCTGTGTCCCCACCTGCTATGGTCCATCCCACCTCTGCTGGTGTCAACATAGCCTGTCTCCCTGGGACTGCAGCACTGGGACAGTGGGAGTAGAAAACAGGGGCTGCACTGGGCATGGCGGTACACACCTGTAATCCCAGCAGCTTGAGAGGCTGAAGCAGGAGGATTGCAAGTTCAAAGCTAGCCTCAGCACTTTAGCAAGGCCCTAAGCAACTCAGCGAGACTCTGTCTGAAAATAAAAAATAAAAAGGGCTGGGGATGTGGCTCGGTAATTAAACACACCCAAGTTCAATCCCTGGTACCAATAAAATAAAATAAAATAGGGGCTGTTATTTGAGATAAAATATACCTACATGGTGAGTAATTGATCATTTAGAGATCAATTAATCTTTACCTATATTGTTGTTGTCTCACCAAACATTTGTATTTGTCATTTTTTTAAAAATTTAAATTTTTACAAAATGACATGTATGAGTTCTTAAGCTGCACTTATGTCTTTTTTTTAATATTTATTTTTTAGGTGTAGATGGACACAACACAATACCTTTATTTTTATGTGGTACTGAGGATCGAACCGGGTCCCACCCATGCTAGGCGAGCGCTCTACCACTGAGCCACACTCCCAGCCCCATGCACTTAATGTCTTTTCTACTCCTGGTCTTTCCAACTCTTAGGTTCCTTCTAAGCAACTGCTTCTCTTGTTTAATAATTCTTCCGTCTTAGGTACATTGACTTCCTGTATGGAAAAGGAAGACAGCTTTCTCCTGAGTGCCTAGCATGCTTCACTGTGCCTCCCTCCACTGCCTACATTTCACTCCTGATGCATGACTAAGACTTTATACATCAGATTGACAGCTGAGCCTTGTGGTGTTCTA
Organism: Marmota marmota marmota; assembly: GCF_001458135.2. Taxonomy (NCBI): domain Eukaryota; kingdom Metazoa; phylum Chordata; class Mammalia; order Rodentia; family Sciuridae; genus Marmota; species Marmota marmota. Next base: position 697,922 of record NW_026000052.1, read on the forward strand.
GGGGTTAAATTTCCTTTCTTGTCAACTTTTGATTTTCCTGAAAATAACAATTGTTTTATTTTTTTGGCCATTTAGGATATTTTTGTGTGTGCTCTCATTACAGATGTATAGCCCAACCCGTGCTCCACAAGGAGTGCTTTTCTCTGGGCAAACCTTCCATCTGGGACCCCTGTGCCCTGCTGAGTAGGCTTTATCTCCTCCTTACTGGTCTGCTTTTTTGGTTTGTTGGAGTAGATCCTCTGCTAGTTTTCTGATAAAGGTGCAAGGGAGGTGTGTTTTTGAAAACTTTCTTTCTTTGCACCATCTTCGGGTTTTTTTTTGTTTTTTGTTTTGGTGGTGCTAGGGATTGAACCCAGGGCCTTGTGCATGCTAGGCAAGCACTCTACCAACTGAACTACATCCCAGCCCCCTACACTGTGTTTGTATTTTTTTTAATATTTATTTTTTAGTTGTACACAACATCTTTATTTTGTTTATTTATTTTTATGTGGTGCTGAGGATCGAACCCAGGGTCTTGCACATGCTAGGCAAGCGCTCTACCACTGAGCCACAACCCCAGCTCCCCTCCTCCTCCCCCATTTGTATTTTTATTGTACTTCCTAAGAGACTTTCTCAACTTTTTTGTTCGCGGGGTGGGGGGGGCACTGTTGCAGATGGAACCCGGGGTCTTATACATACTAGGCAAGCACTCTACCACTGAGCTACACACCCAGCCTTTTTTATTTATTTAAAGACAGGGTCTAAGTTTCTCAGGCTGTCCTTGAACTTGTGAGCCTTCTCTCTCAGCCTCCTGAGTTGCTAGAATCACAGCCACAGCCACCATGCCCAGCTTCAGCTTTTCTTTTGTGGCAGGGGACTTAGGCAACTTTATTTTTTAAATCTTCCATTGAATTTTTAATTTCTATCATCATATTTTTAAAATTTTATTTTAAGAGCTCTTGCTTTTTTAAAAACCACATCTTGTTCTTGCTGCCGGGGTGAAGTAGGATGAGCTTTGCTGTTGCTCCCTCAGTTGTCCAGGCCTCGTAGTTTTTCTTTTCTGCATGTTTCAGGTTTCGTGTTTCAGATCAGGGCTTTCCTGTCTCCTGAAATCCATTTATGTGAAAGTGAAGCACAGAAACCCATGAAGGTGCATCTCCAGTGTGATGTGGAGCTGGCTCCACCGGATGGAGGGCACACACTGTGCCCCTGCCCCATAGAGGGTGGAGGGCAGAGCCATCCAGCCCTGTCCCTCAAGGCCACGCTGCAGATGCTCCAGCTTCTTGGCCACATGGTTTCTGTGGCAGCCCCTTTTGCGGCTCCTCAGTTGAAGTGGTCATCAGAGTATGCAAGTGAATGAGCATGGCTGTGTGCCAGTAAGCCCACCATAAGATGTGGTGAGGGGTGTGGCCAGTCTGGGTGCTCTGATTGTGTGGTCAAGGTCAGATCCTGGTTTTCTCTGGGGTTGGGTTGGGTGTTGGCTAGGGGAAGGGAGGCACAAGGTGAGCCATGACTGGAAATGCTCTTTACCTCTAGGGGATGGTAGCTACTGAGTTAGTCATAAAAAGAAAGCTAGCTCAAGCCCTTTGAGAGCTAGGTGCAAAACCTGCATGCATATGGTCAACAGGGACCCTGCAGGAGACTGACTGGAAGTGGCAGCTCCTTCTTTCAGGACTTTGGAGTGCAGGGGCCAGTGTCCTTAGAGCTTTTCTTTAAAACACCTTCCCAGAGGGAAGTCGGCCAGCACCTTGCTGTGGGTCCTTGACCTGCTACAAGCAGGGATCTGAGCCAGTTCTTATCCTGAGTTGGCAGGGGTCTCCAGCACTTAGCCATGTTGGGCGATCCGGTGCTCAGACCTGGTGGTCTGCTGTCCTAGGGGCTTTTGGGGCTGGGGGAGACCCTGCAGGCCTGTGTGTCAGGCACATGGGGTGCTAGTCTCTACCTCCCAGCCTCCTACAGGCCCTGCCATGAGGAGTTTCTTTCCTCATCTTGTTCTTTTTCATTGTTACTGGATGGCTCCTTGGGTCATGACTCTGTCATTTGCTTTCAGCAGCTTTTGTTCTTAATCTCTTGGCTTTTTTTTTCTTAATCCTTGGCAGTTTAGGTCTTTTTAAAAGAGCAGAGATGAGCACCTTGGATTTTTTTTTTAAGAGAGAGAGAGAGAATTTTTTTTTAATATTTATTTTTTAGTTTTCGGTGGACACAGCATGTTTATTTGTATGTGGTGCTGAGGATCGAACCCAGGCCGCACATACGCCAGGCGAGCGCGCTACTGCTTGAGCCATGTCCCCAGCCCAGAGCACCTTTGATTTTGATGCGGGAACAAAGATCAACATTTATCTTTTCCCACCATTTTTAATTGGAGATGGGCCTTATTAAACGTTTATGAAGTCTGTAGGCACACTGTCTGTAACCTGATTTACCACACAGGTGAAGTATCAAGGATGGATACCGTGTGCATCACCACACCCACTCTAGTTCCATGCTTCCTCTCTTGGAGGTAGCTATAGCTCTGAACCTTTTCTGGTGTCTGTGTAGCCTTTGGTTATTTTTGCTCATCTCTAGGCCTCTTAAGAGGTGTCATGCTGGATGCAGTTGTGCAGAATTCTGTGTGCATTGGACGGTTAATGGGTGGGCACTCTTCTGGTTCAGACATCTGTAATACCACTGTTGTCCATTGCTGGTTAACACCCAGGCGGGTTACAGGTGGATGTTGCGCACAATACCGTGGAGGATGTCTGTGCATGTTTCTGGAGGATTCTTGCCTACAGAGGAGTTGTGTGCATACCTGGCCCACGCCCGGCACACAGCTTTCCCTGGGATTTTCACTTTCCTGACTTTAGGTGAATTTGAGAGCATGCTTTTCTGACTAGGTGAATAAGTAGTTGAAAAAATAAAACACACAGGAACAGTTTAACAGTAGCTGTTAAGCTGGGATTCCCTTTTTCCTCCTTCCCCTAAACACATGTGCCTGTTTGGCTATGGTTCTAATGCAGGGACTGAGACTTGCCTGTCTCTGGGCCTGATGTGGGCACATCTCCTTGTGCTCCCAGATCTGCTTTACATGTCCCAGCTCCCCAGCTGATTGGCAGTTGGGAGATGTGCTGGCTGCACAGGTGGTGTGACTGGGACCTGGGAGTTAGGGTGAGGTTGTGTCTTAGTTGCCTGTAGACAGGGAGCTCACATGAAGTGTAAGTGAAGTACTTCTGGAGGAGGTTGTGATCTGTAGCTGGAGGTGACTCTGCTGTGCATAAGGTGCTTGTGTTTCTTTTGATGTGGTTTTGGGTCTCTGAGGGGTCACCTTTATCTATATAAAGGTTTGGAAATGGACAGAATTCCAAATGCAAGAAAAATTGCTGAGTTTCAGAGCTCAACTAGAACTTGAGAACCAAATGTTGTACTCTCATTTGGGCTGGGCAGCAACGTGGATACTGCCCAGTCTGTTAGAGTGAGAGCAACACCAGGAGACCTGACATTCACCAGGCTTTGCTTTGTTTGCGGGGACTTCCTTGTAATATTAAGACTGAATCTGTTCTCTTGAGCAATTATGGTAGCTGCACAGCCTCACCTATGCAAGTGATGGCTTTTGACTTCTATCCATGAGGTTGGTTGGGCTTTGCCTTTCTAGTTCTAAAAAAAGAAGGAAATTAAAATTTTTGCATTAGTATAAATGAAGTAGGAGGACTCTAGTTCTGCTATGGCAGGGTGATGCCACCAGGGCCTAGCTCCTGCTCATCACAGCTAGGACCCAGACAGAATGCCAAAAGCAAACACTGAGACCTCTGGAAACAAAGCAGGCCGACACTGAGGATCAGCCTAGAGATCACTCATGAGGGGCTTCCTGGGGCTGGGCTTTTCTTCTGCCTCATGGCTGCACTCTGAAGGCAGTGCAGTCACAGTGACTCCTACAGATTGCTAGGAGTCTCAGAGAACCAGAGAAAGGGCCTGGGGAGGGTCGGGGGGGGGGTGAGTACTGGGCACATGGATCCACTTATTTGGGAACACATGAGTCTCAGGTCGGGCCCCAAACAGCAGGGCAATGGCTCTGAAAGTTGCATTTGATTCACATCTCACCCTGAATCTCAGCCGAATTCCCACATGGCATGTGCAGAGCAGAGCAAAGCATCAGAACCCAGACTTTACAAATATACAGGTTGGGAGTATATTTACTTACTTACACGCACGACTGTGGTCTGAACCTAACGAATCCAATAGTCTTCTTCCACACAACTGGAGCTCAGCCACATTTTTGATGGCACCCACACACCTGAACCCAGTCCCGTTGGTGATGGCACTCACACAAGCAGTCTGAATACAAATGAGAATCTGAATGGAAATTCCAAAATCCAACTGTATACTGTCTATAAGAAGTGCACTTTATATATAAAAAGACTTAGATATATTAAAAAGAAAGAGTTAAGCCAGGTATGGTGGTGCACACTCATAATCTCATACTTAGGATGCTGATACAGAAGAATTGCAAGTGTGAGTCCAGCCTGGGAATATCATCCAGGAATACTACCAAGGAGAAGAGGGACATCTCCCATCTAGAAGAAAGAACAAGCCGGGGACAGTGGCATCCACCCATAATCCCCCCCACTCAGGAACCTGAGGGAGCAGGATTGCAAGTTTGAGGCCAGCCTCAGTAACTTAGCCAGACTATCTCAAAAAATAAAAAGGGCTAGGGATGTAGCTTAGGAGTAAGGTGTCCCTGAGTTCAATCTCCAGTACCACCAAAAAAAAAAAAAAAAAGAA
>NW_026000052.1:702671-757777 GCF_001458135.2 Marmota marmota marmota
AAAAAAAAAAAAAAAAAAAAAAAAAAGAGAGAAAAAAGGAGAGAAATCGGGAAAACCAGAAAATATTTTAACTGAATGAAAATGAAAATACAACATATCAAAGTTTATAACTGCAAGTTCTTGTATTAGAAAATAAAATAGACCCCTCAGATTAATTATATGAGCTTCTCTCTAGAGAATCTAGGTAAGAACCCAATGCAGTGGCACACACCTGTAATCCCAGCAACTTGGGAAGCTGAGGCAGGAGGATCTCAAGACCCTGTCTCAAAAAGTAAAAAGGACTGGGGATGTGACTCAGTGGTAGAGTGCCCTTGAGTTCAATCCCCAGTAAACCCCTGCCCTCCAACCCCCCAAAAAGGAAAAAGAATTTAGGAAAGAAGAGAAAATGAAACTGAAATCAAACAGAAAGGAAATAATGAAGAGCAGAACTCAATGAGATTAAAAATGGAAAACAATATAGTCAACAGCATTGGTTCCTGGAAAACAGCTCTAAAATGCACATATCAATGAAGAAAGAGAAGACCGAAGCTGGGACGTCCGAAATGGAAGAGGAGACAGCTCTATAGGTTGAAGGAAGGGAAAATGTGAATCTCATGCCCACAAAGTCAACAACTAAATGAAATCAAATTCCTTGAATGACAAACTCTCTCTAGCAGAGAATATCTGAATATCATGTATATGAAAAAAGTCAGATTTTTTTGCTAAATTCTTTCTCATCAGGAACATTCCAGACCTGAATGGCTTCACTGGAGAGTTCCACTGACATAACATTTACGGAAATAATGCTGATTTCACACAGACTCACAGAAAAGTAAGGAGGTGGGACTGGTTCCAAACTCACCTTTTAAGGCCAGAATTGCCTTGATACAAAAACAGACAGACATTACGAGAAAAGAAAATTGCAGACCAGTATCTCCTGAACTGAGACACAAATATCCTCAACTAAAAATTGGAAACTTGAGTCCAGCAGCACCTGGGGAAGGGGGCTGCATCATAATGGAGTGGGTGTTACCAATGCCAAGATTTTGGAATACCCTAGCAACAGACTCAAGGAAAAAAAACATAATCATCTTAGGAAATGCAAAAGAAGCCTTTGACAGAAGCCAGAATCCCTTCATGATGTGAGATGTGGAAACATCTCAGGGAGGAGGGAGCATCCTGACCTTGAGGCCAGCCTCAGTGGGAGGCCAGGGACTGGCCAGGCAGCTGTCCTCTTCACTGCTCTGAGCATCCTGGTGGAGGGCTCCCCAGGGTGGCAAGGAGGAAAAGGAAAAGCAGAAGGGCTGGAGCGGAGGCCAAGCCACTGCCTTACAGGCAAGGAGACCATCTTGATGAAGAGTTCTGTGATATCCTCAGCACACAAGAGCAGCTACAGCCTGTGTCTCAGCAGTGAGCAGTTGTCAGTCTAAATTTTGTAAACAGCATTTGTGATAGGTAGTACTAAAAAATATGAAATACTTAAAAGATGTGCAGGGTTATATTGCTGAAAATTGACTTTATGAAGGAAATAGAGAAATGTACTGTTTTCATGGTTTGAAAAACTTGATATTACTGAGAAGGCAAATCTTCCCAAATTACCCAACATAATTCTGTCCAAATTTTGGCAGCGTGTTTTGTAGAAAAAGCTGAGCATGGTGCGCACACCTATAACCCCAGCTGTTCAGGAGCTGGGGGCAAAAGGATCGTAAGTTTGAGCCCACCCCGAACAACCTAGTGAGACTTCGTTGTGAGACCTTACCTAAAAAATTTAAAAACACATAAAAGGGCTGGGGGTTTAGCTCAGTGGTAGAATGTTTGTCTAGCATACAAGAGGTCCTGGATTCCATCTCCAACACAAATAAGAAAAAAAAAAACTGATTATAAAATTATATGGAAAGACAAAGAAACTAATAGCTAAAATAACTTAAAAGAATAGGGGTTTGGGGGTACAGCTTATTGGTGAAACATCTGTCTAGCATACATGAGCTGGGTTCACTCCCTGGCCCTGCAAAAAAAGAAAGGGAAAGTGAAGTCAGAAATTAAGGTTCACACTGCTTATGTTTTGAGACCCGTGATAAAACCATAGTAGACTAGGTGTGTGCTCATGTAACACAGATCTGTAGCATGGGCAGCCAAAGTAGAGACAGACACTCAGAGGCAGTTTCAGAGGCAATTCCTATGTCCCCCTGAGCTCATGTGGGCATTTCATCCTCAAAGCCTCACGTCAGTGATGTTATGAGGTGGGAAGATAGCCCCACTGTGGTATTGAGAGGTGGGTTTTGAGAAGTGACTAGACTAGATAGGGTGATCAGAATGATTTGATCTTTACTAAAATTAGTAAATTTACTAAAATTAGTAAATTTTAGTAAAGATCAGAATTGATCTTTACTAAAATTAAAATCATCTACAAGTCATAGTGAAGAGGATAGAAAATCAGGCCTCAGACTGGAAGAAAATATTTGCAAACATATTTGATAAGGACTTGTATCCAGAATACACAAGAAACTCTCAAAATAAATAATAAGAAACAACAAAAATAGACAAAGGCTAAGCGTGGTGATGCATGCCTGTAATCGCAGCCACTTGGGAGGCTGAGGCAGGAGGATCACATGCTCAAGCCAGCCTGGGAAACTGAGCAAGGTCCTGTCTTGAAATAAAAATAAAAAGGGCTGAGGATGATGCTCAGTGGTAGAGCACTTGCCCAGCATGCTTGAGGCCCTGGGTTTGATCCTCAGTATTCCCCCTCCCCCAACTTCTGCCAACACACACAGAGAAATGTCTGTGTTTAGTGCCCAAAATAGCACTGTCCATGGCCCAGACTGGGAGGAGCTTGGAGTTCTGCAAAAGGGAGCCAGAGAGGACCACAAGGGTCTTGGTAATTCCCCAGGAGCTGTGCTGTGTTCCTGGTGTGGGACTGACTGAGCTTTTGTTACAGGGTCACACTGCACCTTACAAAACAGTCTCTGCCCAAGCAGCGGCCCCATCCACCATCCTTCGGCTTCCAGCTGTGGCTTTTCAAGGAGTTTTTGAGAAATATCCTGAAACACTGGTGAGGGTGGTACAGGTGAGTCACTTTTTGGGTCAACTTCCCAGCTGCTATGGCTATCTCAGACATGGGGCCTGGGAACTACCATGAGGTTTGATTAGGGCTATTCCCAGTTTATGGAGTCAGTTCTGAGTTGTTGGTAGATCCAGAAAATGGTGGGATTCATAGGACCTAGTGATTTTTTGTTTTTTTGCAGTACTGGGAATCAAACCAAGAGCCTCATACATTCTGGGCAACTGCTCTACCACTGAGCTACAATCCCAGCCCTTTTTATTTTATTTTTTTCAAGACAGGGCCTTGCTAAGTTGCTGAGGCAGGCCTGGAACTTGTGATCCTTCTGCCTTAGGCTCCCAAGTGGTCAGGATTACAAGTGTGCACCACCATGCCCAGCTATAACTAAGGCTGTTTTTGTAATGTGTGTGTGTGTGTGTGTGTGTGTGTGTGTGTGTGTATATATATTTATTTATTTATTTATTTTAAAAAATATTCTTTCAGTTGTAGGTGGACACAATACCCTTTCATTTAAGTGGTGCTGAGGATTGAACCCAGGGCCTCACACATGTGAGATGAGTGCTCTGCCACTGAGCCCCAGCCCCAGTAATGTGTACTGTACAATAAAAATTAATTAATTTTCATGAGTTTGCAAGTTCCAGGCCAGCCTCAGCTGTGAGTCCCTGTCTCAGAGTAAAAAATAAAAAGGGCTGGGAGTATGGCTCAGTGGTAAAGTACCCCTGGTTTAATTCTCAGTACTGGGGGTAGGGGAAGAGGTCTTTAGATTTTCCAGATATCCTATTCCCTCCAAAAGTTTTTTTATTTTTTATTTTTTAGTTGTAGATGGAGACAATACCTTTATTTTATTTATTTATTCTTATATGGTGCTGAGGATCGAACCCAGTGACCTACACGTGATAGGCGAGCACTCTACTACTGAGCCACCACCCCAGCTCCCAAAAGATATTTTTAATTAAAAATTAAATACCTCATTTTAGAGTAAATTTAGATTTATAGAAAACTTACAAAAACAATGCAAATCCTGTGTGCCCCTCCACCCCATTTCCCATAAGAGCCTCCTATGACCAGCGGGCTGGCTGGGGGAGGGGGTCGGGTCCTGGGAGGTCAGGTGTGTCAGCTTGGGCCAGTCTCCAGCCTGTGGCTGCTCACTCCCCCACCCTCTCACTGCAGATCATTATGGTGCGGCTGCAGAGGGTGACATTCCTGGCTCTGCACAACTACCTGGGCCTGACCACAGAGCTGTTCAATCCCGTGAGTACACAGTGCCTGCAGAAGACACATCAGCACAGCCGTGGCCATGCCAGTTCAGGTCCTCAGCTTTGGAGTTTGGGACTGATGATGTGTTGGGCTTGCCTTTCTGCTTCAGGCCTATAGCAATGCACCGGGTTGATTCCTGGGAGTCAGGAACATTTATTAGGACCTGGGGTGCAGCTGGGCTCCTTCTCAGATCTGGAGCTCATCTCGCCTGGCACTGAGCCTGGGTAGAGGCTTTCCTCTCTCCCTTTCTACAACTGCAAACCTGCCCAGGGCACAGAGGCTATCTGCTGAGCTGTCGTTCCTTCTGCACTTGTCCCTCAGGCCACTCTTGCTAGCCCCTGGCTCTGTGTCCTGCCATTAACTGATACTTAGCTGGGATGGGTTTGGAGGGAACCAAGCATTGCTAGGAGCACAAGGCTCGCCCACATCCTCATATGACCCTGGTCAGACACTTATTCCGTGAGAAGGGGCAAGACTAGTTTTCACCTGGTAGAGCTCTTGTGAGCTGCATTCCTTGCTCTTTCCCCAAATGTTAGAACAACACCAGAACCTAGAGGGCAAAGGACACTCAGAAGGTACTGTGAAGTCCCCAGAATTTCCGGTATTAAGGGCTCAGTATATGTGCATTGTTACTATTCTCATGTCATCTGGGTGTCCTCCCTAGTCCCAATGATTTTTTAGGGTTTGTCATCTTCAGTTACTGGTGTTTTAGGGAATACCCTTTTGGGTTTTGTATTTTTCCTCTTCGTGAAGAGCATTACAGTTTCTGGGCTATGATTTTGACTTATGTCAAAGGCAGAGCCTAAAAGGAGAGCAGGCCGAACTGCCACTGCCTTATAGAACCAGCCTTTGGGCGTGTCTAGACTCCAAGTAACAGCCCACCCAGTACTGGGATGTGCCAACATGTCCTTCAGGGTCCTTTCAGTGGAATGCCTGTGGGGACTGAGTACTGCTGATATTCCTTCTCATGCCCTAGGAGAGCCAGGCCATCCCTCTTGTGTCTGTAGCCAGTGTGGCTTCTGGACGGACCAAAAGGCAGGTGTTTTGTGGCACAGAGGAGCGTCTTGAGAAACCTGTACAGCCCCAAGATCCTTGCACCTCAGGTATGGTCCCCATCCATGGAGAGGGGCTCTCACCTTGAAGGCCAAGGGTTTCTCTCTTCCACTGCCTAGATTCTCACATGCCCAGTTACCTCATGAATACCCAGGTCTCCTCCTCCTCTGCACCCAGGTCTACTCCCCTATTCCCAGATCTCCTTCCCTGCACCCAGGTCTCTTCCTCTGCACCCAGGTCTTCTCCCCTGTGCCCAGATCTCCTTCCCTGTGCCCATGTATCCTCCCCTGCACCTAGGTCTCCTGCCCTGCACCCAGGTCTCCTGCCCTGTACCCAGGTCTCCTTCTCTACACCTGGGTCTCCTTGCCTATTCCCAGGTCTCCTGCCCTGTGCCCAGGTCTCTTCCCCTGCACCCAGGTCTCTTGTCTCTCATTCCTTTATTGTTCCTCTAGGTTTCCCTGTAAAAGAGTTTCCCAGGGGAAGCTTTATATGCAGAGCAAGTTCACAGCCTTGTGCTCTGGCTTAAGAGTAGGTTGAATCTGGGGACTAAATTGTCCAGTGAGGCCTGTACTGTGTGGGACACCTATAGGTGACCTATGCTATGGTGTTACCATAGAGCCACCTTGACAGTGAGGGGGTATGCTCTTTGTATTTTTATAAATCATCATATTCTCAAAAGGGTTTCCAGTAGCTAACAAAAGTCTGTTGAATTCAAACATATTTGGGGTGAATGTGGGCTGGAATGCAAAGACTCCCTCTCATATGCTGCAGAGACCCTGAAAGTCCAAGGCCTGGCCCTGCTACCAGCTGATCTTCCTTGGGCAAGGCCAAGACCTAGCTCCAGCCCACTTACCTTTCCCCAGAAATGTGTTTTGGAATAGGTGTTCGTTAAGTCTTTGTTCCTGAGTAGCACTTATCTCTCCTGTACTGTTGGTCATTATGAAGCAAAAGCCTTGGGACTCATCCTCCTGAAGGTGCTTGGTGCAGGGTAGCAGTCCTGAGTGAGGCCTTTGCAGAGACCAAGGTGGTGAGGGTCATAGCCCTCTGCAAAACAGGCTGAGGCAGACTGCAAGGCTGGGAGCTTTGCTGTAGCACTGCAGCCAAGATTCACCCCAGGTGTGCTCAGGGGCCACAGCAAAGGGAAAGCAGCAGCTCCATTAGAACTCAGGCAGCAGTAGGGACAGTCAGTTCAGGAGACCCTAACAGTGGTTGGCAAGGAAGGACATGGGATTGGGGGAGCCCAGCAGGACCAATCTGAGGCCAGCATTTTCTTGTCACTCCCCTGGCAGGTGCAGATGGTGAGGTGGCCTGGAAGTTTGTCTGCAGGTGCACAGGTGCTGAGGAGGGCCATGCCTGGGCCGTGCACTGCAGTAGGGACCCTGCACCCTGAGCCCTTCAAGAGCTGGACACTAGGACATGTGGAGACTGCAGTTGGCTTATATCTATCTGCCCTGCAGATCAAGGGGGCAGCTGTCCAGCAGCCTCTGGGCATTTGCTGAAGAGGAGTTACTCTGTCCCTTTGCCTTCTGTCCATGAGGAGGTCTCAGAAAAGCTTGGGCAGTCCCAGGCAAGAGATTCTGCTCTTCCAGGCCCACCAGGTAAAGGACCCTTCCATTGTGCTGTCAGCATTGCTCTGTGTATCAGAGGGATCGTCCATGCTGCCCTGCACCTTGTGTTTTCCTGTATAGCCTGAGGAGGTGGGCACCCTGAACTTGGTGCTGTTTATAGATGGACAAGAGCCTAATGGCCCCATGGGGCCTGTGCCTGCATTGTCACTGCAGGATTAGGCATCTAGCTCCTGTACACAGTGCCTACACAGTGGGGTCCCTGCATCTGCCTGCTTCCCTCTTCTGCCACTCCTACTGGCCCCTTCCTTGGTAGCAGGCTCTGCTGATGTTCCCACCACAAACCCACATGCTCTCTGTGTTTCCTGGGTTCTTGTTTTTTTACAGCACAGAGCCTGTAGGCTCCTGCGCTTGCTGTTGCCTGTCCTCCCACCTCAGTCTCTCCTTCGCTGGGCTTATTGGATCTCAGGGCAGTCCTCACTGTCCCCATGGCCAGCATGGACACAAGGTGCTCTCTTCTCACTCTTCACTCCTGCTGCCACATATCCCCCATGGAAGCCTTGCTGGAGCCTCTGCCTGCTGGCACATGCCCTCACGGAGGTGCACAACTTCCCATTCTGCTGCCACAAGTCCACCTAGCCCACACCTAGCATGCAGCCCCTCCCACTCCTACCACAGACTCACTTGCATCACCTCCATGTTTGCTGTTGGTCATTTGTGGTTAATTGGCAACCTTGGGGCCTCCTGGTTGATCTGAAGGCTGTCAGGATTCCCTCTTAAGAGCTGATGGCTGGAGCTCCAGAGCCCTTTGTCCCCTGGCTTCTGCAGCTGGTGTGTGGATGTTGTGGTTCTTTGTGTGCTGTGGTTCAGATCCCACCTCACTCTAGATGTTTGCAAAGACCTTCTCTCTCCCTCCCTCAGAAAACTGAGCCATGGGGCCCTCTATTCACCAGGAATCTCCTATACTGAAAACCAGCCATTTGACACCTTGCGATTTGTGTTTAGGGTCTTACTCCTTGCTGCTTCCTGGTCATATATTTCTTCTTCTGTCAGCTCCACATCAAGGTGCTTCTTCATCTGTAGTTCACTCTTGGAATGTGAGCCACGTGTATATAGAGGAAGCTCCTTTCTTCACCCCACACAATGCACCCAACACCACCAGAGAATCAATCTTTCATGCTCTCTGGTGTTTTGGTGATCTCGCTTTAGGAGTTAGGTTTCAGAATCTGCATGGTTTTAGGTCACAGTTTTATTGAGATGTAGTTCACATGCTACAAAGCCCACCTTAAGAGTGGGCAGCCCAGTGGTTTCAGCATATTCACAATCTGTGCCTTGGTCACCATTCTTACCTTTGGCTACCTACCCAGGCGTTCCCACCATCCAGCCAGGACCTCCCTGGCAGCTACTTCCTTTGACTGCCCAGCCCCAGGCAGCTGTTGGACCTGACTCTGAGTTCCCTGACCTGGATATGTTATTGCGTGGATCTATTTTTAACTTATCTACTATGTACTATTTATTAGTACACTTAAGAGTTTTATCACTAAGTCATTTTTTAATTCTCATTGATTGTTATGGTTGTGTAATATACTTACAGAATGTAAATATCCTAAGTGGATAATTTAATGAAATTTCACAAATTGAACTCTCCTGTGAAGCAAGATAAAGAAACATCAGCCACTGTAAACTGCCATTCAGCAATAACAGGGTGTGGGCTGAGGGCCTCTTCCCACCTCCCCTGTGTTCTAGTCTTCAGCACTCGCAGAGTGTCAGCTGAGGGCCTCTTTCTACCTTGAATTTGTTCTTTGGAGAGCTGCAGGTACATCTTTTTCTGCATGGCTTTCTAGTTGATCCACCACATTTTAAAGAGCTTGACTGATAGAAACATTTGAATTACCATGTAATGAAATTTGAATACAAATTATCCAATCCATAAGTATATCTGTTGAAGTCAGTATTTTAGTTTTATGAATCTAATGTATTCACATATTTTATCACTTGGAGTATGTTTAACTTTATTTATTTTTGTGTGTATGCACATTTGCTTGTGTGCACGTGTGTGTGTGTGTGTGTGTGTGTGTGTGTGTATGTATTTGTTTGGTTTTGGTGCTGGGGTTTGTACCCAGGGCCACTTTCCCATTGAGTTACATCCCAAGTCCTTTTTTAGTTTTAATTTTGAGACTGGGTATTACTAAATTACTGAGGGTCTTGCTAAGTTTCTGAGGCTGGCCTGAAACTTGTGATCCTTCTGCCTCAGTCTCACAAGTCAATGCGATTACGGGTGTGTGCCACCCACCCAGCTAAAATTGATATTGGTATCATAATACCTTGGCTAGTTAATTATAATTAATATTATAAAAACAAAAGGATTGTAAAATGTAGCACATTATATTGTTTTGTGTGATAGAATGGTGTAATAAATTAATACTCTGAATGCACAATATCTCAGCATGGAAAAAATAGTGTTGATTAACCACTGTGCTATTTAAACATGTAAAAACCTCATTGCTTTTATAAGGAAGTGGCTGCACAGGTGTGACTGTACCAGGAACAGCTTGCAGGCCCCCGTCTTGAGGACTTAACAGTCTGATGGTGTGCATTTCCACTCCCACTGTACTGCGTTCCTTTGGCACAGGGAGGGCTATGTGAAGACATGGCTGCTCTCGGGTGTCATCCTCAACCACAGTGTGGACCCACTGCCAGGCCTGGGCCTTCACAGAGGGCCTGCACAGCTGGAGGGCTTCTCCTTTGGATCATCTCCCCTGGTTCCATCAGCGCAGGGACCTCTCACTTTCAGAGGAGCACCCTGGAAAGCACAGGGTTCAGGCTCTGAAGTGCCATCTTGGGGTGGCTGTGGAAACTTCTGATTCAGTTTTTCTGAATTTATGGCATTCGTCAGCTTTTGTTTTAAAACTCAGTATTCACACCATTTACAGTTTCTATATAGTCTGAGGACTTTCTTATTTCTTTCTTTTTCCCTTTTTGTGGTGCTTATAAATTGAACCCAGGGCCTCATGCACTCTAGGCAAGTGCTCTAACCACTAAGCAACACTTCCACCCCCTATTTTTTTGGAGACAGGATCTCACTAAGGTGCCCAGGCTGGCCTCAAGCGTGTGACCCACCTGCCTCAGCCTCCTGAGGTGCTAGGTCCCGGACGTGGCCACAGCACCTGGCTGGATGCCTGCTTCCTGGGATCAGTGACTGTAACTGTAGGCTCTTCGAGGTCACTTCTTAGCCACGTACTTTACAGAAAGACAAAAGTGTGTCGCTGCAGCCTGGCATGCACTTATATGGCTGCCATCAGTGAAGAAGCCAAGTGCTTCTCACCTTCCTAGAAAGTCAGTGCCCCTGGCCAGCACACTGGGCTCTTGTCAGCACACCTGGGTTTGGGGTTGTGTTTTAGGTTAGCACTTTACTAGGCATGAGCAGCACGCACCGGGGCACACGGAATTTGGGTGCAGCTCTGTGATTCTGACTGACTTGCCCCCACATATGGTGTCCATCATGGGGCCAAGAAAGGCCTACCCACCCACTTCCCACAGCCTGCATTCCTCATGGAGTGTGCAAGTCCACACTCTGGTTTGGCTGCCAGAGTCACCTGTGAACGGGGTGCAGGGTGCCTTCAGGTGCCTAGTGCCTTCCCTGGAGGTGTGTTGTGGATGTCCCTGTGCTGCCTGTCCCTGACTCACTGCATTTGAACCTCGTTTATATCCTCCTGCTCACGTGAGATGCTGGGCATATGAGGTACAAGTCTTGTTTGTTTGTTTGTTTGTGGCACTGAGGATTGAACCCAGGGGCACTCAACTCTGAGCCACCTCCCCAGCCCTTATTGTTTTTTATTTTGAGACAAGGTCTCACTAAGTTGCTTTGGGCCTCCTTAAGTTGCCAAGGCTGGCTTTGAACTTTCGATCCTCCTGCCTCAGCCTCCCAAGTCGCCGGGATTATAGGCGTGTGCCACTGCACCCAGCATTGTGCAAGTCTTAAAACAATCCCAAGGAGTGGGTATTGTAAATTCTAGCTGTTGGACAAGGGCACTGCAGCCTATATAAGTCACATACATGCACAGCTCACAGGTGTGGGCGGATTGAAACCTAGAAGGGTGTGTGATCCAGAGCTCACATGCTTTGACAGAATCCAGAGATATGATCTAGAGGTCTGCTGACTGGGTATGCAGTAGTGTCTAAATGGTGATTGTGGACCATTGCTGTGTTTCAAATGTGGTGTGGCCCCCAGAGGTCCTTGTGCTAGAATCTTGATCTCCAGTGTGGCTGCGTTGAAGTGGTAGAAACTTTAAGAGGCAGAACCTTAGGGCTAGGGATGTAGCTTAGTGGTAGAGTGCTTGCATGGCCATGGATCCCCAGTACTGAAAAAAGAAAAGAAGAAGATGGGGCCTGCTGGGAGCTGCTTGGGCAGGGGCTGCATGCTCATGAATAGATCAAAGCTGTATGATGGGAGTCGCTTGGGTCTTGAGGAACAGGCTTGGGGGGGCTGGGGTTGTGGCTCTGTAGTAGAGCGCTTGCCTGGCACATGTGAGGCCCTGGGTTTGATCCTTAGCACCACATAAAAATTAATAAATAAAATAAAGAGGGCTTGGGACATAGCTCAGTTGGTAGAGTGCTTGCCTCTCATGCACAAGGCCCTGGGTTCAATCCCCAGCACTGTAAAAAAAAAAAAAAGGTATTGCCATGTGCAATGGCACACGCCTGTAATCCCAGCAGCTTGGGAAGCTGAGACAGGAAGATCGCGTGAGTGCAAAGCCAGCCTCAGCAATGGCGAGTCTCACTAAGCAACTCAATGAGACTCTGTCTCTAAATAACAAAATAGGGACAGGGATGAGGTTCGGTGGTTGAGTGTCCCTGAGTTCTTCCCTGGTACACGTGTACACACACACACACACAAAGGTGTGTGTCCATCTACAATAAAAAAAATATAGATTGTGTAGAGCAAGATCACCCACACGCTTGGTCCCTTCCACCCACAGCTTTGGTGCTGTCTGCTGCTCTGCTGTGCTGTGACACAGCAAGGGAGCCCTCACTAGAGGCTGAGCACATGGGGCTGTCTGATCTTGGACTCCCAGCTTCCAAAACTGTGAGCTGGATGAGCTCCTTTGTTTTATAAAGTACCAGCCTCAGATGCTCTATTTCAGCAACACAACATGGACCAGGGCAGTCATGAGAAGACCATGGGCAAAGTGACCCTGCCCTTGAGAGGTCTGAGACTTGCTGCCAGGTGTGTGCTGTAGATGTTCAGGGTGCCCTCTGCCTCCCAAAACATGTTTGTACATGGGGGAAGGGTAAGCTGTGAGCTGAATCTCCCCTCTTTGTAGGGGGCCACAATGGGGCGACCTCAGACCTGGGGATGACTTGTGACCGTGCCAGGGTCTGGCTGCACTCAGACCTTCCTGGGAACTCCATGGCCAGCAAGGTAGGTCCCTGCCTCTCCTTTCTCACCCTTCGCCTGGGGCTTGCTCACTGGCACATGTCCTGGTTCTCCAAGGTGTCCTTTCTCTGGTGTCACCAGACTCTGTGGTGGGCCACCAAGCTAATCCCTCATGCACTTTTCCCCATCACATCTCTTCTGATGGCTGATCTCTTTGTTCTTCTTAAGTCCAAGAAAAACACGATGGGTGCAGAGGTTCCCTCTTCTCTCCTCCACCACTCAGAGTGTCGCTGGGACCCACATGGCTCCAGCGGGAAGACGGACGCTATCTTCCGAGCAGCCAAGGAGGACCTGCTCACCCTGATGAAGCTGGACGTGAGTGCAGCTTAGGGTGGTGGCCAGTCCTTGCCCACACAGCGCCTGCTTCCTGCCTCCCTCCTGGGGATATAGGCCCCTCAGGCTGCGTTGGGGGCTGCAGATCCTCTTGCCTGTAGCACTCCCCTCCCTGGGCAGGGGTCATGCCTATGGGTGTCCTTCATAAGGACCCACAGAATCACCTTATGGACATGCTGGCTCTGAGCAGCCTGAGCCAGCCCCTGCTGCCGCCCTGCCCCTCCCCAGCTCCAGTTCCCCCCAGTGGCTGCCTGCTCTAGTGTGCTGCTCAGTGGGGCAGTGTGGGAGTCCTCCATTGTGGCCTTTATGCTTTAGCTTTTTGTGCCTTTTTTATGAAACGCTTCCTCATCTGACATCATAAACCCTTTTCTATATTGTTGCCTAAAAGGTTTACTTACTTATTTTGCCTTCCTAGGTTTTAATGTGGTAGAGTTAATTTTCATGTCAATGCAAGGAAGGGCTAGGATCAGAGCCTGCCAGTGAAAGCCTGCCCTTTTGCTTCCTCCTGCGCCTGTCAGCTGCACTGTATGGTTTGCTCTGCAGGGCGGGTATCAGGAGAAAGGGGAGGGAAGCCTCCTCCCTCTGTGCCTCTGGGCTCTTTCCTGGTTGTCTGCTCAGAGTGGGGGTTTTCCTTGAGTTTGGCCCTCTGCACCCATGGTTCAACACGGCATCCCTTCTGGCTCTGCATTTGGGCCAACCTTGGAAGCTGAGGGAGGAGAGAACAGGAGCTCTCCCTGTCTGCTGGAGCTTGCTGCTGCATCCTCTGGTGGTGGGCTCTGCTCAGAGGGAGAGGGCTCAGGGTTCCTCTGTTGCCTCCTGCATCTTTTGGTGCTAAGGATTGAACCCAGGCCTGAAGCATGCTTGGCATGGCTGTGGTGAGATGCCCTTTGCATCAATCCTGAAGGCCTGCTGGGGTTGTGCTCAGAGGGGGAGAGAGTGGGACGAAGAATTCCATGATCTGCTTCTCCCCTCCATGATCTCTTTGTCCTTGTCTTCCCAGTTTCACTGTGATAGAGCTTGGTCTGATTTCTTTTTATGGAGCTTGTGTGAACCTCATTGGGTTTATTCAGTCTGTGTCTGAGTCCCTTTCAAAAGCTGTCAGTGGCCTGGGGGGCAGCCCATGGTAGAGTACCTGCCTAGAACTCTTGAGGCCCTGGGTTCCATCTCCAGCACTGCAAAAAAGAAAGAAAGCAAGAAAAGCTGCCCACAGAGACTCCTCACGGCGGAGCCTGGAGAAGATATTCTCTTCTCTTTCATCTCCTTTGAGTTGGCCTCTCTTCTATATGTTCTATTTTTAACAAAGTCTTTTTAATATGTATTCATTTAAGTTCACTAAGTCTCTTCTTGCAGTGTCTAAGTGATCTTAAAGCTATGCGTTGAGTTTTAAAATTTCATTATTTTCTGTAGTTCTAGAGTTTCTACATTTAAGAAAAGTCTGCTTCCACTATCATAGTGTTTAGTCTAGCCCACGCTGCATTTCAGATTTGGCTTTGTGTCGGGTAATGTCGCTGTATGTCAGTCTCTTCTGTTTTCTCCGAGTTTCTTCTGTTTTCTCCAGTCCCCACTAGTCCTTGCTTGGGGCCCTCTTTCTTGTTGGGCTCACTTTTAGAGACTACTTGGTACATAGAGCTGTGGGACTGGCCTATTGTCCCTGCGTGGCCATCTGCTTTGGCCTGTGCCCCTCCCATATGCCCAGCAGGTTCTGAAGACTTCAAGGATTGTCCTGAAAGACGAGCTGTTTTGCACATAACCACAGAGTCGTCATCCCTCCTGTACACACAGCAGTGATCCTTAACACCTTCAGTCACTAGGGCAGAGTCCAGATTTCCAGCCGTCTGGTATATGCTATGAGGACAGTAGAGTCCCCGGGCTGGCTGACCTGTCCCTTGGTCCTGGTGGACTCCCTCCCTGTCTGGCCTTCAGTTTAGGGCTACTGCTCCTCCTGTATACTCCAAGGTTCAGGGAAGGCTCCAGGCACCAAGCCTGCATCTGAGCCGGGGCTCGCAGCCTGGCCTTCTGGCTGGTCTTGGGCTGCTTAGGTTCCTTTCCTCCTGTCCTCCTGGCCTTGGGGAAATCATGTAGCAGATGTCCTGCTTTCCTTCAGGAGGCCTGTGATGTCAGATCTTTCTTTGTGGGGAAGTTAGCAGTCTTTGAGGCACAGGGAAGGACGCTTCACTGGCTTTGGAGGCTTGATTTTTAAATTTGTGGGTTTTTGTGGTACTGGGATCAAATCCTGAGACTTGCCTACGCTGAGCACATGCTCCAGTGCCAAGCTGCAGCCCCCACCCACTGGAGGGTGAGGTTAGTGATGTAGCCCCTGTTACCTAAAGGCAACCGATAAGCTTTCTTTTTACTTTTGTTCACTGAGACTGTGGATATGGAGTCTTCAGACCTCCCCAGCCTCTGCCTGTATTGCTGAAGGCCTGTCCTGTGGGCTCCTAGGCACTCTAGACCCTTCCCCGTCACCTGGAGGCTATAGAGATTCTAGGCACTGATCGACGTGTCCTCTGTGGGAGTTAGCCTCTGCAGGTGGTATGGGGAAGTGGCCTCACTCAGTTAATTACGTTCTGTAGTTGTTGGTTTGTTTTTGCATTTTGTTTTTGAGTTTGGGTCTTACTTTGCTGGAGCTGGTCTGGATTTGTGGGTACAAATGATCCTCCTATCTCAGCCTCCTGAGTAGCTGGGGCTACAAGTGCATGCCACCATACCTGGCAGTTTACTGGTTTTTACTGCAGAGGTGGGCTTGAAGTAAGTATGGAAGGACACTCCTCCATTATCTTTTATGCCAGTGATCTTTATGAAATTGATTGCACTTTCTTACTGAGATAAAATTCTCTCTCTAGAAATCCACAAAAACACTGGTCTCCATTCCTTTACTTTCTGCTGTCTTCCTCTGATCCTTTCTGCAAAATGCTCATGTGTCCGTTGAGTTTGTGCTAGTGGAGTCTTGGAGGAGCGTTTTGTCTGGAGTAGCCGAGTGGATGGCTACCTCTGGCCTGCACTGCATGGCCCCATCCTTAGTGCCTTCACTTGAGAGCCTCTGCATGCCCCTTGAAACCTGTTGTGTTTTTTAGGACCCATCCCTATTAGATGGCCGGGTAGAGTTTCTCCATGTCCCTGCAGGCACCGTGGTGTCAAGACAGGGAGACCAGGTGAGCCCAGGGGGTTTGTTGTGAGGATTGCCCAGCACTAGATGGAGCATGGAGGAGAGAGGCTGGACTGGGCGGCATCCAGCACTGGACCACTACCAGCTATCCTTGGGTAGCCCAGAGCCCGGGGGCGACCTCCTACTCAGATGGGGGAAGGGAGAGCAGATTTGGGAAGAGCCCCTTGCTGGATGCAGAGGAGCTGGGATTAGATCTCAGTGGTTTGTTGGACCAAAATGGGTGTGACAAGTGCCTGTGACAGAGGTGGGAGGGGCCAGGTGTTGGCCCACACGGGCTACTGAGGCAGGGCTGTACTTGCCCACCTCAGGTTTTACAGGGAGAGGTTGCATCTCCACTTCTGTAGGAAAATTGGGCTGACACATGTGGAGCAGTAAGTGGAAAGACAACAGGAGGGAAGGTACATGCATCTGCAACCCCAAAAGCTAGGTTTCCTGTGACCCATCTAAACAATAAAATCAGCTCTGCTGGAAGTTCCTCGTGGGGCATGGGCCCAGGGCTAGCTTGGTCCACAGATGATGCGAGGCAACACCAGACAGAGAAGCACCCTTATGCAGCTTCCTGGGGCTTGGCCAACCCCAGAGGAGCCTCCCCTGGGCCCTGGGCCCTGGGTCCTTGGGCCTCCCAGACCCTGCCCTGCATCTCTCTGAAGCTCCGGCCCCCTCTGGTTTTACCAGGATGTCAACATCTTGTTTGTGGTCTCGGGGCTGCTGCACGTGTACCAGCAGAAGATTGACAGCCAGGAGGATACCTGCCTGTTCCTCACGCACCCTGGGGAGATGGTGGGCCAGCTGGCAGTGCTCACAGGAGAGCCCCTTATGTTCACCATCAGGGCCAACAGGGATTGCAGCTTCTTGTCCATCTCCAAGGCCCACTTCTATGAGTGAGTAATCCCCGCACCCCACTGTTCCCCCTCCCTCCTGCTCACTCATCTGCCTCTGGGCCCTCTGCCCCTGAGGACTGTGCAGGGCAGGCTTGCTGATCGTCCTTCGTGAGTTCTTGGAGCTGCTGCCATGCTGGGTGGTTGCATGTGTAGGTGCCAAGAGCACCTTACCAGCCTGCGGAAACTGCTGTGTGCTGTCTTCTCTGCCTGTGGTGCTGACCCCACTGCCTTTTGTGCTGCTGCTTTTGCCTGCTCATGCTTAGACCAGTTTTGGCTACAGAGAGAGGGCCAAGGGAAAGAGTGGGTTGTGTTGTGCAGGCACCAGGCTGGACACCTTGCCCACCTGATCAGCATTCTGTGCTCCAGACCTAGTGATGTCCTCAGACTGCCTGGGAGTCCTGCATCATGTCCCTTACTAGCCAAGTCATCGGAAGGGCTGTCTGGCAGGGAGGCCGCTTTCTTCTGGGGGTCCCACCATATTTCATGCTGGATATGGTGGTACACAACTGTAATCCCAGCTACTCAAGAGGCTGAGGCAGGAGGATATAGCAAGTTTGAGGCCAGCCTAGGCAACTTAATGAGACCATCTCAAGATCAAAAGTTTTAAAAGGCTGGAGCTTATTGGTAGGGTGCTTGCCTAGCATGCTAAAGGCCCTGTGTTGTATCCCCAGCACTGAAAACAAAAAATAAACCAAAAACACACACACAAAAAACAACTATTTTCATTTCTGCCTTGCTGGGGTTTTGGTCCCTCAGGGTCCATGACACCCATTGTCTCTAACCAGCAGTGACCTTTTTTTTTTTTTTTTTTTTTTTTTAATATTTTTTGGTTGTAGATAGATACAGTACCTTAATTTTATTTATTTATATGTGGTGCTGAGGATGGAACCCAGTGCCTCAAAGATGCTAGGTGAGTGCTGTACCTCTGAGCCACAACCCCAGCCCATCAGCAGCTACCTTCTTGTGTACACTTCTGGGAGACTTCTGTCTCCCCATCTGCAGATGCCTGCTATGATCCTAGATCTCTTTGGCCAGATGATCAGGCGGAAAAGGAGATGTCAGGGGTCCTAAGATCAATGGAAGCCCAGCAGCTTAAAAACCAAGTCTCAGCCAAGTATGTTTCCAGAGCAGTGGTCCCCACTGTGCCGGAGGTGGTGGCTTTGGCCAAGCAAGACAGCACCTGCCTGAGCAGTTGGTGGGCAGTTGGTTCCCAGGTCTGGCCTACACGCCCTGGTCTGGGACCCTGGTGCTGTGTCTTCATTTTACAGATAGGGAAATTGAGGCTCAGAGAGGTAGAAACCTGCACAAGTCCCTCTAGCCAGCCAGTTGGGTAGCTTGCTGCCCCCGATCCACGCAGGCAATTGAACTTAAGATTGCTCATGTGAATTTTCAGGGACACCAAATAAAACACAGACACAAGTTACCTTTACACAAGCTTCAGGACAACTCCTCTGCTCTCAGCCTCAGGCTCCCCAAAATGGAGCGCAAGAGAAAGTCACGAGAGGCTGGCGAGAGAGAGTGAACACGTTCAGAAGTGGGCTTTTATTGGGGGGACTCTTGTTCTTTAGAAAGTTCCATCCAAAAAAGGCCAGAAGGGGCAGGGTTACAAGGGACCAGGTGAATGTAACTCAAACCTAGGGACGACACCTACACCTGAAGACCCGCCTTTACTATCCAAGCTGGACAATGCCCAAGTCATCATGAAATGTAGTAATTGGTCAGAGACCCCTGCTTCAGGACTGGAAGATGTGGGTTATTCAGAACACTCCCCACAGTGGCTTCCTCCTGAAGTGTATATATTTGTTTGTCTTAGACATGCAGACTCCCAGCCTGCTGCCCCTGTCCCCTGCCTACCTTGGGAAGAGGCTTGGGAAGGAAATCCAGGGCCTGGGCAGAGACCCAGCCTGACCCTGCTGTGCCTGTGTGTCTGTCTGTGGCCCTTTGTGTATTTCTTTGTGTGTGTGCCCGTGTGTTTGAATGTGCGTGTCTGCATGGAACGAGAACCCCTGATGCAGTCAGCTCCCATCCTGCAGGGTGGAAGCCCCATCACTGGGCTTCATCCAACCCTGGGAGCAGATGCAAATGTCTTGCAATCTCCCTGGGATGTGGAAGGGGCTCCTGCCATCTGATGTGCAAGGCAGGTTCCTGTTCTGAGTCTTGGCAAGCGACAGCTCTGCCCAGGCATGTCCCCTCTCAGTGTAGGCAACCGTAGCCCATGAGCTGAACACCACTCTCTGGAGCCACCAGGACACCCCTACTGCTACCCTGACCTCCCTAATCTGCCCAACACAGCCACCCAGTAGATGATGCTTCCTATATTGGCGCCTCCTTCCACCCTGCACCCACGTAGGAGGGGCCGCTTGCCCTGCAGGTGGCTGAGCCCACACAGTGTGTTGCTCTGGCAGATACCTACTCAGTTGTGGCACAGGGCCAGCTCCTGCCCCATCCTCAGAAACTTACCACCTCCAGTGGGCCTCAGGCTCCTGGGTGTTGGATGGGGCTGTGGCTGCCTTCTCTCAAGCACTGTGTGAATGATGGAGTTGGTGGAATGGGGTAGGACAGAGAGGTGGGGCAATGGGAGTAAGAGAGTGACCATGGCTACCTGGCAGGATCATGCGGAAGCAGCCGTCAGTTGTCCTGGCCGTGGCACACACTGTAGTGAAGAGGATGTCGTCCTTCGTGCGGCAGATTGATTTCGCGCTGGACTGGATGGAGGTAGAGGCTGGGCGTGCCATATACAGGTGAGGCCTGAAGGTGTGCTGTGTACAGGGAGGTTCTTAGGCATCTTCCTTTTCCTATGGGTGTCCCTCTTGTTTGTACTGGAAGTGATGCCTAATAGCCCCAGCTTGCTTCCTGAGGAGACTGCACACTGCAGGTACTCACCCTCCAGGTACCCACAGATGTGCCTTTCACAGGTGTGTCACGGGCGGGCATCCTGGGCTCCCCAGGCACAGCATATTCCTCCTGGATGACTTTCCAGGCTATACATGAGCCCATGTTCTTTTAAAACTGCACACAGCCTGTGGCTCAGGGTGCTGTGGCTGACTTCTCTCGGGTCCTCTGCGAGCCTCTCTAGGCTGCCCTGGAATCCACCATAGACAACCTCCCACTCGCCCTGGTCTCAGACAAACCTGGGTTATTGCTCTCAACTTCTGTGGGGTTTAAAATGTAAAGTAAGGAAACAAAAAATATTTAGACCTAATAGTGAATTCGTGTGTTAACACAAATATTTTTTAATGAAAAAATAACTATATTTTCCAAAACAAAAAACTTTCCTGAGAAGACTGTGTTATTTAATTTTTTTGCAACCCTGGGGTCCATTTGGCTTTTGGGAAGCTGGGCCTGGAAGCAGCTAAGAGTGGCAGGCTGCGGACCTCCAGGGCCTCTGTGTCTCTGCAGGCAGGGAGATAAGTCTGACTGCACATACATCGTCCTGAGTGGTCGACTGCGCTCTGTCATCTGCAAGGATGATGGGAAAAAGCGCCTGGCAGGGGAGTATGGCCGTGGAGACCTCATTGGTGTGGTAGGTGCTGGGCTCCCCTGCATTTGAGACTCTGGATTGGCCTGGTTGATACCCTGTGCAGGAGGAGCCCCTGAAGCGGCTACAGGAGGGCAATGCTCCCCATAGCTGGTTGGCTCTGAGCCCTGGCTCTCTGGGATCACATTTGTGGTATGCTTCTGCATTCTGGGTGTCTCAGAGTACTGCTCCCTGGTTTGGGGTTCTCACTTGCTTCCCAGCTGGTACTGGAGCCCTGGGGGGTGAGTTGTGACCTCTGAGTCACCTCCCAAAGGTTTCTATTAAGAGTGACTAAGAACTCATTCAGGCCTTTCAGGGCCACCTGGCACAGGCCGGTCTCTTCATCCTGAACTGCTGCTGGCCAGCCCTAGGCTGCTGCAGCAGTGAGCTTCTGGGTCTCTAGAAGGAGAGTGGACCAGGCCAGGCTTCTTACAGCTTGGGGCTTCTGGGTTTTTTTTTAGGTTTTAAACCAGTGGTCAGGGAAGCCCAGAGGCATGTGCTGCAGGGTCTTAAGGCAAAAGGTGCCTTGGAGGATGTGGGCCAATGCCTGATTCCTGCTGTGCAACCCTATGCCCATGAAGCTCCTAGCCACCTCTCTGAACTCTGCCTGGGCAGTACATCTCCCACATCAGAGTCCAGGGCTTCCTCTTGCTCAGCTGACACTAGCCTTGCGGGGGCTGTGCCTCATGCAGCCCAGCTGCTATTTCTCAGGTGAAAGTTGGTGTGCCTGGCAAGATGCCGCAAAGGAACTGTCATGCCTGGCAGCAGGCTCTATACGCTCTAAGGGGCATACCTTATGGCCTCCTCCTAGGGATATGGTTCCTCTCCAAAGGTGTTCATTTCTTTCTTTTTCTTTCTTTCTTTCTTTTTTTGGTTATAGATGGACATAGTACCTTTTATTGATTGATTGATTAGCACTGTGGATTGAATCCAGGGCCTTGTGCATGCAAGGCAAGCACTCTACCAACTGAGCTTTATCCCTAGCCCTTTATTTATTTATTTTTAGGTGGTGTTGAGGATCAAACCCAGTGCCTCACACATGCTAGACAAGCTACAGCCACAGCTGTTCATTTCTGAGGGAGTGTGCTGACTACCCTTTGCCAGACTATGACCCCAGCTAGTGCCTGAGACCTGTTCCAGTGCCCTTGGGCTGCTGGCTTCCGGCACATGCCTGTGGTTCTGGCAGCAGAACCTGTGAGAGCTCACTGGAGGCTTGGTGAGGCCATTTTGTCTCCTCCCTGGTTCCAGCACCCTGTGGCTACATGTCTCTCTCATGGGCTGCTGTCCACATGAGCACCACTTACACTGGGCTAGGCTCCAGGTAGGCCTGAGCAGTGTGGCTTCAGTACCTGGCTCCTCTTCCTCAGGTGGAGACGCTGACCCATCAGGCCAGGGCAACCACGGTGCATGCTGTTCGGGACTCAGAACTGGCCAAGCTGCCTGCAGGAGCCCTGACGTCTATCAAGCGCAGATATCCACAGGTAAAGGTGGTACAGGGCCCCTGTTGCATTTGCCTTGAGGCCAGATGATTATTTAATCAAGTGCAGACAGATCTGACCTGGAGCAGCAGGTGGGATGGCATGAGGAAAGTGATAGGAAGGCATGTCTGTGGGGCTGGGGCTCTCACCAGGCAGCTTTGGGCAGGTGGGGTGGGGCTTGGAGAGGGTAGGTAGAGTTTGCAGCCCCACAGCCCTGCAGCATAGTGAGGGCACTTGCGCTGCACCTCAGGGAGGTGTCATAGCTGCTTGTTCTGGTTGTCTTCCCTATATGTGAGTCATGAGGATATCAGACATGGAGAGAACCTGACCTCAGATTCAGAGTTGACCAGAGGCAGTAGCAAGGGAGTACTAGGTGCCTGGCCACTGAGAAGCTACATTTAGATCTGTGATCTTCAACCAGCTATGAAGTATGTGCCAAGTCAGTCTGTCCATTCCAGAGCAAATGGTAAGGCCGGGAGGGTGTGGCCCTCCACTTCCTAGGGCCTCGCCCCAGGCCACCCCACCTGCCCAAGCCAGGGCCTCTCCCTCAGCTGGGGCTTACCAGAGGGTCCTGTCTGCCCTATTCCCAACTGGTACTCCTGCCAGATGGTAGCTTATATAGTGACCTGGACTTGAATCCCCAGGGGCCTCAGGCAGCAACCATGACCAGGGATACTATAGTTGTCCATTTAAGGATGAGTAAGCATTGGCCAGTCAGGATGAACTGATGGCCCATCCACGGAAGAGGGTGGTCACTGCTATCCTGGATGGTGGCTCCTGTCAGCATGGCCATGCAACCCTGTTGTACCCCATGCGCAACTGGGGTCCCAAGCCAGAGACAGCAGGCTGCCTTGGCCACTGGCTGACTCCTCTGTGACTGCTCCCTGGTGGCCTGAATATACTCACAACCACTCCCGTGGGTCCATGGCATTCCCCATCTCCTTGTCTCTGGCCTTCTGGCCTTGCTGCTCCTCACAGTAGGCCATGGCTGTCTGCTTTTGCTCTTGCCCACACCTAGGCTGCACACTGCTGGGTTGCCTTCGTCTTCTGTGGCCAAGCTGAGCCTCAGCAGCCCCTGAGAGTGTGTAAGCTGGCAGGGGTCCATGCAGTCCTGAGAACCCCAGTGCCTCTTCCCTGGTCTATAGCAGCATCCCCTTCATAATGGTGGGCTCTCCCCTTGGGCTGTGTCTTGTTCATGGGGAAGGGCCCTCAGCCTTCCACCACAGGAAGCCCCTTGGTGAGGTGCTTCCATCAGCCCCCTGCACTCGCCCTCAAAAATCGTCCCAGGATCTCCTGCATGTGACCTAGCACAGAGCACAGCCTTCTGTATGGCTTCTCCACTGTGCACCCCACTGGTCCCTTCTTCAACTGAGAGGTGTTGGATGTTTCCAGTTTGAGCTAAGCCCAGCCCCACACAGTGGTGGTGAGAGTCAGTGGGGACAATGCTCTCTTTCTCTTGAGGAACTGCTGGGTCACAGTGGAGGTGTGTGTTGGGGAACTGCAGACAGCTCTCCACTGCTGCTGTGTGCTTTGCAGCCTGTGTGGTGGGGCCCGAGCCTTGCTGTCCATGCCACACCAGCACAATGTGGGCGGAAAGTGGGTGTTCACTGTGGTATGGATTCGCATCTCCCAGTAACTGAAGATGCTGAAACCCATTCACAGACTTATTGGCCTGTTTTGAGCCTTTGTCACTTGATACAGAAATAATCTTTTTTAAGGTCTGGAGATATAGCTCAGTTGGCAGAGTGCTTGCCTCGCATGCACAAGTCCCTGGGATCAATCCCCAGCACCAAAAAAAAAAAAAAAAAAAAAAAAAAAAAAAAAATTTAAAAGAAAGAAATAATCTTTTTTAAAATCAGCTTTCACTTTGAATTATTGTTGTGACAATTTTTAATTGTGACAATTATGGTTGTTTTTAAAGGCTCTTATGTTTTAGAGAACCATATTCAGTTATTAATGTTTGTGTATCATGAAATGCTTTGCTTGGGACTGGCTTCCAAACCATCCAGGAGTGTGTGTTTCTTGTGGCTGCTGGAATTGGGGAGAGACCAGGGTAGAGAGCAAGTTTTATTTAAGAAAGTGGTAGACACTAGAGATGGACTCCTCCGGAGAGTGAGAGTCTGGAGGGGGTGCTACTTGCTTTCTTATAGGCCCTAGAATCCCCCACCTTTAATCACTGTCTTCTCTTCTTCCCCTACACATGACGGGGAGCAGGAGCGCAGAGGTTAATTGTTAGCAGCCCAGAGTGGTGAGGAGCACAGTCAAGGAGGGTAACCCTGAGCAACCTATTGTTCTGATAACCCTCTTGACCCCCATCATTCATTACCTACATGGTCCTCACCCTCTTAATCCCTATCATTCACTACCTACACAGACTGCCTGACCTTTGCCCCTGTCTCCATAATAGGAATCCTGAAATTCCAGTGCTCTGGAGGTCTAGGCAGAAGGATCGAAAATTCAAGCCCAGCCTTGGCAATTTAGCAAAACTCTGTCTCAAAAGAAAAAGGACTGAGGTGTAACTCAGCAGTAGAGCGTTTGTGGGTTCAATCCCCAGCACCAATAAATAAATAAATAAATGATATATTGTGATAATTTTCATTTGTCAATTTAAAATTAATTCTTACAGAAAAGTTGTAGATATTTTGACATTCAGTCCTTAAATACACTAGTCTACAACATTAAAAATGTTAATATTAATATAACCCCAAATAACTATCGTGTCTAAAATGTAGTAATTACTGGGCATCATCATATATCAGTCCACATCCCCATCTGTCCCCCTGGAGTGGGACGTCCATGCAGGAGCACATTGCACCTGACCAAGATGAGCCTGCAGTTCAGGAGGCCCTGGCAGTCGATCCTCATCCTGCCCTGAGATCAGGGCAGCTGCCTTGGGGTGTCTGCCTGTTCTAGAGCAGGCTTGGGATCACAGGGGATATGCCTCTTTCACCTGCTGCCCCTGGCTCCCAGGGCTGTCCTCAGAGTGAACTGCTTCTCTGGCAACTAGAAGGATAATGGTCTGCAGAAGGGAGCCTCTGGTCATCCCTGGTTGACGGTGATTTCCAGTCTGTGACAGTTTTCGAAAGGGCCTGAGGCCTGATTCGAGCATCACTGTGCAGTCTTTAGTTGCCAGCTTTCACTGTTAAAAATATGTTGTTTGAGGTTTCTCATCTTTCTGTGCCCCTAGGTGGTGACTCGGTTGATTCATCTCTTGGGAGAGAAGATCCTGGGAAACCTCCAGCAGGGATCTGTGACAGGTGGGTGTGCCCCACACAGTGGTGTTAGAGACCTGCCTCAAGGGCCCTTCCTGCTTCCCTACCCACTCTGGGCACAGCCCCTCCCTTCCTCAGAGCCCAGCCCTGTGTAGCCTTAGGCCCCTACAGAGCCCACTCACCAAACACAGTCCCACACTGGACCACACAGACTGCAGGGCTGCCCAAACCTCCAGGAAGGCTGCAGAGCTCCCACCAGTGTGACTGAAGAGGGTGGGTAGAGTCAGTGTGCTTAGGCTTTGGCAGTGACAGAAAATTTTGCTGAAATGTGTTTCAATGTGGGCAGCAGTGAGGGAAGCTCCACTGTGTGTGGACAGAATTGGGAGGTACCTTCCTCCTATTTTTGTTAGCCCATTAAAAAAAGGAAATAGGGTGAAGCTCCAGGGAGTGGGCTAGTTGGAGGCTGCTTTCTGTCCTATGCCAAGCGTGGAAAGATGGTGAAAGGACTCCAGCTTATTTTCCTCTCCTATCTCTGAGCATGTGCTTTTTTGAGGAGCCACTGTTGGCTTTAGTTTCTGGGGCTGTTCCCTTTCCCTGGACTCTAGACATTGAGAACTGGGGTGTTGCCCTTTAGCTCTTCTTTGGTCAACAGACTTGCCTCAGGGCTTCTCCCTCTTCTGTGCACACCAGGCACATGGTCCTCACCTGCCTGCCCTCACCTCCCTGCCCCCTGCCTGGAGCACACCCCTCTGCATTCCTGAGCCCAATGCTCAGCACCACCTCCTGACCTCCCCATCAATGCCTGCTGTTCTCAGTCCTCCTTCTCCACCAGCTTTCCTAGCTGGCTTGTCCGTGGGCTCTGCCTGCACTGTCCCACGAGCTGCATGATGGCAGAGATTATGTCTTGAACCACTGCTGTGGCTTGTGCACAGTACTGTGTGTGTGAAAGGGATAAGCCAGTGGAAAGGTATGTTGCACAGAGGCGGCAAGAGTGATGCTGTGGTCCACTTCAGGCTGACCTCACCCTCATCTGATCACATCTCTAAAGCTCTGTTTCCAATAAAGTCACACTCCGAGGTTCCATTTGACTGAATGTGGGAGGCATGAGGCAAGTTCAGCTGGGGAGGGACCAATCTGTTTGAAGTCAGTTTCTCATAGGGAGCGTATCATTGGATCCTGTTCTTGTCATCCCTTCTTATGGTCTTCACCTTTTTTTTTTTTTTTTTTAAATATTTATTTATTTATTTTTCGGTGGACACAACATCTTTGTTTGTATGTGGTGCTGAGGATCGAACCCGGGCCGCACGCATGCCAGGCGAGCGCGCTACCACTTGAGCCACATCCCCAGCCCCTGGTCTTCACCTTTTGGTTTGTGTGTTTTGACCATTTATAGCTAATGTAATTATTTTATCAGTATTTATTTTTCCCATTTTGTAAATTTTCCTATTCCCCCCATCCCTCACTGTTGCGTTGCATTCCATGACTAAAACACTCAGGGTCATTCCAGGTGAACTGGGCTGCACGAAATAATCACACAGAGACAGATAAATAACTTTTTCTTTGGGTCCTGTGATGGCTCTCTGACCATAGGGGTCCTTAGAGAGAGAGAGAGAGAGAGAGAGAGCACGCGTACCCTTTTATTGGGAAGAAGCCATTCAAATGAGGCAAGAGGTCAGGTTTCAAGGGGGTTGAGTCTAGCTTCCTGATGTCTGCTGTCAGCAGGTTGACTGACATCTAGGGAGGCCACACCCATCTCATGAGCTGTGTGGAGATCATGGTAGGGTGAGTGAAGAGACCAGAGAGAGGCCTTCCCCAAAACAGGGACCATGTCGGTTCCTCCACCCTGTACACTCAGTGCCTACAGTTCACACCCACACAGCCCAGGGCTGGCTGGCCATATCTCCATACTCTCATCACTCAGGACTAACGGGCGCTCATTTCCTATGTGGCAGCTCCTGGCACCCCACCTTTAGTTTAAATCTGATTGATTAATTTTTTTTGAGACATGATCTCACTGATTTGCCAGGCTGGACTTCAGCTGGCATGTTTCCTGCTTTAGCCTCCTGAGTCACTAGGATCACAGGCATGTGCCATCACACCCAGCGTGGCCCTTTTAAGCATCCAGTTTTTACTTGTCCCTGGCTCTTCAATGATAGTTTCAGTGGTCACTCTGGGCATCACAATACCTATGTTCACCTCACTGTTGACTTGTCTATTACTACCAGCATTGTTCCACCAAGTGTAATCAGAGCACCTCATCCCTGTCTGGATCACATTAACTTTCCTGTTACACTATGTTGTCTTACTACCTCTACATCATCGAGAGCCCTTCAACCCGTGCTCACTTTTGCTTTCACTCATCACATCTCATTTTGAATCTAAAGGGAACAGTGTGTGATACTTGGCTACTCTCCTGCACCCTGGTGGGGGTCTGTAGGGGCAGTTCCCCCTGTGGAAGGGCCTCTCTTCGCAGTTATTTTGGAGCAAGTGAATGGTCAGGACTTTTCTTTGTTTCCATCCATGTGTAGCTGTCTTACCTCACCTTCATCTCAAGGGGTGTTTAGCTAGATGTAGCATTCTGATTTGATGGTCCCTGTGACTCAGCACTTTAAAAACTTTGTCTCATGTCCTCTGAGTGATGACACTCAGAATTAAAGAAGCATTAAAAAAGATCTCTAATTCTAGAATATTTTGGATTTTCAGATCAGGGGTGCTTAACCGGTAGTCCATCAAATGTCCCCAAACCTGAATAAGTCCCAAATCTGAAACACTTCTCACCCCAACATTGTAAATAAGCCACACTGTGAGAAACATGGTCACCTGTCCAAGCCCAAAGCATGGACTCCAGAACACAGGAACAGCAAAAGGCCAGGCTTTACTGATGGTCTTGTGAGATCGGGTATCTGGGGAGCAGGTACACACTTAAAACCAGCACTTTATCCCAGAGAGTGCAAGTTCCCCCCCCCCCCCGGTTCCTCATTGGCTAAGTGCTGTGGGGTGCACACTCTTCCTAGTGTCGTCACCTAGGTTTTACTGTCTCCTATTGGGCTGTTTAAAGAAATGTCCCCACCTCCCTCTGCTCTCTTATGGCAGGGGAGTCCCCTTGGGTGGAGTGCATTTTGGCACGTATGCAGTTATCTCTGTTGGTCGGGGGCCCCTTCCTCAGCTGTCTGTCAAGGGGCTGGGAATCTTTACCCTCCATGTTACCTGCCTGTAATGTCCATCCTGCCCTCCCACCACCCCTGTCCTTCACCCCCAGCCATTTTACATTGGAGCCAAATGCTGTGTTCTGAAAATGGACCACCAGACTTTCTAGTTCTCACTCAACCTGGCTTTAAATTGTTCCCAAATAGGTAAGGTGTTAATTCTTTCTATCCATGTTCAAGAATTTTTTTTTGCCTTTAATTTTTGTAAATTGGATTTTGAACTGTCTAGGCGTGAATATCTTTGGGTGTATCCTGTTGGGGTTATCACATCTTAAGTTAGTAGGTTTTTACTTATGCTAAATTTAGGAAGGTTTTAGCCTTTATTTCTTAAAACCTTTTTTCAACCTTGAATCTTTCTCTTCTTCTGAAAGCATAAGGACTTCCAGGCCAGAGCTTTTGTCATTACCCCCTGGGTCTCTCTCTTTGATGTCTGGCAGAATGTTCTTTTGGTCTGCCCTGGGTCCCTTCTTCTTTCCTCTGTCTCCTTGCCCTGCTGGAGGCTGTGGGAGGGCTCTGGTTTCGGTCTGTTTGTGGAGTGCTGGTGATCACTGGTCTAGCTGCCTTCTTGTCCCTGTCACATGATTCCAGCGTCTGAGACACGTGGCTATTTTGTCTGCTGGTGCACTTTTCTTGTTCTAGTCCAGGTTTTCCTTGCTCTTGGTACACCTGGTGATCTGGACCATGCCCTGCTGGGTTTTGAGTGCTTTGTTCCCATTTAAACCTTGTATTTCAGCAGACGACACTGTGCACCTGCAGCTCATGTCCTGGCCCACTTTTCTGGACTGTGGTCTGATGTTAGCCAACCCCAAGGCCTTGCAGTGCTGCTCTGTCTGCCCTGTCCTGTGCTCACAGAACCAGCATAAAAGCTGCTAGCCATGTGCACCATCCAAGCTCTCAATGCCTCTGGAGGACTGCAGCTGGTGCCTGCATGGCCAGGCCTATACACGCCAGTCTGAAGAGTTCCTCTCTACCTTCCCACCTTTGGTTCAGGCCAGGGGTGGCTGTGGTGAGCTGCTGGGACCAGATGGTTGCTGGTGCTGAGTGTTGACCAGTCTCTCAGGAGGTGGCCAGGTCACTTGTGACAGCCAGGTAGTGTGTGCCTGTTTTACCTCCCTTTGGGCCAGAGCCAGAACTTGACAAGTACCTTGCTTAAAGACTAAGAAACTGCTACACAAAGCTAATGTTGGAGCCCCCTTCAGTTCTATACAAAAATGGGGGGGGGTTCTGATATCTGAGGTTCCTGGGAAGGAGGAAAGGAAGGGCTTCCCTGAGAAATGCTGATGTCGAATGATTCTGTGAGACCAGACCGAGAGCAAGGTCCAGCCTGGGGTGGAGGCTCTTCTCCATTTCTGCTCAGTGGTACTTCTGGCAGGGGGCTGTGGATGTTTAAAATCACTTATCAGGTATCTCTTTTATCCTGAGGATGGCAGACTTTCCACTTGGCATTTGGAAGCATCAGTGTAGACTCTAGGATAGTCTCAGTACCCAGTGCCTCCTTGTGGGGGCTGTGTGTCATGGCCAGCTGTCTGGGGGACCTGCCTACTGAGCTGAGGGGTGGAGGTGGGTAGGATACAACCTCACAGGGTGGGACATCACAGTGGGGAGTGTGGCCTCAGAGGGAGACCATCAGGTACCCGAGACCTGCTGCACAGACGGGCCTCCCGGGCCTGGGTTTTTGTGGTAGGAGCCGGACCTGTAGGTACATGGAGAAGTCAGGCTGAGCTCTATGGTCAGATGGCAGGTGTGGATGAGGCTGGGTCCACCGGGAGGAGCAGATCCAAGAGGAAAACGTGTGACAAGCCTTGCTTTGCTTCACTTTCTTGTCCACTGTTGCACAGTTTATCACTAAAGTTGTATAGGCTTATAACACACCCGTCTGAGGACAGAGCCCTGTAGGCGAGGAGCAGATGCAGCCCACACTGCTGGGGTCTCCCATCCTTTCTTACAGGGCCCTCTAGTATGTGCTCTGGGAGGATGCCCTGCTGGAACAGCTGATTAACACGCCTGCTCCAGGGCTTGGGTCTCTTCCCAGGGGCCAGCAAACTCTGTGGCTGACACTGCCCAGCACTGGGCTCCCTCCCCGGAATGCTCATCTCTCCCTGTGGCCTGAGAGTGGACGACCCTCCATACCTTGAGCATTGCTGAGCCTGGCTCCTTGGCAGAAGCTGGGTGCCGCCTGTGAGCTGCTGGGAACATGGCTCTGGGCTTTGCAGCCTCACAGCAGAAACAGGCAGAGGATTGAGCCTTCACAGTCTGCACAGCACCCCTTCCTTCATGCAGTGGGAAAGCACTGTGGCCAACTGGGTGGTACTGCTGAGGGGCCAGTCAGAGAAGAGCACATTCTGGAGGTGTTGGTGGAGTCAGGAGAGAGATGAGCCATGGAAGAGGGCATGACAGGGTGCAGAGCAGGTAGGTAGGGGTTCTGGAAATTATGTGCAGATGAAAGGTAACATGCCTGCTAACCTTCCAGGCTCATGCTGCTTCTAGAGTGAGGGGTGGAACGTTCCAGCAGGAGCCCGTCTAAAGGCTGAATCCCCTGTTCTGGCAGAACAGGACACCTGCCTGAGTTTATTCTTTTCTAAAGCCTACTGCTCCCGGAATCTCCAAGCCTTGAGGTCAGGGTGGGCTCCTTCCTCAGCCAGTGCCAGGAGTACATCAGTCCTTGTGTTGAACCAGGGGCTGATCGTCCTTGGGAAGACCCAGAGCAGACCCTGGTCCTGGCTGGTGCCTGTGTCGTTTGGAGACACTAAGGCTGTCCCAGCTGTGGCCTCCTAGGCTGACGCTGCACTCTGCTCCACAGGCCACCAGCTTGGGCTCCACACAACAGGCAGCAAGTGGGACATAGGTAGCCCAGCTGGCAACCTGTCCACCGTGGCTGCGATGCCCGTGTCTGAGGACGTGCCACTTACCACCTTTGCACTGGAGCTCCAGCATGCCCTCAGTGCCATTGGTAAGCTTATACAGAGAGAGGGGTCCACCTCAAGCTGGGGAGGGCTCTGCCTCAAGGGGACCTTCATTGAAGACTCAGCTCCCCAGGTCGGGGCAGGCACAGTGGTACAGGAGCATGTGACAGTAGGATGCCATGGAAGTCCTCAGCACAGACCCCAGGATGCCTTCCTTGTCCCCCACAACCCCCCATCTCTGGGAGGAGACACTGTGGTGGGTGGCAGGGAGCTGACTGACTGTGGAAAACGCCCTTGATTGGGCTCAGGTAGCTTGGCTGCTCAGGACAAATCTACCACTCTTCAGCCAGCACTGGGGGTCTGTCATACCTGGGATGGAATCCAGGGACCATTGTCCTTCAGAAACAGGCAAATTCCTAACAGCTGGTGAATTTGGGGACTCAAGAAAGGGAGAATGCAGATTTCCAAGAACTCCTGGAAATTTCCAGATTTATAAGGTACTCCATGTTGTTGTGTTCTCCTTGGCACTGTTTTTTGTTTGTTTGGTTTTTGGTGCTGGGGATGGAACCCAGGGCCTTGCCATGCTAGCCAAGTTTCTACCATGGAGCCGTGCCCAAGCCTTTTTATTTTTTGAGACAGGGACTCAATTAAGTTGCTGACACTGGCCTCAGGCTTGCAGTCCTGGAGCCTGTGTCTCCCAGGTCACTGGGGTTACAGGAGTGACCATGCTGCTTGGCTTCTTCTAAGTTTTTATGTGATCGTGGTGACCACAATGACACGAAGTCAATTATCTGTGGTGGGATTAAACTGAAAGTTACAG
Source organism: Marmota marmota marmota (assembly GCF_001458135.2). Classification (NCBI taxonomy): domain Eukaryota; kingdom Metazoa; phylum Chordata; class Mammalia; order Rodentia; family Sciuridae; genus Marmota; species Marmota marmota. The sequence continues at coordinate 734,537 of NW_026000052.1, forward strand.
GGTTGTTTCTGCAAGAAGATATAATAATAAACCCCATCAGGATTGTTTGATTACCATAAAATAATATATTGTGACCACATTGCATCTATTTCAATACTGTGCAGAAATGCTGTCTGCCTGGTACAGACTTTAATTATAGAACACATTAAGTAAATGCCAGCAGAAACATCTATAGGATGCCACTTTAAATATCTAATATCTAAAAGTTATTCTCAAAGTGAACTTTTAAAAATTATTCTTATTTTTTCAAAATGAAGAATTTAAACACATAAACAAGAACTGCCTTGTCTTATAGTCTTGATTTCTGCCTCACCAGTGTTGTGGATGTGTGTAGGAAGTCCTGTCATTTCCAGTAGATTGATCAGGTTGCTCAGAATGCAGCTAGACTTGTCTTCAGGTTGCACATGGAATGTGTTGCTTCGGGAAAGCACATTCCTTTTTTAAAAAAGCTTTTATTTTACAATCATTATAGATTCACAAGAAATGGCAAAATGGCACGGTAAGATCCCACATACTTGTTGCCAATGTCCCCCAGTGGTAACACCATACATAATGGCATAGTTATGTTTCTGTCGCTCTGAGAAAAATACCTGATAAAATTAACTTAAAAGAGTAAAGATTTATTTTGGTTCATGATATAGAGGTCTCAGCGCATGATCACTGGCTCTTTTGTTTCTGGGCCTGTGGTGAGGCAGAAAGAAGGTCGTGTCAGGGAGCACATGAGAGCAGAGCGCTCACCCCGCGGTGGCCAGAAAGCAGAGGAGAGCTCACGCTATAGCAAAGCTCTTCCCCAAGCTCATGGATTGTGAGCCCATCACGGTGCTCATCTCCTGTGGGCTCGGAGGCCTTGAGATCGCTTCGTCTCCCAAAGGCCCCACCTCGGCTCACGGCCTCACTCAGCACCTGAGCCTCTCCAGGGCCAGGAGGCTGGCGTTCGTGAGCTCCATGGTCGGATTCGTGTCTCTGCAGAGTGCTGCAGCAGTGCCAGTCTGCTGGTCACTGAGGAGACCCTTTGGGCTGCCCCCATTCTCTGGTCACCTTGCTCACTGGCCTCCCCTGCCCTCCCTTTCTGAAGTTTTGTTATAAAAATGGAACTCTTCAGCATGTGGCCTTTGAGATCAGCTTTCTTTCTCTTGTGAGAACTGTCCATTGTGTGGATGCTCCAGTTTCTTTAGCCATTCCACAGAAGGCTGTGCGGTGGTGTGTCCAGTTCAGGGGTATTTTGAATAAAGCTACTGGGACCACTTGCTAACAGCTTGCGTGTGCAGGTGAGCTTTCCTTTCTGCAGGATAAATGCCCAGGAGCGTGAGGGGTACCCTGAGTATGTTCCATTGTGTGCCCAGATGGCTGCGCCGTCCTGCATCCCATCAGCAGGGACAGGAACCTGCATCTTTGCTAGCCTTGAGGTTGCCCTGCTGCTCGTCTCAGCCCTTCTCCCAGGCGCGTGGCTTCTCCCTGGCAGGTAGTGATGCTGAGTACTTTCTATGTGCTTATTTGCTGTCTCTGTGTCCTCTCTGGTGAGGTGTCTGTTCATCTTTTCTTCTTACTTGCTCTTTCCTCCCTCTCTCTACTTTCTTTCCCAGATCCGGGGGTGGAGCCCAGGGCTCTGCTGTGTTAGGCAAACACTGCCACTGAGCAGCACCCCGGTCCTTTTTGCTTATTTTCTAATTGAGGCTGTGGAATGGGGGATGGAACTCCTACCCCTTTTAAATAGAGTTTGGTTTTTGTATGAGTTTTAGGTTCACAGCAAAATCAAGAGGAAGGCACAGACTGCCCCACTTTCAGCACCCCCATAGACTTGGATCTTGTCACGTGACCACTGTCCGGAGCACATGGCCCACACAGGGCTTGCACTTGGTGGATCCTGTGTGCCCCCATTGTTGTGTCTGTGTCCTCGGGATGTGCTCACTGCCCCATGCACCCTCTGTGCTTTGCCTACTCATTCGTCCTACCCAAAGGCCTGGCAGCCAATCGTCTTTCCACTATCCACCCAGTGTCGCCTCTTAGGTGGGTCACATGTGACCCTCTTGGCACCTTTTGGCTAGTGGTATGCATTTATGTTGCCTTATGTCTTGATGGCCTGATAGTTCATGTCTCTTCGGTGTGATCGGTGTCCCACTGCCTTTTTATGCATTCACCTCCTCAAGGGCAGCTCGGCTGCTTCTAGGTTTTGCAACTATGATAAAGCTGCCGTAGACACCCATGCACAGGGTTGGTGTGGGCATGTTCTCAGCTCCTTGGTGTAAATACTGAGGAGTGTGACTGCTGGATCATTGTTTTGTAAGCAGAACCAACTGTCTTTTCTGAGTAGCTGTGCTACTTTGCATCCCCCCTGCAGAGAGTGCAGGTCTGCGCCAGCACGTGGAGTGCCAGGGTTAGTTCTGGGCCACTCTGGTTGTGTCCCTGCATTTCTCTCTGACACACCACATTGGTGTTTTTCATGTGCTTACTTTTCATCTGTAGTTCTACTTGGTGTGTTAGTCATTGTGACCAAAAGAGCCAACAAGAACGACTTAGAAGAGGAAAAGTTTATTTTGACTCATGTTTCAGAGGTCTCAGTCCATAGATGGCTGATTCCACTGCTCTGGGCCCAAGGTGAGAAGGTGGAAGGATGTGGTGGTGAAGGAAAGCTGTTCAGCTTGTGGCAGCCAGGCTACAGGGGGTGGGTGAGGGAAAGGGCCAGGGGCTGGGGGCTGCAGGGAGGCTACATCCTTCTAGGACACACCCCATCGGCCCAGACCCCACCCAGTCAATCCACTCACACTAGGAGGGGTGATGAGGTTACAGCTGTCACAGCCTCAGTTGTTTCACCTGTGAACATTCCTGCATAAGCACAGCAGCTTTTAGGGGACGCCCAAACTTTGACATTCACTAGGTTAGGTATCTTTCTCATCTCTGGTCCATTTTCTAATTTGGTTGTTGTCTTTTGGTACCAGGGATTGAACTCCAGGGCACTCAACCACTGAGCCACATCCCCAGCCCTATTTTGTATTTTATTTAGAGACAGGGTCTCACTAAGTTGCTTAGCACCTCACTTTTGCTGAGGCTGGCTTTGTACTTGCGATCCTCCTGTCTCAGCCTCCCAAGACAATGGGATTACAGGTGTGTGCCACTGCGCCTAGCTAATTTGGTTGTTTTCTTTCTTAGTAAAGGCACATAAATTTACTTGGGAAAGCAAGGAATACACATTCAAGGGTAATGTGGGAATGTGGGCCATCTTGAGTGAGAGAGCTATTTTCATATTATTGAGATGTAAGACATCCTCGTGTATTTTAGATAACAGTCCTTTATTAGATATGTCTTTGCAGATGTTTTCTTCCATCTGTGTCTTTCCTTTTCATTCTCTTTTCTGACCCTTGCAGAGCAGAAGTTTTACATTATGGAATTGCAGCTGTTGTTACTGACTTCATGGGTTATACCTTGAGTGCTGTGTTGGACGTTGGCTCTGTGGTCTGCCTCCATTCCTTTCTGAAAGGGCAGGAGGTCCGTGCCTGCACATGCTGCTGCTGCAGCACCACATCTGTTCTCACTGTGCAGGCTTTGATATTTTGTCAGAGATCTGTTGACTGTATTTACATGGGTCTATTTCTAGGTGTGGCTTGCTTTTTAGTCTTTCAATTGTGTCTTTTGATAAACAGAAATTTTTTATTTTTATTTTTCTTAGTTGTCAATGGACCTTTATTTTATTTGTTTATATGTGATGCTGAGAATTGAACCCAGTGCCTCACACATGCCAGGCAAGTGATGTACCACTAAGCTACAACCCCAATCCCTACAAACAGAAATTCTTTTTTTTTTTTAATATTTATTGATTTATTTTTTAGTTTTTGGCGGACACAACATCTTTGTTTGTATGTGGTGCTGAGGATCAAACCCGGGCCGCACGCATGCCAGGCGAGCACGCTACCACTTGAGCCACATCCCAGCCCCAAACAGAAATTCTTAATTCTAATTCAGACCAGTTTTTTCCTATATAGTTACTTCTTTTTGTGTTTTATTGAAGAAATGTCATTCTGCCCTCAAATCATGAGATACTCCAAAAACTCCATTGTTTAGCCTTTATTTTTAAGTTTACGATATGCCTGGGGTTCATTTTGGTTATGCATTAGGCAGAAGTAAGACTCCTGTTTCCATTAGGGACAATGGCAAAGAGGCTGCCTGCACCCTGGTTGCGAGCTGGTCTGAGTTGGCTGAGGTGGGACCCTCACACATGCTGGTTTATACTTGCAGGTAGAAGCAGGGATAACAGAAGTCTAGCATTCATTGTGAGCTGGTCCCAAGGCTGAGAACTGCTTGGGACCCTGGGAAGCCACCTACCTGGGGTCTCATACCCCAGGAGACAGGACTACTCACTGGGCTAGATCGTTGGAGGACATCCTGTTTATAGGGACAGAAACAGAGCCCAGCTGTTCTAACATGTCCCTAGCTGTCTTAGGATGCTGCTCCCCTGCCATGCCCTCTGAATTCTTGAGAACCCAAGTGAGGAAGAGGAGAACTGGGGAGGTCCAGGCCACTTGGAGAACTGTCCTGCAGTGTTGGGCTGAGTTGGAACCCTCACGCAGCCCTGTTGGCTGTGTCACCTTTCACTGAAGTGGTGTGGCCACCTTTGGGGCACGTGCTTCCTGGGTGTTCCTGCTTTAAAACTTCAGTCCGAGAGGTGTTTTCTTCTTGTGCTGAGATGTCATTTCCTTTCCTCTGGCTGATGGGCAAGTAAGCCAGCTGGCAGTGCTCTCTAGGCCAGAGCAGACTTGAGCAGAGACCTGCCGGCTCCAGCTTCAGGCACTGCACTGCTCTGGAGACCGTGGTGCTGGCAAGCCTCTGCTTTTCACAAGACTGAACTCCAAGAGGCCAGGGCCTGCCTCCCCCTGCAGGGACACGGCCACACTTTGCTCTCCAGGAGAGAGAACCCTGCCTCCATCTGAACAGATCAGGGCGTCACCGGCCCCTCTCAGGAATGGGTGAGTCAGCACAGTCTAGGTCAGCAGGTGCTACAGTGCTTTAGGCCTCTGCTGTGAGAGCCTAAAGCACTGCCTGTGGGGGCTCCACCCACAATGGAAATACACAAGGGCAAGTGGGGCCTGGCCTGAGTCCTTGTGGACTACACCTCTGTCCCTGCAGCCAGACACAACCTGTCTGTCTTGTACTGAGAGGCCTCCTGGCACCAAGATGTATGGTCCTACCTGGCACTACCATCCAGGTTGAGAAAATACCACCCCATGGCACTCTGGCACCCTGGTAGGGATGGCAAGGAGATGTTCCACTGTGGCTCCTGACTGGGGCTCCTGGCTCCAACCTGCAAGCCAGGGCATGCGGCCCCTCTAGGACCCACAGCCCCTTGCCTAAGCCACCTGAGGGGCTACTGCTACACATTAACTCAGAGCAGTGATAGCCATATCTCAGAGGCCCTCCCAGCTATAAGGACCTTACTCTGTGTTCCTCTAAAAAACATATGCAGGTTAAAATATGAAACAGCTGCCAGGTGCTGCACACATGTCTCTCATCCTAGCTACGGAGAGGCTGAGGTGGGAGGATCGCTTGCAGGGCCGTCTGGGCAACTTAGCCTGTCTCAGAACGTGTGGACGCATATTTATGTATGCATAGCACTCTCACTACTTAGATCTTGATTGCTCACTTGGAGGAAGGCTGGTTTGGAATGATGATAGCTCAGTGTGCCCTATCAGAGGGACATGCTGTGAGGTCCTTCCAGCTTTCCCTGCTCAGCATCAGGCTCCTGGGTCCTTTTCCACCTAGCCTAGGTGCTCCTCATCGCTGCCACGATGCAGTGAGTCAGCTTCCAGAGTGAGTGTGTGCTCTGTGGGCTCTTCTCCTGAACCAGAGTGTGCTACCTTGAGAGACACAGATGTGAGAAGATGGCGTCTGTGTGTGGGTGAGCGAGCAGCACTGCTCATCTGGAACTGTGCTCTGGCATGCTGTGTCTGCCCAGCATATGTGTGTGTGTGCAAGGACAGTTGTAAGGATGCAGAGATTCGACCCGTGCGTGTCAGCAGGGGATGGAGGAACTGCCCATCTTGGGAGCCTGCCCCTGGTCTCCTCTGGGTGAGAGGAAATGGCAGCTTCTACCTGCACTTCTTCACAGTGAGGTGGGAGAGGCTGCAGTGCCTTTCAGGAGCTCTGACCTCAGAGAGCAAACACTCCAGTCCCCTCAGAGTTGGCTGCCAGGACAGATTTCTGTGATTGGTGATTGTATTCTTAGGTCCAGTATTGCTGCTGACCAGTGACAACATTAAACAGCGCCTTGGCTCAGCTGCTCTAGACAGGTGCGTTAGCCCCCAGCATCTGTTTGCCCACATAGAGACAGCTGCTGACCTTTGCTTCCACCTCTTAGCAATCCAGGCAATCCAGACATGCACCCTACTACTCCTGTGTCCTGCATCCCCATGCCCCAGTGTGTTCCCTGCATAACCACACTACTGGGCACCATTGGGCCTACCAGGGGACCAGGCCTTTCCTTATCCTATGGCCAGTTCTGCACCCCACCCATTCACTGCCCTGCTACAGCCTCTGCTCAGCTCATTCTCATCAAGAAGGGACAGGCTGGGAATGCTGGGCAGGGAGGGGGCGTGAGGGCTGGCTCTGCATTTGGGAGGGGTCATGCTAACAGAGGGGCCAAGGATCTCTGGAGCTGTCCCCAGAGGCTAAGTGCCTGCCTCTGGCTCAGCCTCCACGAGTACCGGCTGTCCAGCTGGCTGGGGCAGCAGGAGGACATCCACCGGATCGTACTCTACCAGGCAGACTGCACGCTCACACCCTGGACCCAGCGCTGCATCCGGCAGGCAGACTGCATCCTCATTGTGGGCCTGGGCGAGCAGGAGCCCACCGTAGGTGAGGTGAGCACTTAGGGGGTTCCTTCTCAGAACTCTCCTTCTATTTTCCTTTGAATGAGACATTTCAAGAACTTAGGAAAGGACCCAGTAATCTGCAACCCATGCTTTAGAAACATTTTACTGTGTTCACATCCTCTGGGGGTTTTAACACAAAGCCCTGACCAAGTGGCCCTGGCAGAGTTGGAGCCTCTGTCAGCCTGACATTCTTAATACTATGTGTATAAAACCCTCCTCCACAGGCTTAAGATCTGGTAGGAGGAGTACCCTGTTTCAGATAATTCTGAGATATCTTTTCCTTAATACTTGGGATCCATGAGCTTTTTCCATGTTTTTTTTTTAATTTAATTTTTTTTTTGTAGTTGTAGATGAACAAAATGACTTTATTTTATTTGTTAATTTTTATGTGATGCTGAGGATTGAACCCAGTGCTTCACGCATGCTAGGCAAGTATTCTGCCTCTGAGCCACAGCCCCAGCCCGCTTTTTCCCTGTTGTTCCACTCATTTTTATGGCTCTTATTTTTTGTTGGTGAGCACCATACCATCTGCACATGTATTCTCAGCCTGTGGGCAGTGGAGTCATTTCACAGCCACCAGCCATGTGCAGGGTGCTTCAGGGTGCCTGTAAGCTGCTAACCACAAAGAACATCTTCAGGTTTCCCAGATGTCACTGGTCTGTTGCCCTGGTTGCTTTCATAGGTCTCCCTTGTGCATGTCTGCAGGGCTCCAGGTCCTTCCCAATGCTAGGCACTGTCAGCCTGTTCATCTGCTCCAGCTGTGTTATGAAGCAGAGCCTCTCCACCCCTGGAGTTAGGTCCCCACCTCCTCCCTCTGCTCCACTGCTCTGTGCTCATCTCAATCTTCTTTCTGGCCCGTATAATCCTGGGACAGCTAAAAATTCCTCCTCTCTGATGTTTGTTCCCTTTCTGCAGGGAGCGATGCTCGCTGGGAAGGGTGAGTGCTGCCAAACACATCACTGCAGAGGGCGCCGTGCGCACTCGTGGGGCAGTGTAAAGAAGAGGCACCTGCTTTTGCACCCCCAGCTCCTCACAGCCACACTGACCACTCAGCATGCATGGTTAGGCAGGCCCTGTGGTCAGAGCTTCAGCAGCCCCAGGACAGGCCATGTCACAGCCCAGGTGTTACAGAGTTAGGGAGCCACTCTTGGACCCTTCCTAAAGCCCTCCTGCCCTATGTGGGACAGCGGCCAGGTGGTTCCAGTGCAGGTGTTGGTGGCATCCCTGTGCTCGCCCTCAGCTCCATCCTGCCCGCAGTCCTCAGGCATGCCTGGGTTGGCTGACTGGGCCCTGCTCTCCCCAGCTGGAGCGGATGCTGGAAAGCACAGCCGTGCGTGCCCAGAAGCAGCTGGTCCTACTGCACAGGGAGGATGGTCCAGGGCCAGCCCGCACCGTGGAGTGGCTCAACATGCGGAGCTGGTGCTCCGGCCACCTGCACCTCTGCTGCCCACGCCGTGTCTTCTCTAGGAGGAGCTTGCCCAAGCTGGTGAGGCCTGGTGGGCTGCCATTAAGTTCCTGAGCCCCTGCACACCGTCTCCCCTGACCTCCTGTTTGCACAGTGCTTGGATGTCTAGACCCGCTTTCTCTCCATGCTGTCTGGAGGCTGAGCTGTGGGCTCTGTTAGGAGGTTTTTCTCCTTTGCTCCTGGACTCTGGCTATGAGTTGGTGTTTGCTTGACCTTGGGATCCTTGGGCCATTTTATGGTGCCGTGCAGATATGGGGAAGTCCAGCATGGTGGAGGTATAGCACAGAGAGGCCATCAGGGGCCTGGGGGTACGAGTTAACCCAAAAGCTAGGCCTGAGGGAGTCAAGGGCTGAACCTGAGGGTCTCACATTCAGCCAAGGCTCCTAAAAGCCTTGAAGGTGTGGTCAGCCCTGCCCAGCCCTGGGCAGAAGCAGACAACAAACCCTGAGACACCTCTTCCTCAGGCCATCCTCAGCTTGATGGGCTCAGGGGCCAGGTTGAAAGGAGTATGGAGGCTGTCCATATACCACAGCCTACTCGGCCCCTGAAGCTCAATGGACAGCATTCTAATGACTGCACCCCTGCCCAGGACCCGAGAGCACTCTCTACCAAAAGGGCCTGTGGGAGATACCCCTGAAGGAGCTCCAGCTCTGCCCATTCTGGGCCTTCATGATCACCCATGTGCCTTCTGCCAATATTCACCCCTGGGTGAGCCTGGGCTGGCTCTGAGGCCCCTGGGCATCAAGGTACTGATGGGGCCATGACCTGGAAAGGAGACGACTTTGGGTGAGGAATGAAGGAAGTCTGCCCAGACCAGTCAGGTGTGGGGGTCATGACTGGGCGTCCAGCGCAAACCCCTATCTTGTGCTGACCCTCTCAGATGGAGATGTACGAGCGTGTCTTCCAGCGACCCCCAGACCGGCACTCGGACTTCTCCCGCCTGGCACGGGTGCTGACTGGCAACGCTATTGCCTTGGTGCTTGGAGGAGGGGGAGCGAGGTGAGTCCCTGGCCCAGGTACTGCTGCCCCTGTGCATGCAGGTGCCCATCATGCATGCAGGTGCTATGCTGGACTCCCAGGAGGACAGTGGTGTCACACCACTGACAAGAGATGCAGACCACGGTGGCCTGTGCCGCCATCAGGAGAGTACCCAGGTGGTCGGCAGGGGTGTGGTCTGCCCAATGAAGCACCTCCTGCAAGCAGGCCCAGCAAAGCTGCCCATTTCCTTGTTACTGGTAGAGTAGGAGAAGTGTTGTATCTCGTTCTGATTGTCTTTGCCTGGAAGCCTTTGCTTGCTTTTAGCCACCTGGGTCTCCTGTCCTCCAAAAACTATTGTCTTCTTCCCCCAGCGTCCCCTCAGGCTCCTGGTGAGCTGCTTTTATCTTGACACACAGTGTAAGGATCTGATCCATGTGTGAACTAGTGAAGTGTTCCTTAGTTCTTGGGCTGAAGGTTCCTTAAAGGACTTTTAGCCCAAATCATTCCTACTCTGGGTCATTGGACCCTTATCACCTTCTCCTGAAGTGAGAGAAGTAGAGCCAGGGCATCACGGGGTAAGACCAGGCTGGTGCCTTCTTCTGGTGAACCAGAAGGAGCACAGTGAGCCACACTGTGCCACATTGTGCCAAACCCCCAGCCCCAAGGAACGCAGCACTGCACAGGCATTGGCTGCCCCTACCCCCCCCTCGGGGGAGGGGGGCAGTGGAGGCTTGGATTGTTCTGCTGGGAGACCCGCCTGCCTCCTGCAATTCCAGTTCTGAGCCAGGAACTCAGCAGAGGCACCTACTCAAGCTCCTTGTACTGATTCCTGGCAGTACTTGACCTTGTGGCAAAGTGATAGTGCTTTGTTCATTGTATCTCAGGGATCCTGGGGTGACTTTGCCCCTTGTCCCACTCTCACTCCAGTGACAAGGAGACTGGGCTAGAGGAGAGGGGTGATTACCCATGACTGTCAGGCCCAGGAGAGGCCAGTGTCCTTTCTGTAGGGCTGGACAACAGGCATGTGGAGCAGATGGGCCCAGACTCAGGCCTGGCTTGCAGGTCAGGCCAGCAGCATCTCAATGAAAATGCATTTTAATACAAATGCACTTATGGGGCTGGGGCTGGGGCTGGGGCTCAGAGGTAGAGCACTCACGTACCACATGCGAGGCCCTGGGTTTGATCCTCAACACCACATATAAATAAATAAATAAAATTAAGGTATTGTGTCCAAGTGCAACTAAAAAATAAAAATTTTTTTAAAAAAAGAATGCACTTAGAAGCCATGAGGTTCTGTAAGGCACAGGACAAAAAAAAAGATCTTACAGCCTCTCCAGCACCAAATCCAGAGTTCCCAGAAACACCCACTTACCCCACTCTGTGACCATCTGCTTGTCTCCTTTCCTTTTGGACTGATGGTCTGCTTTCTGCTGTTGTAGATGACTGGCTTCCTGGCCCTCCTGCGCACTCTTATTCTGCGTCCTCCTCATCTGTCTGCTCTGCTCCCTTCGTCCCATTAGGGTCCCCGTGTAGCCTGCAGTGGCTCAGCTGGCACTTTCTGTTTCATTGTGAAATGGCTCTCATGGAGCACTCTGGGATCACTCCTCTTTCCTTGTTGCACCTGCATCTGCTCAGCTTCTGGTGTGAGCTGTGCACCTGCAGGCACTGCTGGAAGCATTGGCACCCACTAGTAGGCTCAGACAGAACAGGCCACCGCTGCTCGCACAGTTTAGGGTCGCCACCCTCATCTCTGCTGGCTGCTCTCTAGCTGTTGGGATGTCGCCCTGGGAACTGCCTTTGGCTCATTTCCTGTGTTGTGCTTTCTTCCTCTGTCTTGATATGCTCCTGTTTTTGGTGATCTCTTAGAGAATGCATAGGAGGCAAACATGTTAAGATCCTACCTCTCAGAAGACACCTTATCCTACACTCATACTTGCATGATAGTTTGGTAGGATTTGGCCGTAAGTACTTCCCAGGGCTTCATTGTCTTTGTAGCATATTGCTGTTGAGAAGTTTCATGCTGTTGTTCACAGGCCTGGGTTTTAATCTGGAACACTGAAGGACATTCTTGGTCCTTGGTATTCTGAAGCTACATGGGATGTGTCTTGATGTGGTTGTTTTTTGTCCATTACACTGGATGCCCATTGGGTTCTTTCAAACTTGGAAATTCAGCCAGGTGTCATGCCCAGCTAGTCAGGAGACTAAGGCAACAGAATTGCAAGTATAAGGCCAGCTTCAGAGACTGAGTGAGACCCTGTCTCAAAAAGATTAGGGGACAGTCTGGGATTATAGCTCAGTGGTAGAGCACCTCTGGGTTTAATCCCATTATCCTCCCCCACCCAAGAAAAAACTCTGGAAAGTGTTTTATGTTTTATTTTTTAAAATATTGTTTACCTCTTTCTTTTTCATTTTCTTGGAGCTCCTACTGGTCGAGTATTGGCATCCTAGTTGGATTCTCTAATTCTCTTACCTTTTCTTTCCCATATTGTCCATCTTTATATTCCAATTAATTTTTCCACTAAAATAACTCTAACACCGAGTGATCTCTCTTCCTAGTCTTCCTGACTCCCTAGTGCAGCTGTCTCTGGGACAAGCAATGGCAGGCTCCTCGCTGGCTCTGCTTGCCTGTTTACATCTCCCACCATGAGCTGGTATATCTGGCTCTGTGCTCGTGACATGCTGTGTGAAGGTTGTGTCCTCGGCTGCAGGTGTGGTGAGCCAAGGACTATTCCATCGAGCACTCCTTTTTCACCCCTCCTTCTTCTGGTAGGCATTTAGGTTGTTTCTTGCTTTTGATTTTTAGGAGCAAAAGGATAATAACACTCTTTACATGGGCACATGTTTTCTTGTCTCTTAGGCAAAGGCCTGGGAATGGAGTTACCTGGCCACAGGGTAGTTGTGCCATTTTACACTTACCAGTTATATGTGAGAGTTCAGTTTTCCACATTCTTGCCACCCATTGGTATTGTCAGTCTTTCAGTTGTAGCCACTCTAGTGGGCGTGCTGTGGTCTCTGTGTGGTTCTCATTTGCATCTCCCGATGGCAGGATGTGGAGCTTCCGTTTTGTAAGCTGGTGTGCTGGTTGGCCATATGCGTGTGCGTCCTTTTTTATTTATTTTTTGGTTCTGGGGATTGAACCTAGGGGTGCTTGCTTTGCCACTGAACTGCGCCCTCAGCCCTTTTATTTTCATTTTTGAGACAGGGTTTGGCTAAGCCTGGCCTTGAACTTGCAACCCTCTTGCCAAAGCTTCCAGAGTCCTGGGGCTACAGGTGTGGCCGCCATGCCCAGCACATGCATCCTATTTTGTGAGGTATTTGCCCAGGCTCTGTGGCTGTTCTACCAGGCTTCCTTTATCATAGAGTTGGATGAGTTCTGTACATATTCTGACTGCAAGTCTGTCACCAGATATATTTATTGCTAATATTTCTCTTGGCTTTTGACTTTCTTTTCATTTCCTTTATGACATCTTCGAATGAACTATTTCTAATTTTTTTCTATTTCATTTAAAAATTTTGTTCTAATTAGTTATACATGACAACAGAATGCATTTTGACACATTGTACACAAATGGAGCATAACTTCTCCTTCCTCTGGCTGTACATGGTACAGAGCTACACAGTAGTGTAATCATACAGGTATATTGGGTACTAATGTCCATCTCATTTCACCTGTCCTTCCCATCCCCACCCCTGCTCTTGCACAATCCAAAGTTCCTTCATTCTTTCCTACCCACCCCCCCCTTTATGATTTTTTATAAATTGTGATTTTTTTCCATTTTTTTTATGGTTATTACTTCTGGGTATTCTGAGAGGTTTTGCTTATCCTAGGGTCATAAAGGAATTCTGTTTTTCCTTTTAAAAGATTTGCAATTCCAGATTGTCCGTGTAGGCCTTTGATCTACCTCAAATTAATTTCTGTGTGTGGTGTGAGGCAGGAGTTGGTCTCTACTACACGCTGTCTGCCAGGACCTCCCTTCCCTGTGGCGCTGAGAGGCACCTGCTGGGCCCTGTGTGGGGGCTGCGCTGTTGCAGAGCCTGTTTCGTCCTCAGTGGCAGCACTGCAGTCTTAGTGAAATGGCTTTGTGGTCAGTTTTGACTGGTTTGGATAGGGATGCACCCAGTCTGTGGGTCACTCTGGGGAGAAAGGCAGCTGTGCAGGGTGGACTCCCGCTGGCAGGCACGCCTCCCTCACCCAGGCCTCAGTGTGGAGGCCAGGCTGTCACTGGGTAAGTGCACTTCTAACTTTTCTTTAGAACTACTCTAAGTGTGTTTTTTGGATTCTGCTTTCAGACTGGTCATTTCAGCATACAGGATGCAGCTAGGCTGGACTTGCACTTCACAGCTGCTCGACTCCCTTGTTCTGGGAGCTTTTTTGTGGAAGTTTTTGGATTCTGTGCCTGCAATTGTTATCTGGGAATGAGCACTGGTCCTCCTCCTCTTCAGCCATGTACATGTGCTCAGATTCCTCCCCTTTCCTTCTGCCCTGGCCAGAGCCTCCAGTGCAGGACTGATGGACCTGGGAGCGTCTGTGCTAGCCTTGGGGTGTGCTTGGTTGTCACTTGGCAGGGGGGGATCCTGGCTGTAGACCGTGGCGGTCTTGCTGAATCCAAGGAAACCCCTCTGCTCTCAGTTTTTGTCACAAATGGTGGCACCCAGGGTCTGGTGAGGTGATTGTGTCTTCCTCTCTGTCCTATTAAAGTATGAATCACAAATAAAAGCCAAACCCAAGTCCCTGCAGTGGGTGGGTCTGGCTGTGCCAGGCTCAGTCTGCAGGGCAAGTCCCTCTGCATCTGCAGCGCTGGGAGGAGCAGGCTTCCCTCAGTACCACATGCTTTGCTGCCTTCCCAGGTCACAGAAGGAAGGGCTCTTTTCCTGCTCTCTGAAAAGTTTGATGTAAAATTTGCATTCTTTCTTCCTTATATGTATAGTAAAATTTACTAGTATAACCATTTAGATATGAAATATGAAATTTATTTATTTGATTGGTTGTAGTCCTAGGGATTGAACCCAGGGGCACTCTACCACTGAGCTATACCCCAGCCCTTTTGATTTTAATTTGAGAAAGGATCCCACTAAGTTTCCCAGACTAGCCTCTAACTTGCAATGCTCTGCCTCAGCCTCCTGAGTTGCTGGGGTTACAGGCATGTGTCCTGCTGAACATGAAATTTTCTCTGTGGGTATTTACAAGTTAAATATCCCATTTCTTTAATATTTACAGTACTTTTCAGATTCTCTATTTTACTTTTGGGTTTTGTAGGTGATGCTTTTCTTGGGTCGGGCCCCCTTTATCTGAGTTTTCCCACTGTGAAGCTGCCCAGTGGCTTCTCCTCAACCGCAGCACCTGTGGGATGCACCTCTTCCTGATGGCATTGCTGCCCTCCCTCATCTCCCTTTCCCCCTCATCTCCCACTGATTGTCCTTTCTAAGCACTCACTTCTGGTTTTGTTGACATCTTTATTGTGTGTTTGGATTTTGGTTAATTTCTGCTCTTATCTGTATTGTTTCTTTGATTTCACTCTTTTATTTAATTTATTCTCTTTTCCTACCTTATGGGCCAGCAGACATTGTCATAAAGGAACAGATGGTAAGTGTATGGTCTTTGTCATAATCACAAAAGTATGAAGGAGCGAGCTCTTTTTACTGCACCTCTGATGGCAAGGTGTCTTTCCTTTTCTTTTGCCATGCTGGGGATTGCAGCCAGGGCTTTGTGGATGCTAGGCAAGTGCTCCATCATGGAGCCACATCCCAAACCCTTGTCTTATTTTTCCCCCTCAGTCTGGTTTGAATATGGTTTTTATTGCTTTGGGTTTTCAACAGTGCAGGCACAGTTATCTTTGGATTTGAGCCTAGGGTTTATGATGCTCTTTGAATGTGAGTCTTTTTTTTTTAAATATCTTTTCAGTTGTTGATAGACCTTTATTTTATTTACTTATATGTGGTGCTGAGAATTGAACCCAGTGCCTCACACATGCAGGCAAGTGCACTGCCACTGAGCCCCAGCCCCAGCCCCAGCCCCTGAATGTGAGTCTTGATGCAGCCATCAGTTCTAAAACTGCCCAACCATCATCTCTTCAGATATTGCTCTGTCCCCACTTTCTTTGCTCTCTGGGCTTGAATTGCACATAAATTAGAACTTTGTGCCAGATCCTTTGCTTCTGAAGCTCCTGTGCCTGTTTTTTGAAGGAATAGTTTACACATCCCATCCCCTTGATGCTTTGTGAGCCAGTGGGCATTTTCTTCTGCTCCTCTTAACTGTCACATCACGCTCTTCAGCTGTGTCTAGTCTGCTATTAGGTTCAGTCACTGAGTTCTTCTTAGTTTCTACTTCTAGAATCACCATTTGATTTAGTTTCTGATTCTGTGTCCAAATTGTCAGTCATGCCCATCCTACACTCTTTTTGTAGTTGTACTTGAGTATTTAATTTTCACATGTGTTCATTTTTGCCCTTTCTGAGTGCACACTTAAGGACACTCATGTGGCTGTGAAGCTGTCAGCACCATCCAGAACACTTTTATCCCACCAACAGACTCAGCCCACTAGCGCCAGCTTCCGTTGCCCTCTCCCCTCATCTACTGGTTCGTCTCCATGCAGCTGCCTGTTCCAGGTCCCTCATGTGCGTGGCAGCATGCACCCCTTGTCCCTGTGGTCTCCTTCTCACCAGCCGCACCAGCTCACATGCTACAAATGCACTTCCTTCCTTTTGTTCTCCACTGTAGCAGTTCCCACCTTTGGCTCCTGGGGGGGGGGGGGGGCTTCAAGCACCATCATTCTAAAACCCAGTGCCTGATACTTAGGTTATCTGGGCTCCCTCTGGGCCACTTCTGTTGTTTGTGTTTCCTCATGGTTTGTGGCCAGGTAGTTTATCTCTTCATGTGGCTAGTAGACTTCCTGCATGGAAATGGCAGTGACAAGTGCAGGCTCTGGGTGACAAGTCCAGCCGGGGCTGGAAGTGATCAGAAGCTGGCTTCCTGGCCTCTGGGAGGGCTGGTCCATTTCCAACTTGCTCTGATTCCTGGGTTGGCCCTCGGGGTGCTTTTCAGGACCTCTCATTTCCAGGGGGCCCTCAACTCCACCTTTCCTCACCCCTGAGACTGGCAAGAGTCCTGTTCCACTTTACCATCTCTGCAGTGCCCTCCTTGCTGGCGTGGCAAGTGTCTGCAGGTGAACAGGCCACATACCTACCGGCTCTCCTGTAACCTGTCCTCCCTCATCCCATCCCCACCGTCTCCTTGGGGGTCTTAAATTACCTCCAGCCTCCCTCTCTGCATTAGCATCATTGCCCATCTATATGACCTGTGCAAGAGTAGGGACAAGGAGGAGTGGGTGGGTTGCAAGCAGCCACCTCTGGTCCTCTCTGGGACATAGCGGGGCTGAACTGGTGATGGCACTTACTTCCTCTCTATGCTCCTGGCTGTGAAGGGGCTGCGCCCAGGTGGGCATCCTCAGGGCCCTGGCAGAGTACAACATCCCCGTGGACATGGTTGGAGGGACATCCATTGGGGCCTTCATGGGTGCCCTGTACTCTGAAGAGAGGAACTACAGCCAGATGAGGATTCAGGCCAAGCAGTGGGCTGAGGTAAGTGGGTACCTTTCCCGAACCAGGTCTCTAGGAAACAGCCCCACAGGTTTGAGGGACAAAGGAAGAGTGTAGGAAAAGACACTGCTGCTGTGGGAAGGGACAGCAAGGAAAGGCCTCTGCCACTGGAGGGAGAGCGGGTATTGCCCACAGTCCCTGAAGAAAAGAGGCACAGCCCACCACACAGGGCAGAGTGAGGCAGGAGGGCACTGGGGCCACTCAGGAGCAGAAAGGAACAAAGTGGCCCAGGCCTGGTTTCTATAGCACAGGTAGGTGAGCTGCTTAGGACCAATAGGGGGTCATTCCAGCAGCCCTGGGGGCTTAGTACCTGGATCTGGGTGATTTAGGGCAGGGGAGTTGGTGTGAGTCGGATGAAGGAGAGGCCAGGAATGAGCTCTGCCCAGCAGAGGGACATAAACAGCTCCAGCCTTGAGTCTGGCCTTGTTTTAAATGGGCACCAGAATCAAAATACCCAGTGTACAATCAGAGGAAGCAGAATAGCTCAAGCTCTGCAGTGGGTTGGCTCTGCGGTTCTCTGCTGCTATGCCTCTTGTTTCAAGACAGTTAAGCCCTGTTGAAGCCATGTGTGGGATCAAAACTGTTTGTGTTCTTCTTTCTAAAAGGGAAGAAAACTGTCCATCTTCCAGGCATAAGCTCTTGGACTAGGTCATCTGCTGTGTTCACGAGTCCTGGGGATGCCACTGTCCCCACCACCAGGCCCCCAAGGACCCTGCTGTGGGGCTCCCCCTTCAAGAAATGGTTCTTCCCTGAAATAAGTTCCCCAGTCACTCCTCAAACACCACTCAAAAGAGATAGCAACGATTACTAGGGATGGCTCCAAGAGCACTGACCACAGGACATTGTGTGCAGTGGGCAGAAGATAACTTAGCAAGGGTCTAGTCCCTTGGCTGGGAGACAGGCTCAAGCCCGCAGGAAATCCTTTCCATTACCTCCCTCTGCAAGTCTGGTACTGGAGACCAGGTATGGGAATGGTTCTTCCACCATCCTGAGGGTATGCTGGTCTGTGGAACCCTGCCAGGGCTGCCACCCTACAGGGAGGCATCTCTGGGCAGGGTGGGATAGAGCCATGTGCCCACCTGCACTATAATGAGGAGATGGGGTGGCAGTGGGACTTCCTCAGGAGTGGACCCAGGTCTTGGGCACCAGTTCCTTGTCCAGGAGCTCCAGCTCTCTTGCTTGCCTTAAAGGACAGTCTTCATGTGATGATGTGAGCACAGGGGCTTCTGATGCTAGTCAGGCCCTGGGCTCATCCTGTCACGTCTGAACCAGGCACCCTGCACACAGCAGCAGGGAGGGCCTTTTACTCCCTCCCTGGCCCTAGGTCAAAGGCTGGCCTTGAGACCAGGTGCTCTCCAGTGGGGCCAGTCACAGTAGTGCTCAGTGCTTTGGCCCCACCCAGAGAGCCACCAGCAGAGCCAGGGCGAGGGTGGGATCAGCTCCCATATCTCACTGGTCATATGCCATTTCTGGGGACCTCAGTGAGATAAGCAGTTGGGCCTGAGCTCTTCCTGACATTGCCCACTCCACCTGGTACTCCCAGACTGCAGGCAGACCTGGAGCCCAGGGAACAAGTGTGCTGTGAAGCCCCCAAGGGCCAAGTTGGCAAAGCCTGCCTATGGCCAGGAAGGGCCAGAGGATGTGGGGCTGGTTCCCAGATGCTCTACTACTCCATGCCCACAGTATCGCTCCCCCAAGAATCCAGGCAGCCTGGGTCTGAGGACATGCCTGGACACCCATGTTCTGTTGCTGCAAGCACACCTGTGTGCCCATATCCTGCTCCAGAGAGGGTCCTGCAGACCTAGGCGTGAGCCCCTCTGCAGAGAGCTTCATCTTCCCAGGACATGACATCAGTGGTGAAAACCATTCTGGACCTGACCTACCCGATCACATCCATGTTCTCTGGAGCAGGCTTCAACAGCAGCATCTGCAGCATCTTCAGGGACCGGCAGATTGAGGTGCTTTCCCAGGGATGCCCTGGGAGCCATGCCCCTCTTGGCTGGCACTGGTCGTTCACCCTCAGTGCCCTCCTCTTCCTCCTAACGTGGGTAGGGCATCCCTGAGGTCCCCTGAGCCCTGTACTCCCCACAGGACCTGTGGCTCCCCTACTTTGCTGTCACCACCGACATCACAGCCTCTGCCATGCGGGTCCACACAGATGGTGAGTGCCATCTCTAGATCAGGGAGTTGCAGGGCCAGCCCCAGTGGGTCAGTGGCCCAGGGGAGCAGGCGGCCATGGGAGCATGGGCAAAAGGAGAGCCAGCAGCTCTGTGTGGTCACCAAGGAGACGAGGCGCAGGCAGGTCTGCACAGGGAGGGCACCTTGGACAGGAGGGGCAGGGCAGGTGGCAATCAGGGTGTCCAGGTGACAGAAGGGCTCTCTAGGCAAGAGTGAGGGATGGTCACACTTGGGCACAGGGAGCTTAGGGCCCAGTAGCTATTGGGAGAGCCAGACAGAGTGATGTATTCACAGAGACCCAGAGGAAGACCTCAGTTCTGTATCCTCCTGGACCCTCACTGCCTACCCTTTTTGTTGCAAGTCCCTTCAGGGATGAGGGGTCCATCTGCTGACCCTTGACCCCTGGAGATGGGGGCTGGTGGGCTTGTGGCCCATCCAAGGGGAAGTCCAGGACAGGAACCCATAGTGGGTGGCAAAAGGCTCCTCCCTGGCCCCTCCCCCACTAGACCCTCTCGGCTCCCTAGGCTCTCTGTGGCGGTATGTGCGTGCCAGCATGTCCCTGTCAGGTTACATGCCGCCCCTCTGCGACCCCAAGGACGGACACCTGCTGATGGATGGAGGCTATATCAACAACCTCCCAGGTACTGCAAAGGGCTGGGGCTCCTGCCCGCTGGCACTCAGCAGCTCGGTCACTCATTCTGCTCATGGCTGTCTGCCAAGGCCGCCTCCACACCAGGAAGGCTGGGGTGGCACACGTTTTCCTTGGAGTATGCCAAAGGAGAATGTCAGGCTGGCGTCAGAGTCCTGAGAACACACAAGCTTGTGCACAGGCACACGCATGCACGGTGTGTTCCCAGCATATGGACCTGCCTGTAGCTCAGCAGTGCACGGGACAATGGCCAGGCAGACACACCAAGAGCAATTAAGACCCATCTGCACCCACAGCCAGGCGCTAATGGCCCGCAGGTATTGACTGTGCTGGGCAGGCTCCACCTGCCACCTGTTAGACGTGTGCTCAGAAGGGCCCCCGACACAGTTTGGCTGCCACAAAGTTGAGGCACACAGGCTTCCTGTCTCCACAGGCCTAGTTGTGAGCAGCACTTCCTTAGGGCTTAGTGAAGCGGGGTCTGGCCCTGTCCCACTGGGTTCTGGGGTGTCCCCTTGTGCCCTGGCCCAGGTGGTGACCATAGTTGCCTCCTCTTCCCCAGCGGATGTGGCCCGATCCATGGGGGCAAAGGTGGTGATCGCCATCGACGTGGGCAGCCGGGATGAGACAGACCTTACCAACTATGGCGATGCGCTCTCTGGGTGGTGGCTGCTGTGGAAACGGTGGAACCCCCTGGCCACCAAAGTCAAGGTGGGGTGGTGCCAGGTGGCTTCTAAGCCTATGCCCTCCACCTATGAGCAGGCTGTGGAATACCTCCCAGGCTGAGTCCTGCAGGCCTGGGCCACTCCCACCCCTGCCTAGGCCCTGGGGCCAATCCTGGGGAAGCCCGCCAGAACACACTTCCAGGCCAGCTCAGGGCCTGTTCTGGGCCTGGGCCTGGGCCAGAAAGGACTGGGAGGAAGGGACCGGGGCAGGAGTCTTGGGCATGACTCTGCAGGTGCTGAACATGGCTGAGATTCAGACGCGCCTGGCCTACGTTTGCTGCGTCCGGCAGCTGGAGATGGTGAAGAACAGTGACTACTGCGAGTGCCTGCGGCCCCCCATCGACAGCTATCGTACCCTGGACTTTGGCAAGTTTGATGAGATCTGTGTAAGTGCCAGCCACTGGCCACAGAAACAAAGTGTCAGTGGGGGCAAGCTCTGGTGGTTGTTCCCTCCCCAGCCTCCTGAGAGCACGGGAAGTGGGGGCTCCTGTACCTCATAACTGCCCACTGTGTGTGCAGGAAGTAGGTTACCAACACGGGCAGACAGTGTTTGACCTCTGGGCTCGAAGTGGAGTGCTAGAGAAGATGCTGCAGGACAGGCAGGGGCCAAGCAAGAGGAAGGCCTGTGTGGTGAGAGGGCAGGGGTCTCCCCACAGGAAGAGGGCAAGGGGGGCTCTGGCAGGGAAGAGCTGGCAGAGTGCCTGGGGCGGGCCCACATTGTCCCTCCAGGGCAGCTGTGTGGTAGGCATGTATGCCAGGCAGGTGGCTATCCTGTGCCTTATAACTCCAGATCCCCACTTGCCCCAATGCCTCCTTCACGGACCTTGCTGAGATCGTGTCCCGCATTGAGCCTGCCAAGATGGCCACAGTGGATGGTGAGTTGGTCACCCAGGCGGTGGGCCTGCACAACAGAGGGTGGCCTGCTGACACTGTATGGGATAGAGTAAGGCTGGCTGGGCCTCAGCACCCCACAGGTCTCCACCCCTGCCCTCATGTAGTCACACACCATTCTCTTAAGACTCCAAGAGCTTCTGGCTGGCAGAGGGTCCCCACAGTAATGAGACAGGTCCCCCCGCCAGGCTTCCCAGGCCTCTCCCACACCTGCCCCATACCTCAGCAGGGAGGGCTGGCCTGGGTGGAGCCACTAAGCCAGAGGGTGGGCCCAGCATTCACCATGCTCCAGTCTAGGCCCTGCACTTGGGGCTGGAGGCTGAGGGCTAGAGGCTGGGGGCCAGCTGCTTTACTTGTAGCAGAATGGCATGCCTTATCTTGAAGGGGGACCCGAGAGGCCCTTGTGGCTACGAGGATCAGAAAGCCCCAGACTCTAAGCTGCCTGTATTCTGGCTGAAGCCTCTGCTCATGAGGCTGAGCGAGGGCCCAGGCTTCTCATGAGTAGCTTGCCGGGTTGACAGTGGGTGAAGAGCTCTTTGTGGAAGACCCTTCAAGTGTTGGGTTGGAGCTGAAAATAAAACCAGGTGTATACACAGGGCCTGATCTGCAGCAGCTCCGTCTGGAAGACGTAGGGTGGGTGTCTGCATGCGCACCTTTGCCTCTGAGTAAAGGCTAGGTTGTATGACTAGATTCTGCCTGAGTTTCAGCTGTGGCAGACACAGCCCCTGTCCTTAGGAAGGGGACCAATGAGGCCCTCCTCTCTGCTCCAGACGAATCTGACTACCAGACTGAGTATGAGGAGGAGATGCCAGAAATCCCCAAGGACACATACGCGGACTTCCAGAGCACCCAGGCAGAGCTGGGCTCTGACTCGGTGAGAGGCTGGCTGGGTCCTTCTAGTGCCCCTTTGGCTGGGCCTGTTCTCAAGGCCCCAGGCAGGGGCCGGCCTTAGAGTCCTGGCTCTGGGTTTGCTGCCCACACAGGTGATGTGGCCCAGGATCAACCCTCCTGGGTGGCAGCCCGCCGGTTTGCACCCTGACTGAGTAGTTTGCTTCCAGGAGGGAGAGCCCATGCTGCAGCATCCGCACCCTGGCCTGGCTTCCCCACAACAACCCCAGGACAATTCATCTTCCTGGCTCCCTGGCCAGACTGCAGAGAAGCCGCTGCTCTGATGCTCCCCAGAATCCAGCATCTCCTGGGAGCCTGACCTCAAGACTGAGGCTCCACCCACTCCTGGGAGGCCACTTTACCCACCTGACAAGAGAAGCCTCAGCCAGCTGGCCAGCCTGTCAAGTCTTTACCCCCAGCCTGGGCTCTTTTCTGCACCCTTTGTGCCTCTTTTCTGCACTGGCACCCCTGCACCCCTGGGGAGATGAGCCAGCCTCCCGCCATCCCCCATGAAGTTTCTGTGAGGTGTGGGAACCCCAGATTGGCATGTTAATAAAGGTAGATCTGATTGCGTGGATTTGTCTCTAGGTGCCAAAGTCCCTGTGGCAGAGAAACACCAAGATGGGCCTGATTCCATCAGGAGGGGGCGGTAGGGGAGGATGAGCCGTGGTCAAAGGACAGCAGTTTCCAGGCTGGCCAGGAAGGTCGCTCAGGGTTTGAATGGAACTGGGGTCCCCCAAAACGAAAGTGAAGTCCCTCGGGCCCTTTAGGCCTTGTTCGCCCCTAGAACACACGGTGGCCAAGTCGGGGCGTGGAGAGGACCACCAGGCCCTACAGAGGACCAGAGTAGGACTCCAGGTGCCAGGCTTCCAGGCTTCGAAGACCCTGCCCAGGTCTCATGACGCCTCGGGGCGGAGCCGGGTCTGGTCCCGCCCCGCCTGACGTCACTGGGCGGAGCCTCCGCCCCGGTTCCGTCCGGGCCGGCGGGCGCGGCGGCGCGCGCGCCGGCGGCCGG
>NW_026000052.1:758295-816863 GCF_001458135.2 Marmota marmota marmota
AGGGCGCTGAGGAGCGAGGCCATGTCCTCGGTGGCGGCCAAAGTGCGGTGAGTGCGCCGGCCAGGCCGGCCCCCGGAGGTTCAGCCCCTCCCACGCGGTCTCTTGGGCAGCGCGGGCCGGTGCGCCCAGGTTCCGGGTGGGCCTCGGGTTCACGACTGACAGCATGCAGATGCGTGGCAGTGACCCTCGCTGGCGGAGCCGAGCACCAGCCCCCTTGGCGATGGAGGGCCTAAGTGGGGGGTGGGAGCATCGTGTTTGCTTGGGAGGGTCTTGCGAACTGCCAGAGTTGAGAATGGGCCTATGGGCACTGACCTTGCCCACTCTGCCCACCCTGCAGAGCAGCCCGAGCATTTGGAGAGTACCTGTCCCAGAGTCACCCTGAGAACCGCAACGGTGCAGGTAGGGGGTTTGTGAGGCAGTGCCAGCAGAGAGCCCGAGGTCCCCTGCCTAGGCCAAGCCCTGCTCCACTTCCTCACATCCCCTGCCCTCCCTGGCCCAGAGCCCCAGGAGGAGCTCTGATCACTCATCACCATGACACCCACCCAGCCTGGGCCGTTGGCATGGCAACAGGCCTCCTGGCACCCCCAGGGTTGGCACCACTGTCTCCTGGGGCCAGCTGGTGGGGGGGAGGGGAGAAGTTGGCACTCTGCAAACTACTGCAGGCAGGAGGGGGGGATGCTTGTTCCTATCCCCCAGGATCAGGCACAGGTAGCAAGGCCTGTCACCGCCCCCCACACACACGCACACAAAAGCTTCAGACCTAGATAGGAGGAGAGGGAGGCTTGTAAACACCTATTCTGAAGGCAGCAGGGACCGGGTTCCAGCAGCCAGAGCCCCCTACATCAGGTCAGGTGCCTGCTGGGTGTTCCTTGCCTTTGGCATGCCGGGAGACTAGAGCAGGCTGCATGCTCACTCGTTGCCTCTCCCCTAGATCACCTGCTGGCTGATGCCTACTCTGGCCACGACGGATCCCCCGAGATGCAGCCAGCCCCCCAGAACAAGCGCCGCCTCTCCCTGGTCTCCAATGGCCGCTTTGAGGGTAGCCTCTCAGATGATGCTGGTGGTGGGAAGCCAGCTGTTGAGGGCCCCCAGCCCCGAGTGTACACCATCTCTGGGGAGCCAGCCCTGCTGCCTGGCCCTGAGGCCGAGGCCATCGAGCTGGCAGTGGTGAAGGGGCGGCGGCAGCGGCACCCTCACCACCATAGCCAGCCCCTGCGTGCCAGCCCTGGCAGCAGCCGTGAGGACCTCAGCAGGCCCTGCCAGAGCTGGGCAGGCAGCCGACAGGGCTCCAAAGAGTGTCCTGGATGTGCCCAACCTGCCCCTGGGCCCTCCCCTCAAGCCTTTGGGCTAGACCAGCCGCCTCTGCCTGAGGCTTCTGGCCGTCGCAAGAAACTGGAGAGGATGTACAGCGTGGATCGAGTATCTGGTGAGGGGCTCCTCGGCACCTGCAGATGTAGATGGCATGCTCTGTGAGGCTGGTAACAGGTGGAGGCTGCCTGGGTCACATCCTGCAGGCAGACTCAGAATGAAGCCCTTGGGCTCATGCCACCACCTGCATGCCCTGTGGGCTGTGGCCTGCCTCACTTCCTCTGCAAAGCTCTTTTAGGCCCATGGTAGGCTTTGCCCTCCCAGGACTGGGTCAGTCAAGAAGTGCTTCCTGGAGGAGGGCACCTGGGAGGATATGGAGGATGAGGAGATATTGAGGAATGAGCAGGCAGAAAGCATGACTTAATTGCAAGGTCAGGCTGTCTTCAGGAAGTGCTGGGAAAGTGTCTGGTGCCCAGGACTGTCAACCTTTGTGGGGGCTGGGGAACCCCAGAGGCTTACTACATGGAGAAGCTCTCTACACCACAGAGTAGCCTCTGTGGGACATGCCTGGGCTTCAAGGAAGGGCTGTAAGGGCCTCCTGCTCACTCTCTAAGGGGCAAGTCTGACCTATCCGAGAAGGCCCTGGGAGACCCTTTCTCTGAGCACCCTTGGAGTCAGGCTGCTTTCAGAGGAATGCCTCTCAAACCTGGGGCAGCCAGAAGGAGAGTAAGCAGAGAAAGCCTCAAGCCACTGAATTTCTGAGTGTGAACAGCTGGGCAGAACCTAGTGTGGGGATTATTCCCATCTGGGAGAGAGCTGGGTGCCCGCTGGCCAGTGTGGGGCCAGGCTGCAGGCCTGCTTGTGCCAGCACAGCTCCCTCTCCCTCTTCCAGATGATGTCCCCATCCGTACCTGGTTCCCCAAGGAAAACCTTTTCAGCTTCCAGACAGCAACCACAACTATGCAAGCGTGAGTTGTATGTGTGGTGCAGGAGTCAAGGGCCAGGTCACCTCTCCTTGGTGCTCAGGAAATACTTATCCCCTTTGCTAGCCTCTGGGCCCAGCTGGAGGGCTGCTACTGAACAGCTGCACCATGCTGTGCAAGGTCTGCCAGCAAGCCGGGCTGAGGCTTCGAGTCCCAGGGTGCAGGGTGGCTGCTCCCCCAACTCCATAGCTCATGTCCAACTCCCACCTGCCCTGCCCATTCCTTGCCCCCACTCCCTCAGGACCCCCACCAACCCTGTAGTCTGTCCTCTTGGGACCTGGCCCCGGGCTGCACTGCTGCTGCAGTCTCAGGTGTGGGTGGGGTGGTTCTCTTGGCCCCCACGTACCCAGATGGCAGCCTCCTCTGTCTCCAGTGAGACACAGGTGATTGTCACCCGGGGGTCTGCGCTTCTTTACCTGACATACATCTGGGTTTCCCTTCCTATGGGTCCCTTTGCTACAGGGGCCCCCACCCCATCTCCACCCTCCAGCTATTGTCCAAGGCAGGGCACCGTCAGTCCTCTGCAAGACCCACCCCCAACCTAGCCTGACTGGGGCTTAGTGCCTGGTGGTGTAGGCCCAGTGGCCTCAGCTTCCACTGCCTTTTCAGGCTGGCTCACAGCCCAGCTGGTATCCTGCTGGTGCTTGTGAGGGACCTTCCCAATTGGTGACAGGAAGGGAACAAACTTCAGGGGCCCTGGGGCTGAGGGAAGCCAGGTCCAGGCTCACCGTGTCTTCTCTCTCATGCTGCCCCTTCCTGCTGTGGCTTCAGCATCTCGTAAGTACCCCCATACAACTTGTACCTAAGGGCACAGTGGTTGTCCTGGGGGGACCCTCCCACCCTCAAGTAGGTTTGTACAGGCCAGGGACCTGAGCCTTGACAGTGAGAGTGCTGAGCCCCGTGGGCCCAGCTTCCAGTGGTCTCCAGGGCCACCGCAGGGCCTACTGGGAACTGGGCCTTGGATGCCCCTGCTGGGCCCTCTGCTTGCGCCTCTGTCCCCACGTCTGTGTCCCTCCTGCCTCTGGCCAAGGGCAGTGCTGACTCGCGGTGGTTTCCCAGGGTGTTCAGGGGCTACGCGGAGAGGAAGCGCCGGAAACGGGAGAATGAGTCCGCTTCTGTAATCCAGAGGTAGGGCCTGCCAGCCACTCGCCACCAGGGTCTGTCTCTGGTCACACTGGCCTGGCCTGGGCCCTCCCCGCCCTGGCAGACCTGATGGGGGAAGGGTGGTGGCGACCACTGGCCTGGCCCTGCTCTGGGGACGTGGCAGGCAGGAGGGGCCTCAGGGCCTGGGTTGTGTTTCAGTCGCTGGATCTCCATTTTGAGGGTACATTGACCGTTGGCCTGCGTCCATCTGTCTGGTTCCAAAGCCAGAACCGAGGGTCCGGTGGCAAGGCCTACCCCCTGTTCTACCAGCATCAGAGATGTTAGCTTGTCTGTCCATCTGAACACTGTGTTTGGGGGAAGAGAGGACCACCCTCCTCGAGGCGGGGAGGGCACCTGCAGACCCCAGACTGACTTGGAGATGGTACAGACAGGATCACCTGGTTGCTGTGCAGGAGGCTAGGCCTCTCCACCCCCTGGGAAAGGCAGCCTAGTAGGGTTCAGGTGGGCATGGGTCCAGGGCGAGGATGTCAGGAATGGTCAACAGTAGAGGGGGAGCCTGGGAGCCAGCAGAACTAGCACAAAAAAAGGTGGGGGCTTGCTCCCGATGCAGGCACCCTTCTTCTGGGGCAAAGGGGTACCCTAGGAAGGTCTCAGGAGGAGGCCATGTGGGATTTATCTTTGCATGAGCAGTCTGTGGGAGAGGCTGGGACCAGGGAGAGCTCAAGGCTGCAAGGAGGGCATTTGGTCCGGGCAAAAGTGGAGGCCCAGTGAACTCAGCTGGGTGGGCTGACCTCAGGGCTGGGTGGGTCAGGGCCATTGCCCACCCGACTTATGGCCCTAAGCGCCCCCTGCTTCCTTCCCCCCCCCACCCGCCAGGAATTTCCGCAAACACCTGCGCATGGTCGGCAGTCGGCGGGTGAAGGCCCAGAGTAAGATCGCGGGCTAGGGCAGCGGGCAGCATTGCGCTTGGCTGGCTGGGGCTTTGCGTGCAGCCGAATCCCTTCTGGGCTCTGTCCCTCCCAGGCTTCACTCCCACCTCTGCCCTCAGACTCCAGTTGCTTGCTTCCCAGGCCCCACTCCAATAGTCCTCTTCCAGACTCCGCCCCCTGAGGCCCCGCCCCAGAAGTCCTCTCTGCCCCCCCCCGAGGCCCCTCCCAGTAGTCCTCTCCGCCCCTTGAGGCCCCGCCCCATAGTCCTCTATTCCCACTCTGTTCCCACTCTGCCTGGTAGCAGGGCCTGGCCAACCCCTACCCTAGTGTTTCCCAGGTTCTGCCCCAGCCTGAGTCTTGGTGGATGCTCCTACCCCAGGCCTGTCTGCCTTGTACGATGTCAGACCCTACCCATGTGTCACTTTCCACCTCTCCCCAGTCCCCCTGGCCCTCCTGTCCTAGGACGTGTGTATTCTCTGTCCCCACCCCCACTGGCTAATGGGGGTTTTGCTCTCACTGCAGCGTTCGCTGAGCGGCGCGAGCGGAGCTTCAGCCGGTCCTGGAGCGACCCCACCCCCATGAAAAACGACACTTCCCACGACTCCCGAGACAGTAGGTGTCCTGGCACAGGCCAGCCCACCTTCCCCAGAGGCTCCCCTAGACCCCAGACCCCGCCAGGGGTCCTGTGCCCGCACTGCTAGGCTTCTGCGCTTTTGCTCTGAGCCTCAGGTTGCCCATCTGTGAGGTAGGGGTGCCTAGCATCTCCAGTCTCTTAGGTGGGATTAACTAGTGCCAGCATTGCAGGGCCAGGCTGTGTAGGGCTGAGCTTACTGCCACTCCAGGGGGCCCTGGCTGCAACTCACTGGCCTCAGCTCACACAGGAACACCATTCCTGGGCCTCAGATCCGAGTTTCCCCTTACCCCGTGAGACTGCCTAGACCACTATTGCCGCTAGCTCAGTCCTGCTGGACTGGCAGTGACTCACAAGGCCCTCCCACCCACCCTGAAGACCCTCCAGGATACAGCTTGCGGTCACTCTGGGTGGCAGGGCCACTGTCCCGGTGACCCCTCCTGCCTCCCAGGCAGTGACCTGCAGAGCTCCCACTGCACACTGGACGAGGCCTGTGAAGACCTGGACTGGGAGACAGAGAAGGGCCTGGAGGCTGTGGCCTGTGATACAGAGGGCTTCTTGCCACCTAAGGTCATGGTGAGGCACACTCCCAGCACCTCCGTGCCCCCTGGGTGGAACCCAGCCCTTGCTGACCCTTCAGCATGCCCAGCCTCCATGGGCTGCTTGGGGAATTGATGGGGGGGTCCACCTGGGTTGAGGACCTCAGGGGCTCCCACTGTACCTTAGCACTGGGATGGACGCTGAGCAGTTCCCCTGTTCCTTCAGCTCATCTCCTCCAAGGTGCCCAAAGCTGAGTACATCCCCACCATCATCCGCAGGGATGACCCCTCCATCATCCCCATCCTCTACGTAAGTGCCCCAGCCTTCTGTCCCCCAGACACTCCATCTCCCCACCCCCTGCTGGTCCTCCTGCCCTCTCCATTCTGGGCCATGTCCAACCAATGTGCCTGAAGTGGGGTTCCCCAGCACTCTGACATATGGCTTGTCTGTCCCCAGGACCATGAGCATGCAACCTTCGAGGACATCCTAGGTACGCATTTCGATGATGTGATCTCTGGTGACTGGTGGGGGAGGGTGGCCTGGCCAGCCTGGGCAGTGCTCACACCTCCCTCTCCCCAGAGGAGATAGAGAAGAAGCTGAACATCTACCACAAGGGGGCCAAGATCTGGAAGATGCTGATTTTTTGCCAGGTAGGCCCAGCCCCACTTCCTGCCAAGAGAGAAGGCCCGTGTGGTGGGGCAGGGGCCCTCGGGGGTGCTGCCAGCCTGCACATGCGTGGGTGCATGTGTGGAGCAGGCACAGAGCACTGCCACGCCAGCCTCCCTCTGGCCCCAAGGCCTGACCGCAGCCTCTTGCAGGGAGGCCCCGGACACCTCTATTTGCTCAAGAACAAGGTGGCCACCTTTGCCAAAGTGGAGAAGGAAGAGGACATGATCCAGTGAGAGAGTTGGATTGGGGGCACCTGGGTTGAGGGCTCAAGGCAGTCCTGGGCCCTGGGAACCTGGTCCAGCACCCATAACCATCATCCCTGCTGTCCTCTGTAGCTTCTGGAAGCGACTGAGTCGCCTGATGAGCAAAGTAAACCCGGAGCCAAACGTCGTGCACATTATGGGCTGCTACATTCTGGGGAACCCCAATGGGGAGAAGGTGCGAGGCCAAACCCAGGAAAATATGGGGCAGCGCCCTTCACCTGTCTCTTACTGCCCTCTCTTCCCCCTTGACCTTCCTGGAGAACCCCATGCCTAAGCCAATCCTGGGGGTCCTGTCTCTGGCCCCCTACTCATGGCCCTGCCCCTTCTTGCAGCTGTTCCAGAACCTCAGGACCCTCATGACTCCCTACAGGGTCACCTTTGAGTCGCCGCTGGAGCTGTCTGCCCAAGGTAAGTTGGCCTGGCAGGGTCAATGAGGGCACAGGGCCCACTCCCAGGGTGCAGGAGCCTGCCAGGCCTGAGCCTCCTGCCCTCCCCTCCTCAACCACACCAGGGAAGCAGATGATTGAGACCTACTTTGACTTCCGGCTGTACCGCCTGTGGAAGAGCCGCCAGCACTCCAAGCTGCTGGACTTCGAAGATGTCCTGTGAGGACACAGGCCTGCCCAGCACCACCAGGCCACTTCCTCTGGCCCAGGAGACCCCGGGCTGGGCTACCTCGTGCACCCAGGATCGAGTGGCCCTGCTCTTGCCCAGAGTCACTTCAGGGACCTTCAGACTTTGCTCAGGTTCTTGTGGGGTCTGGTCCTCACTGCACCGTGGGGCCACAGAGGCCACGGTCCTAAGGGCCTGGGAGAAGCCTTGTCCCGCAGCAAGTGGACACCTGGTGGCTAGACGCTGCCCTGCCATGCCTCGACTGGAGGCTGCAGCGTTGGGAAGTCCTTCCGCAGGGTTCATAGAAATAAGTGCAATTTTCTACACCCCTGAAACAACCTGAAGGGAAGCATCATAACTAGTTAACTAGTTAAGCACTATGCTACTAGTTACAGCGTAGACAACCTGGCCCAGTGTGTGTTTGGGACCCACTGTCTCCCAGTCCTCAGCCCTGCCGTATTTGATCACCAGCACCAGGGTGGCTCCTCTGTTGGTGGCCGGTGCTGCCAGGCTGTCCAGCCTGCCCTGTCTGCACTGGCCCAGTCTGTCAGCTTTCACCCCCTCACTACCCCTGCTCACTCTGACCTCAGCCAGCACTGAGCCCTGCAAGGGCGGCCTGGGCAGCCCGAGGGAAGGGCCCAGCCTTCCCTCCTCTGGGAGGAGGCGCTGGGCTGGCTCCCGCCCCGCCCCCTCCAGCCTACCCAGCTCTCGCTGCTGTTGAGTTCAGCTTTTGCTGGCCTCTGTCTGGAGGCCCTGTTGCAGCACAGGCCTGGCTGGGTCTGGGCCCCGAATGGCGAGATCCTTGCTGGGCTCTGCAGTTGGTATTGGACCCAGCACCCTGGGCCTAGGAGCAGGGTAGCTGGTGGACTGTGGGGTTCCCTGACTCCCCTCACGGCCTTGCCAGCACCCAGCAGCGTGAGCCCTCTTGTATATAGTCAGAGCTTGGGGGCAGGCCCCCCTTTTGCAGAGCCTGGGGTCTGAGGGCACCTGGCTGTGTCCCTGGCCAAGGGAGGGGGGAGTTGGGTTCCAAATAATGTGCGATATCCCTTGGAGTGACAATTAAAACTGACCCTTTGCTGCGGCTGCCATCATCCTCCTCTCCGTACATGTGCTGGTGAGGTCACAGCTACTGTGGCTTGCACATGTTGACTGGGCGGGTGGGGTGAGGCCATTCGACCTCCTTGAGGGCACATACATGGGGCAAGGCATCAGGCACACCAGGGAGGGAATGGAGACCTTTGGGGTTCTGGGAGAACATGGTCCTGGTAAAGACCATGCAGGGTCAGGAGTGACCTCTAGCCACCTCTGTTCCCACCTCTGGACACCAAGTTGCTTATACCCTCAGGCCACCCTGTGCATATGGCCACAGTAGGAAGCCAGGGAATGACTGCAGGACCTGCTGACCATGCCCTCAACCTCAGTTGTTGCCAGATGTCCCCAGTGTCCACACTGCAGCCAGACAGGTCCTTTTCAGTGGCGGGGGCCAGAGCAGCTGGTGCCAGCTGGTCCTGTGCAGGGCCACCGGGAGCTGGGATGAGTAGGCAGCATGGGCAAAGTCTGGCAGGCTTGAAGTTAAAGTATTACAGCATAGCCCCTTCCTGGGCGCATTGCCTCCAGAGCAGTCCAGTCAGGGCCTAGGCCAACTTGAGTGTGTAGGCTTCCAAAGGTGTAGGTAAAGTGCCCGATGCCTGTATACCTTCACCTGTTAAGTTGCCCATGCCACATGGCGAAGTGCAGGTGAGCAGGTTGCAGCTGTGCAGCTCACAGAGTCCCTGCCTCCTGGAACCAGCTCCATGCTGCCTTTGCAGCCCTGGGGGTGACCCTCTCCAAAGCAGGCTGTGTCATGTCATGGCCTTGTGCAGTCCCGAGCTCAGCCACATCCAGTGCCTCCTGTGCCTTTGACAGACCCTCTGAAGGACCTGGGCTGTCTTAGCAGGGCTACCACCCATCATCCTCGGGGCTCTCAAGGTTCTCGTTCCCACACCTCCCTCTCCTGCCCACCAAGAAGTGCAACAGGAAGAGACACCAAAGCCCAGAAGCACTCAGGAACAAATCAGTGTGAACCTAAGTGCAGGAGAAGAGACGGCCGAGACATGGA
This sequence comes from Marmota marmota marmota, assembly GCF_001458135.2. NCBI lineage: Eukaryota > Metazoa > Chordata > Mammalia > Rodentia > Sciuridae > Marmota > Marmota marmota. The sequence continues at coordinate 767,433 of NW_026000052.1, forward strand.
CAAGTGCCCAGGGTGTTCCCAGCCACTCCAGTATCCCTAACCCCACAGCCTGAGTCCAAACAGCCTCCAAAAGCAGTTGGGTAAGAAACATTTGCAACATACATGAGATTAAGGATAATTTCCTAATTATTTTAATACGTAAAGAGCTTTTATAGATTGAGAAGAGACGAGCTAGGAAGAGAATGCAGAGGAGGAAACCAGAGGCCAGTAAGGACAGGAAGAAAGTCAGCCCCATTAGGAATCCAGAAGGAGCCACCAGCAGGGAGCAGTCCTAACCTGTTGGTTTGGCAAATGTTTAGAAGGCGTTAGCTGTGCTGGGTGTGCCTCTGGAGAATGACCTGGCATGCTGCCCCATGTTCGTAGCTGATGGTTCAGGTCCCCTCCAGCAACAACCTCCCCATGTCCCCTTCTGTGAGAAGCCACAGCCCTGCTGTTCGCTCTGTGGCCGGGTCCTCCAGACGGCATCCAAAAGGTTTATCACTCAGCACAGCTGAGCCTGCCAGCAGCCTGGATGCCACAGTCTGAAGTCATTTGGTCAGGCTACAGCCAATGAACTGGTCCCAACTGCCTGCCTCCTTGGGACAGCAGGGTAGAGGCCACCTTGCCTCCCCTGCTCAGTGCTGCTCCAGGCAAGCATCACTCCTGGGTGCAGACCCCCTGGCTGCATGTCCAGGCTTAGGCATGAGCCCAGAGGAACCCCTGGGTGGCCCCTTGGCCTGATGTGTGCCCCAGCAGAGCGTGCACCCTGGAGAGGGCAAGCCTGGGTGGTCTGGGGTCAGCTGGTGGCTAGAGCATCGAGGGCTTGCTGAAGCGTGATTCCCGTCCTGTAAGTGAAGAGCTTGTTGTGGATGTGATGGTAGATGGTGGAGGTGCTGCCCCAGCTCACCAGCAGCTGGGGGCAAAGAGAGCAGGCGTGACAGCTGCTTCTGCATGTGGCAGCAGGGCCTGGGGGCCCAGTCCCATCCCAGCAGCTATTGGCAGGTGGGTGGGCTCCTCTCCCACCACTGTGCTTTCTGCTACCACTACTTCCTGACTTGAGGGGTGGGAAGAAACTGCAAGGTGCCAGAGGACTACCTACAAAGCTGTATGAGCGCCCGTTCACCACAGGCTTGTGTGTGTCAGCCTATCTTGGCCTGAGCAGTGGGTCTGAGCCATTCCCAGGTCCACCCTGTGGTGTACACGTGTGTCCAGAGCACTGTGCCCCAAAGACAAGGAAAGGAACTGACCCTGAGCCCATGACCCTGAGCCCATGACCCTGAACATGACCACTGAGGCTGAAAAGCTGAGATACCAGTGCTCTCACAGCGTAGAAGACCCAATCTCCTACATAATATTCAGAATACTACTACAAATCAGAATTGCTTGGCACCTAAAGAACCATGAAAATCTTGACTGATGGGAAATGTCAACTGCAGACCCCAAGGGTGAAAAGGCGGGCATGAAACATACCTGAGGATGGCAAGTTCAAGGCCAACCTCAGCAACTTATCAGATTCTGTCTTAAAAAATAAATTTAAAAAAAGAGCCAGGTGTGGTGTGGTGATGCACGCTTGGAATCAGAGCAAACTGGGAGGCTTAGGCAAGAGGATTGCAAGTTCAAGGCCAGCCTCAGCAATTTAGCCCTAGTTAAGACCATGTCTCACAAGAAAAAGACTGAGGATGTAGCTCAGTCATAAAGTGCCCCTGGGGGTTCAATCCCCAGTACAAATAAAGACTGGGGATGTGTGTAACTCAGTGGTACAACTTCCTGGGTTCAATCCCCAGTGCCAAAAATAAAAAATAAAATCCTTCCTCCAGGCACAGTGGTGCACACCTATAATCCCAGCCAATCAAAGACTGAGGCAGAAGGGTGGCATATTCCAGGTCAGCCTTGGCAATTTAGCAAGACCCTGACTCAAAACAGAAAGGGCTGGGGCTCAGCAGCAGAGGCTTGCCTAGCATGCGTGAGGCCCTGGGTTCCATCCCCAGCACCACAAAGTAATAAAAATCAAGCAGCCCTCTCTGGAATACACACACCCATGCACATGCACACAGATGCACACCTAGGGGAGAGACTAAGGGGCCTGGGCCGCCTCCTTAATACCAGTCACTGGGTTTATCCGCAGCACCACAAAAGGGGAAAAATTAAAACAAAAAAACTCAAACGGAGCCATTAGAAAGTACCAGCAAAAATTCCAGAACTAAAAAGCACAATAGCCAAAATTGAAAAAACAAACAAAACCACCCAAAACCAAAAACCTCACTGGACAGCCTCGATGGTGCCCGTGGAGAGGGAGAAGCCAGAGCTAGACCAAGCAGAGCGTGAAGGCAGTGATGCGACGACAGTGCCCCCGGAGCCCCCGAAGCAGTGGGAATGTGGGGCACGGAGGTGGGGAGGCGGGGTACCGAGGTAGGGATGTGGGGTAAGGAGGATGGTATTTGAAGAAATGAGACTGAAATATCCCAAGTTCAGTGAAAGCTATGAACCTCCAGATTCAAGAGGCTAGGTGAACCCTCGCTCCAGCACAGAGCTGTCCAAGACAAGGACAAAGGAGAAGCCGCAGGGCTGCTGGGGAAAGCAGTCCTTCCTACCCAGAACAGTCCTGCGCTGGCTCCTCCAAGACCTCTCTCCTCCTGTGTCTTCTTGAGGCCATCCCTGTGTGTGTGTCCTCTTTTCCCCTTAGAGGGTCTCTTGTCACGTTGGCCCACAGGTGGAGGGCCTGGTTCCCAAGGCTGTCCTCCTCGACTTCAGGCACCAGCCTCAAGCCCAGGTAAGTTTCCTGTGCCTTTGACAGTCAGCTACAAATCAGGGGCCCTGCGGTCCTTTCAGGCTTGGTCAGCCTGCTGGAGGCACAGAGCTCAGGGAAGTTCTTACTTGTGCTCCAGGGCAAGGATATCCTTATTATAAAGGCTTTACAAAGAGAAGACAGAAGGCACGGTCGGGGAAGGGTGCACAGCATCCAGGTCCTCTCTGGGCACCTACCCCTGAGGAGCTGCCACCTGTTTGGCTATCCTGAAGCTTTCTGAATCCTGACCTTTGGGTTTTAGGGAGAAAGTCCAGTTTCCATGTCCTGAGTTGGGGAGGAAGTTATGAGCCAGGAACCATAAGCAAACTGATGTGAGATATATATATATATATATATATATATATATATATATATATATATTAATCTCATAATATCATAGAGCACCCCTGGCTTCTGAGCACAGATTCCTCACAGCAACATGATATCCAATTCAAAACACTGAAGCATTGCTAGAATCCCATCACTCACTAATAATTAGTCACATCTATCATTATACTGGATGAATATGCTCCCAGGTGAGGCCTCTCGGGTTTGCTGCCCTCCATTTGATCTTGCTAATTCTAAAAGCACAAATGTTCTCAGTAAACACAGGCACACCCTCCCAGGTATCTGGCATAACTGAGCAAAGCAGCAATGGAGTCTGTCTTGGGGCCTCTTCCCAGGTACTAATGTAGTAGTGTTGGACTTTCCTTCATTCATAACTTGTTTACACATTTCTTTACTCCTAGCAACTATCATCATTCTCTCTACGAATAGCAAACTTTTCCACCTTGGCGGTGGCAGTAGGTTTGGCCACTGTGCTGGTCTGCTAGTCTAGCAGGTGCCCCCTTCTTCCATGCCCACTCCAACAAGTGAGGCACACAGGTGCAGAGCCCAAGGCTGTGTCTGCTGCCAGGGTTTCCAGCTCCAGCCATATCGTGGTGCCAGAGGGTGGTGCAGGCACCCACCCCAGGGGTCCAGAGGGAACTGTGCAAGTTGGAGACCTCATCTGTCTCTGCCCGGTTTCTGCACTTTCAGCTCCGAGACCTGGGTTCCTAGATGGCTGCAGCAGAAGGGGAAGAAGAGGAGTGTTAGCACAGTTCCAGCGTGTTGCTGCCCTGCAAGGTGGCAGGGCCATGTGGCACCCTCCCTCGCAGCTCCCCAGACCCAGCAGGAGAACCTGGTGGGAAGGTAAGCACTTGCCTCACTTTCCAGAGGAAAGAAGGGCCTCTGGCTGGGCAGGTGCTCCAGCTGCGTGGCAGAGAAGCTCAGGAGTATATGTGGGCTGTCTTGCGTGACGAGCGCTTGGGAGGCTGCGGTTCTTTTCAAAGGGACTTTGCCGGTGGTGAGCAGAGCAGCTGGTGAGCCCCACCTTTCACTGGCCCCTTGTGGTCTGCTCTTCACTGGAGTGCACACAACCCCACCATCCGTCTCTGGAGTGTGTTCTCCTGGGCTTTTCTTAGTCTAAAAAACACACTAGGCTAGCAGCATACCTGGGCATGGGGCACCTGGATTCACAAAGCTCTGATACCTGCTCTTTCAAAGAATTCAGGCCTGGAGGAAAGCAGGCCTGGGAGAGAAGGCGAGGGTGCGCGTGGAGCTTCTGAGTCACGGCAGTTCCCCTTCCCTCCCTTCTGTGTTCCTGTGGCTTCTCTCCTGGTCAGTCTCCTCCCCTTGCCAAGCCAGGTCCGCCTCTCCCCCAGTGAGACTGCATGAATGGTCTCTCTGCTCACAGACCGGGAACTGCCGTAACTCAGCAACCCCATGAGCACCCTTGCTTCTCTCCCAGGCCTGCTCACAGTTGGGCATCAGTGACTGTGCCGCGAGCTCCTTGTCGTTGAGCCTCTCCAGGGGAAGTGTGTCCAAATGACACTCGACCATCCGAATCCGTGTGGTGGTAGCTCCTGCCTGGCTTCTCTGTAGCACTCCAAGCACCTTCATTTTCTATGGGCAAGCCAAGCCCAGAGATGAGGCTGTCATGTCCCCAGGGCCGCTAGCTTCTGTCATACTGGCTGGCTCTGTGCAGGGCCTCCCCCTGGGGACTCTGCCTCCCAGCTCTCTGCAGCCTGGGTCTCTGCCACAGGCAGACAGCTGTGCTGCAAGGGCCAGGAGGAGCAGGTTTAGACCCAGCCATCTTGGTGCAGTCTCCCATGCCCACCCATCCCATCACCCACATAGCCACCTGAACTGAGCACGTTGGGGACACCAGGCACCTCCAAGCCTGAAAGGGAGCCCTTTAGAGGCCTATGTGGGTTCTGTACCATGTGCCCCTCCCTGCCTCAGGGCTGGTTCCCCATGGCGACCCTTCTCTAGGCCAGCTTCCGGTGTCCTTCTGCCCCACCAGGAGTCTGCCCGACCATGTCCAGGAGTCTGAAAAGCTCACCTGGCATTTACCCTGTTCCCTGCACTGCTGTGTTTAGACCCTCAGTGAGAGTTGCCTCCCGCCAAGTGCACAGAACACTATCCACAACCCAGCAGTTCTAGGTGGGTCAGTCGAGGGCTGTTCATGGTGCACTTTCCATGTGGGTAGAACACACAGCCTCATGCTGCCCCAGAGTCAGTCCCAGAGGAAAGGGGATCCCTGCTCCTGAGTCCTGGCAGCGGATCCTGTGTAAAATATTTCCACTTCATCATGGAGCTCTTCTGTGCAGTGCTGCCCCATGAACATGTTTCCCTGATGTCCCCCAAGACCCCGTGGTGCCTCAGGTTGCAAGATTAGCCCTTCTTCTCTGAGGTGGTTTCAATGCCCCACAGCAGGACAGCTGGTGCCTTTGTGGGGAGTTCTCTAATCCAGCCTCCTCGTCTGTCGGGAGATGCACCCAAGCCTTTGCCGGAGCCCCAGTGGCCCTCCACCAAGGGCTGTCCAGTGGAGACCTGTCCAGCCCAGCACACTGCAGCTCATGCTCTGCCCTGTGTCTCCCATCACCTCCCTGGTTCTATTAGAAGTCCCATGAACATTGCTGGATGGGTAGGTCCACATGCCTCCCACTTTCCACTCCAGTGAGATTCGATAACTGCCATGATAGTCACTCCACGGGAAGCATGTTCAAGTACACCAGCTCTGCTGTAAGCTCTGCCTTGATTCCACCAGCTCCACCCTCCCGATAGGGCCTGGCTAGGACTCTGCTCCATCAGTGTTCATTTAGACACCTGACTTCTTTGTGGTGTAGTGCTGGAGGTAGAACCCAGGGCCTCCTGCAGGCCAGGCAAACACTCCACTGCTGAGCTATGTCCCCAGCCCTTTTCATTTTATTTTGGGACAGGGTATTGCCAAGCTGCCCAGGTTGGCCTGGAACTCGTGACTTGCTGGGATTACAGGTCCCTCCTGCTGATACCCTGCGTTTCCTTTAGTCAATTTCTCAGCAATCATGAACATTCCCTCCTCCTCCTCAGAGTCCTACACTCTCCCACCTTCTCATTCTCTTGCTACTGACCTAATGTTCTGTTAGCATCTGCAAACTCAAGGAGCTGCCCGAGGCCCAGGTTCCACGTGGCTCCTGGAACTGTCCCTGAGGGTGCAGCAGTAAATCAAAGCTGCCAGAGCAAAAAGGGCTCCCTGACCTGGGTCCTGGTCATGGGGAAGCCAGCCCACATAGGTGCTCACAGTTGACCACACTTTAAGACCAAATAGTCTGGACTAAAGTGTTTATTCAGCTGCTGCTGCCATTGGTCAGAGAAGGCCAGGCCTGGCAAAAAGGTCCCACGACGTCCCCAGTGCCTGAGTGGCAGCGGGTGGTCTGCCGGGCCTGGGCCAAGCGTGCTCTGATGGAGACTTGGGAAGGAAGACGTAAGGTGTGTACCTGCCACCCTCATGGCTGTAGGTGAGGGGTAACAGGAAGGCGGAGGTTGGGGACAGGAGGGCTGTTGTGAGCTGTTGCTCCGCCTCTGAGGTGAGGCTTCCAGGGTCTCAGCACACCTGGAGGGGCTGTTGGTGGTGGCTTGACTTCCCTTGCCTCTTCTCCCATTAGCAATCTCTGACCCCCAAACTGGGTTTGTGGATTCCAGTTATAAACCGAGAGTTGACCGAACAGTGAGGGGGTTTGTTCTTGGCCCCAGAATGAGGAAAAGCTGGGAGAAATGACGGCGGGTCAGCTTCCCGTGGGAACAGTGGGTAGGGGTCCTCCTGGGGGGTGGGGAGAACTGGGCTCTGGTGAGTGAGTAGGAGGAGTACCAGGGATCTTCCCAGGAAGTACTGGGTCCCTCCTGAAGATAGGACCACCTTCCTTCACGTCTTATGTGAGCTGGTTGTGGCCAGGGCTGGAATGGGTCAGGCCAGATGGTACTGGCAGGTGGGGGTTTCCCTAGGGCATCTACTACAACAGGGTGGTCACGAGTCCAGGTGAACTGTGGCCCAGGTGGCTCCTCTGTGGCTGGAACTGGTTCTTCCCTGTTCTGTAATGTTCCATAGCATCAGCCGTGTCCCACTGTCCCCAAGGCTGGCGAGGTTGGTGTCTAGTCTGAGCAGAACCTGGTTAGCAAAAAGGTTTGTTTCTCAGGATTTGAGAGGGTTTCCCTTGCCCTTTGGCCTTTGTAATTAAATTTAGGAAGCATGGGAATTTTCCAAACTGGGGTGAGTCTGCCGGGTGCTGCTCATGGCCTCTGCAGCTGGCAAACAGGCCTAGTGGTGGCTCCTACTCATCATCTCCCCAGCTCAGCCATCAGGCTCCTCTGGGCTGTGTGGACACCAAGACGCCACCCAGCCCAACTCTGCATCCATATCAGCCAAGTCTCCAAAAGCTGGGAGGTCTTCTGTGACCAAGTCCTGCCCTTCAGGCAATGTCTGTCCTCCTGGTGTAGCCTCTCCTCTGTGGTGGCCTCGAGGCTGGTGGCTGGTTCACACCACCATCTGGGTTTGGCCCAGCCCCAGGGCCCCACCCAGAACTCACTCCTGTCTCATTTTAGTGTTCACAGATGGCAGAAACCGAGGGACAGTGCTTCCCTGTTCTCGTTGTCTTGCAGTACCTTGTGCCTGGTGGAGCAGCCCCAGGCTCACCAGCTCTAGAGCCCACTGGTAGCTCACTGAAGCCTGTGATCACAGCCCCTGAGGCTCCAAATCAAAGTTCCTGTCCCTTAGCCTATCATCCTTCCTCTTCCTGTGCCACACGTCCTGGGAGCCATGTTCTCCACACATCCCACTTCCCTGACCCCAAATCTGAAGATACAGAAGGAAACATCAGCTCAGACTTGGGTTCTCCTGCCGGGCACTCACAGCACAAGCAGACTCTGTGGCCCCAAAAGTAGGAGTTGCTCCCCACCAGGAAGCAACGGGATGCTGCAGCCGACACCAGCGGGGGCCTCTGCTCCAGCGCAGCTCTGCAAGTGGAGGACAGCGTCACTAAAACTGCCCCAGGAACCAGCACAATCCCAGGTTGACCTACCTGTGCTCTGACCCCCCAGCTGTAAGTCTGTCCTCACGACCTCTGGTTGGGGTTGTTGATTTTACGGCGTGCTTCAAGGACTCGGGAAGTCCTGCCGTCACTGGCATCTTCTGTTTTTTTCACACAGGATGCAGATAAAGAGCTGCAGAGTGAGTGTGGGCAGGGGCTGCTTCCACGTGCTCAGCCATCTGGGAGCTTTCTTTCTTTCTTTCTTTCTTTCAGCAGGGATTGAACTCAGGGGTGCTTAACCACTGAGCAACATTCCCAGCTCTTTTAATGTTTTATTTAGAGTCAGGGTCTCATTGAGTTGCTTAGGGCCTTGCTAAGTTGCCAAAGCTGGTTTTGAATTTGTGAACCTCCTGTCTCAGCCTTCTGAGCCACTGGGCCTCTGGGATCACATGCATGCACCACTGCACCTGGGTCACGTCTTTCTGAAGCTTATCTTCTTAGGTTTTCATGGAGACTTCATTGAACAGGTGACTGGAGCATGGGCAACCAGGTTGGACACCAAAGGCTTGCTGCTGTGGACTGAGGGGACCCAGCAAGCGTCTGTGTAGCACTCCTTCCTCCAGGCATGGGGCAGGATCCTTCTGGAGTGAGGGCCGTGTGATCCAGTGCCAGGTAGAGTAGGGCAGAGAAGTGCTTTGCAGCCAGCTCCTACACTGAAGGCCACTTAGAGTCTCCATGGCACACCTTGGAGGGAGTTCTGAGCCTGGCCTCATAACACCTAGGGCACAAGGTAGGTGCCTGCAAACCTCTGGCACTGAGCCTTGTCGGGGGTCAGTGCAAAACCTTGCACTGTGTATCCATGTCAGAGCACACTGTGGACTGATCCTGAGCTCCCGGCACCTAACTCATGCCAGTGAAGTCCTCCAGCTCACTTGTCCTCCATGGGCGGCATGACCTCACTCCTGGCAGAGGCTTGGGTGTTGCACACAGGGCAGTTGCCGAGAAGAAGCACAACACGTGAAACAGACCCTGCACAGGCCCAGAAGGACACCCGTCTGAGTCTGAGTAGATTGGGATGGCGAGCACCGGGAACATGCGCATTGGCCACTCAGATGTTCCTGCTCTGGACAAGTCCCTGGGGGACTAGAAGGTACTGAAGTGTGGGCTGGAAGGCCTCCACGGACATGGGTCAGGTGAGCTTACAAATACCCAACCCACAGACCACAAGGACAGAGCAGAGACAGCACAGTTCAGATCCAGGAAGTAGGCTGGCCCAGCACCCATCAGTCCTTCGGCTGAGAGTCCAGAGAAACCACGACAAGAGACCACTGTTTCAACTGAGGAATGAAAAGTGTGTTAGAGACACAGCCGACTCAGGATGGCCACCCCTCGGCGTACCAGGAGCAGAACTTCACCCCCGGAGGCCAGTGCCTCACCCAGCAGTGGCCTGGAAGACTGCCCTGACAGGAGGTAGCAGAGACGCCCATTCCTTCTGCGTCCACCCAGAGTGCCAGGAGCCCTCACCAGGGCAGGAAGCAGGGGTAGAAACCAAGGCAGGCAGGTTGCAGAGGGGCAAAGGAGCCCTTCCTATTTCTAGAAAGTGTGGTGTCTCTGTCAGAAGCTCAGGCCACACACGCCGACTCCTAGAACTAGTTGTGAGCTCAGGGAGGCCTCAGGGTACAGGCAGCACAGAAACGAGCCTTGCTATGCACCACTGAGGGGCAGCCAGCACAGAGTGAGGGGCAGGGCTGCTGCAGCGTCTTCCCCAAGCGAAGCACTCTGGTCAGGTGTCCTTCTAAGGGGACGTGCATTGGATCTGCTGAGAGCCGGAGGAGGAGGGCAGAGTGCTGAAGGCCTGAGCCCTGAAGGAGCAGAGAGACAAAGACTGTGCCCATGACTGGAAGACGGTTCTCCTTAGGAGCATCTCCTCAGCACCATAAAGCCCTCAGGACCGTGCTCTTCAGACACTCAGGCTGGCGGAAGGGCAGCAGCTGCAATAGAGAAGTGATCCACAGGATGGAGGCGGAGCACTGCGCCGTGACTGTGGAGGAGACAGACCCACACAGTCCGGATGCTCCATCTCCTGCAGGGCTGCTGAGGGGTCTGTGGAGGAGCGGCAGAGCAGGTGGCCCAGGGCAGAGGGATGGACGTGGTCCAGACCTCCCTGGCCTCCCAGAGACAGATCCAACAGTGCAACACAACAGCACAAACCCCCGGGAAAGAAATCAGGACCTGCAGGAAGCAGAGGCCTGCCACAAAGTGGAAAGGACGTCGATAAATAATAGACGGTAAATCAGATTTCGCCGGGAACTTCAAAATGTGTGCTGTGAAACTCACAGTTAGAGCACGGAGCAGCTGAGCAACAGATGGGGAGAAGCTGTCCTCCAGCCCTGGCCAGTGTGCTATGTAAGGGCCCGCTAAGCTGAATGTCAGGGCAGGTGCCCAGCTGAGGGCTCTCCAGCAGGCGCTGTGGGCACATGCAGGCTGGCAGCCAGCAGCCTCAGTCCTGAGGAATGCTCTGCAGCAAAGCCAGAGGAGCCCACTGGCCAGAAGTAAGAACTGGCACCAGGCACTGGCTAGGGTGCAGCCAGCTTGGATCCCCCAGGGGACACGGGTCGCAGTTTGTGTCAGGTCAGACACACTTCACCTCACATACCCAAATCCCTTTCCTGGTGTTCACCCAAGAGGCGCAGGTGGGTGTGCAGGGGAGAGTCCCTTGTCCACAGGCCAGAGGCCAGGGGCTGGCTATGGGGAAGGGGAAGACGCTGGAGGGTGCCCCAGGCCCCACTTGTAGGAAAGAGGCAACTGTAAGAGCAACTGAAAACAGCCAGCACAGGCCCAGGGGAAGGCCTCCTGGGGTTCCCTGCCTCTGGCCTCCTGGTCACCTGACTCTGCCCTGGCCTGGTCCCTACAGGCGGGGCAGAGAGCAAAGTCCACTGCCTCGGGGTGTGGGGTTTTCCCCTAGACCTGCCCTCCCACCTGTCCCTAGGGCAGCTCTCAAGTCCTTCTAAGACTGGGGTGTTGCCCTTCCTCCCTGCCCTTGGGCCCAAGGCCCAGGTGGGCACTGCCAGTCAGCGCCCAGCATAGCTGGAGGGCCCCTGGCTGCAGTCCATTCTTTGCATGCTAGGGACAGACTCGCCCCACCCCATTACCACCCCAGGGCCAGGCGGGTATAGACAAGGGGTGGAGGACAGCAGGTGTGCAAGAGGACGGCCAGTTGCACCCAGGTACACTGCTTCCTTCACCTGCTTCTGCAAGGTGGCTGCCAGCCCAGGTGAGGGTCCCATGGGCTGTGCTGGACAGGGGCTGTCCTGGTTATGGGGGCTGTCCTGGTTATGGGGGTTGTGCTGGGCAGGGGCTGTCCTGGGTGGGGGCTGTCCTGGGTGGGGGCTGTCCTGGTTATGGGGGCTGTCCTGGGCGGGGGCCATCCTGGGCAGGGGCTGGCTTGGGCAGGGGCCGTCCAGGGGAGACTGTCCTGTCCTGACTGTGGGCACATGCACCGTCCTTTCTTCCTCCTCACTGGGGCTCAGACTTAGAACCTAAGCTACTACATTTCTGGAGGTGGAGTCTCTGTGTCCTTGGCCCTTGCCTGTGGCCTGTTTAGGCCTGTGAAGTGGCTGGGGGGTGCTGGTTTTGGACGCTGGACCTGGACTGGTTACCTGTCCTCTCTTGCCTCGGGTCAGAACACACAGCCAGCCTTGCCTGCCACTCCTTTTGGTGAAGCACCTGGGACATTGGTCTTCCCGAGGGACCAGGATAGGTTACAGGGTGTCGGGTCCTGACCTATCCAAGTCTCAAGGTGCATTTCTGGCTGTAGCTAGTTCGAGGGCAGCGGTGCCCACTGTGCTGCTGGCACCAGAAGCAGGCCTGGCCCGGGGCAGCCTGTAAGCCCTGTGCAAGGGTTGCATTGTGTAGCTTGGGGACTGAGACCCTATTGTGCCCTGAGGGCAGAGGAGGGATGTGAATGTCCAGGCCTCGTGGTCACTCTTGGTCAGTTGCCTAGAGGCCCTCTGGGGCCAACCAAAAAGTCTCAAATTCACATTCCAAGGCTGGGTTTCCAAAAAGAAAGATGTTTGTTAAGCCACCCAGGAACACCTGGCCTCATCAGGGTCAGCAGGGCCACCAGACCTCACCTGCTCAGGCCTAACCTCAGTTCCAGGAGAGACTCTGCCTGGGGCCGAGTTTAGTCCAGAGCTGGGCTCCTCCTGTGGTGACGAGGGACAAGGGTCCTGAGGTGGGAAGAGTGGGCTGCCCGATCTGGAGGGGGCTCTGCCAGTCCCATCTGTGGGCCCACAGCGCCTGCCTTGGCCCTGAGGGTGCCATCAGACAAAGCCAACTGCTGCTGGCCACAGGCCCTCTGAGTGGGGTCCTCCCCAGGCTCTGTGCGTGGCGGTGGCCCTGCTCATGGTGCCCCCAGCCGCTGCTCCGGCCAAGGTAGGCTATCTGAGGCTCAGGAAGAGTCCAGGACAGCAGCCTCTGGAGGGAGATTGGGAGAGTGAAGACCCTGCCTCTGGAGGCCAGGGTGAGGGCAGCAGGCAGAGTCCAGGTGTCCACTGCTGCTCCTGCCCTGCAGACGCCAGCCCCATAGCTGCCATGGCGCTGTCCTGGAAGGAGCGAGTTTTCATGGCCCTGCTGGGGACCGCAACAGCCTCGGGCCTCACGGTGCTGGTCCTCATCCTGGTGGAGGCCACCAACATCCTGCTGCCCGCAGACACAAAGGTGCCTGGACTGGGCAGGGAGGAGGAGGCAGGAGGGCAAGGCCATCAGCCTGCCCCACCCTCCTGACCCAAGTCTTGCCTGCAGTTTGGGATTGTGCTCGACGCCGGCTCTTCCCACACCTCTCTCTTTGTGTACCAGTGGCCAGCAGACAAGGAGAAGGACACGGGTTTGGTCAGCCAGGCCCTGGCTTGCCAGGTGGAAGGTCGGTGGGGTCACTACCTGGTGTTGGACTTGCTGGGGCTGACTGGCTGGGACTCTCAGCTGGGGGGAGGCGCCGGCCTGCGCTGATCCGCCCGAGGAGAGGGACTCAGAAAGGAAGTGGCTGACACAAGGTCCCACAGATGGGCAGTGGGACAGGAGGGACCCGCACAGCCCTGCTGCCGCGCCCCCCATGCCAGCCTGGCGGGCCCAGCAGGGCCTGTTCTGACGCAGCCTAGACGCTGCAAGGGGCTCCCATCCCGGCCTCCACTCTCCAGCTCTAGCCCTCTCGAGCCCCCGTGTCACCACGGCCACCAGCTGCTGGGGCCTGCCCTCCAGGACCCTGCAAGGGAAAAGCTACTTCCCCAAGTGAGAGGCCAGAAAGCTCAGGGCATGTCACTCAGAACCTCAGAAGGGCCTCCACGGGCTCCAGCTCTGTCACATGTGGTCAGACCTTTGGGGCCACCACGCATCCCACCCACCTTCGGGGCTGCAGCTTGTCTTGGGGTGCTATGTTTCAGGGCCTGGAATCTCCTCCTACACCTCTGACCCCACACAGGCTGGCGAGAGCCTGAAGGGCTGCCTGGAGGAGGCACTGGCACTAATCCCAGAGAACCAGTACCGGGGAACACCCCTGTTCCTGGGGGCCACGGCCGGCATGAGGCTGCTCAGGTAAACCAGGCTCAAAAGCCAGGGCTCAGAGCCCTGGGGCAGGGAGGGCAGGGGCTGGGCCAGGCTTCCTGCCACCTGGCCCCTGGTTTCCACTGCCCAGCCAGAAGAACAGCTCGCAGGCAGGGGACATCCTTGCAGCAGTGTCTGGGGTCCTGGGCCAGTCTCCTCTGGACTTCTGGGGTGCTGAGGTCCTGGCTGGCCAGGATGAAGGTGCTTTTGCTTGGATCACCATCAACTATGTCCTGGGCAGGCTGGTCAAGGTGCTGTGGGCAGCCCGAGGGTGGGGCTGGCTGGCCAGGACCTGGGCGGGGTGTGGCTGGCCAGGGCTGAGTGGCCCTGTCTGTGGCTAGTACTCCTCTGGAGAGTGGATCCAGCCTGCAGAGGGGACGCTGGTGGGTGCCCTGGACATGGGGGGAGCCTCCACCCAGATCAGCTTCCTGCCCCGCGGCCCCATCCTGGACGAGAGCACCCGGGCGACCTTGCGTCTGTACGGCACCGACTACAGCATCTACACTCACAGCTACCTCTGCTTTGGGCGGGACCAGATGCTGAACAGGCTGCTGGCTGCGCTGGTGCAGGTCAGGCTGGCCCAGGGAGGGCGGGAGGGAGGCAAGGCAGGCTGCAGCTCAAGCCCCCTGTGACCCTGCAGAGCAGCCCTGGGGCCCTCCTTCGTCACCCATGCTACCTCAGCGGTTTCCAGACCACACTGCCCTTGGCCTCCCTCTATGAGTCGCCCTGTGTCCACATGGCAGCCCAGCTGGGCCTCACCCAGAACCTCACTGTTGAGGGCACAGGCAACCCTGGGGCCTGCCTGGCTGCCATCCGGGAGCTCTTCAACTTCTCCAGCTGCGAGGGCTCAGGAGACTGTGCCTTCAACGGGGTCTACCAGCCCCCTGTGCAGGGCCAGTTCTACGTGAGTTCCGCTCGCTGCCCCCACCCAGGATGGCTTCCCTCAGAGCCCCAGGAGGCTGCCTGGCCCCAGAAGGAACAGGAGCACCCTGGGCGGGGGGGCAGTGGGAAGGAAGAGCCATGGCTGGCTCTGGGGAGTGGGTCCCTGGGATGGCCTGGCTGGTCATGGCCTCTCCCCTCTGCCCGCAGGCCTTCTCCAACTTCTACTACACCTTCCACTTCCTGAACCTCACCTCCAGGCAGCCACTCCGCACCGTGAACGCCACCATCTGGGAGTTCTGCCAGAGGCCCTGGAGGCTGGTGGGTAGGAGCCTGTGGGCATGCAGGGCCTCAGGGTCTCTGAAACTCCATCAGACAGGAGCTGGCAGTGGAACCCTCTGGGCAGCAGGCAGCAGGCTGGCGGGCGTGGGAAGGGAGGGCGCCCCTGGGCCGTCCTGCTCCTGGAGGAGGCCGGCCCAGGGTCCCAGGGTGACCAGCCTCTGGTGGTTACGAGGTGTATGGCCCATGGGGCAAGGGAAGGGCTTTGGCAGGACCTGCCATGGTCAGAGGCTCACCCAGCTGGGTGAGCTGGCCCCCGGGGCTGGGAGCGTGGGAGGCCCTGGGCCTCACAGCCCCTGGCCCTGGGTCCAGGTGGAAGACAGCTACCCGGGGCAGGAGCGCTGGCTGCGGGACTACTGCGCTTCCAGCCTGTACATCCTCACGCTGCTGGAGGCCTTTGGGTTCAGTGAGGAGACCTGGGCCAACATCGAGTTTCAGAAGCAGGTGACCACCTCCCAGCCATGGCCCATCTGCCCCAGGGATTGGGGACTCTGGGGCAGCTACTCGGCCGCCCCACAGCCCTCAGCTGCCTTGTACCCTGCAGGCTGGTGGCACTGAGATCGGCTGGACACTGGGCTACATGCTGAACCTGACGGGCATGATCCCGGCCGAGGCGCCAGCCCAGTGGCGGGCACAGAGCTATGGCGTCTGGGTGGCCGGCGTGGTGTTTGTGGTGCTGACCCTCACAGCCATCCTCGGGGCTGCTGCGGTGCAGCTCCTCTGGGTCCAGGACTAGGCGGGGCCCAGAGAGCCAGATGTCCAACAGGATGCCCTTAGGGCTCAGCTGGGAGCCATCGCCAGGTCCTTGATGTCCAGGAGTCGTCCCTTGGACAGCAAGCCCGACTCCACACAGGACTGGGTGGCCAAGTCCAGCACAGCCACTGCCTCCCGGAAGCCAGGCCTCCCGTCCCCCACCTCATGTCACCCAGTTGTGCTGGCCGGTGTGTGGCTCCCCAGACAGCGGGCCTCTCTGCATAAACCCAGGTGGTGCCCAGCAGCACCCAGGCTGTGTGGGGGTGAGCATGGGAGGGAGGCTGGACTCCCTGGGTCCCCATTTGCCTGGGGAGGGAGGGGGCTGTGGCTGCCCACTGTGATCCAAAGAGGGGCCAGTTCCCATCCCCCACACCCTCTGCTGGCCTATCCAAAACACAGACCACGTGGTAGGGACAGTTTATTAGAGTCTTTCCTGGACGGCTTGGGCCTGGGGTCCGGGGCCGGGTGGGGGCTCCTCACAGGCGCTCTCTGCAACCGTGAAGCACTTGGGGAAAATGCCAATGCGGCCGTCCAGGTGGCCCTCCAGCCACGCCTCGTCCACTGTGAGACACGTGGGTGACACTCAGCCCAGCAGCACCCTGTGCCTGGGCATCCCCCACAGTGCCAGAGAAGGGCTGTGCCCGACTACCTTCACACAGGACGTCCACCACATCCCCGCGACGGAGGGCCAGGTCCTCTGGCCCCTGGGCCAGGTAGTCATGCTGGGCCACCACCTGGCGGAGGACTGGACGGCCCCCAGCCCCCTGTGGCAGGAGAGTGGGCTAGGGGTGGCTCAGGAGGAGGGTGCCCCACGCTGCCCACGGCCACCCACACTCTGCCCCGCCTCACCCGGCACTGGAGCTGCAGCCCTCGGGGCCCCAGGGCCGCGTCCCTCCAGGCACTCTGCAGCTGCTCCTCCCCAGGGAGGGGGGTCCAGGGCCCAGCATTGTCAGGGGCTCGGTAACTGCAAAATGTCCCCAGGGTGGGCCAAGAGGGTGACCCTGGGCAGGGCCTAGATATGCCCTGGGGAGCTGACCCCTGCGGCCAGTTCCCTCTATACCTGCCAGGACCCAAGACCTGGACTGGGGAAGCCAGTTTGGTCCCTGCCTTGACCGGAGGGTGCCCCACCTACTCCTCAGCTCAGGACCCACCCCACACCCATCCTGTCCCTTCTAGTTCGCATCACGGGGCCTTTCTGGCTGACCTGAACTGCCCCTGCTGGGCCTGGTGCGGGAGGGCCTGAGCCAGCAGTGCCCGCAGGTGGGACAGATCAGCTCCTCTTGGGGCCTTCAGGGCCACTGTGAAGGCACACTGCACGGTGACAGTCACAGAGGACTCAGGGCCTTCTGCATCTGCTCCCTGAGGCCAGAAGGAGAAGTGGCATCAGGCCTGACCAGGGTGGGCTTCAGGCCCAAGGGTGAGGGCAGAGACTGGGGGCTGGGTGAGGCCTGGGAGGGGCAGACAGTTTTATCTCTTACCCCAGCACCCAAGGGGTCCTCATAGGCGCTGGGACCAGGCCCCCCAGATACTGGTGGCCCTGTGGAATAAACCAGGGCTCGTGTGACCATCTATTCCCAATGGAGACATCTTGGGGTAGAGGACTGGCTAGTGGGCATGTGGGCAGCTTGCCTTGCAGGACAAAGGCCAGGCCCGGCTCTGTCCACTGAGCACCTTGCACTCAGGACCCTTACCTGTGGGTGCAGGTGTCTTCTTGCCACTTGGCTCCACCTGGTGCCCCTGCAAGGGAAGTCACAGGCTGGGGTTCTGGGCTGGGGGGCCCTGGCCTTGAGGTGGCTCTCCCTGCCTGGGGCTTGTCAGGGCCCTGGGCTCTGTCCTGGACAGCCAGTGTGACAGTGTGGCCTGAGAGCAGGGATGCTGGCAGCAGGCCACAAGTCAAACCCTCGGGGGTGAATTCAGGGCACTGACCACCAGCTCTGGGACCTCCTGAGGCTTCAGACCCACCAAGCCACTAGGAAGGGCCAGGTCAGGGCATCGGGCGTGAGGCCCAGTGAGTGAACTTAGGTGCAGTTCTAAGCACTGAAGCGGCTGAGTGCAGCTGTTAAGAGGGACACTGAGCCGAGGCTGAATGAACAGGACACTGACGAGAAAGCGAGGGTGGCCGCTCTCAGGACACCCAGGCACAGGCTCCACAAGGCCCTGCTCCTGGCTTCTGGCTGCGTGTGCCTTCCTCCACCCACCCCACCCAGCCTAGGGCTGGGAGCCTGGGAGCCAGGGAGCAAGCCGGAGTGATGCCTGTCCAGGGGAGGGCAGGAGCCCGTGCCCTCCAGGCTGTCTGCCTCCGACTGCGCCCAGGCTGCACTCCTGGGGGCCCACAGGGAGATTCCTACCACATCCCTGGCCCAGCCAGTGAGGAGGCTGCCCCACGCACCCCGGGCTCACGTGCTGGCTCGCGGCTGATGCCTGGCACGAAGAGCTCAGCCTCCGGCGCCTGGTCCGAAGCCACCTCCGTCTCTGCAAGGTCAGGACTGCGGTGGGCGTCAGCTCTCTGGCGGTCTAAACCTCGGGCCCTGGGCAGGGGGCCACAACTCAGGCCTAGCCGGTGCGGGCTTACAGCCCTGCCCTCCCAGAGCCCAGGACCTTTCTGTCATCGTCTCAGCAGCCCCTTCTGTCAAATGCAGTACAAGCCCTGCCCCAGGCAAGTCATGTCACTGAGTCCCCTCCCTGGACAGCTCAGTCCAGACCCTCATCCCGCCTCCCTTGCTGCACCTGGAGTCACAGTGGCTCGGTGAGTCTCAGCCTCCCCCCATGTGCCCACCTCTCCAAGGGGGAGTTTTGTGGCAGGAGACAGGGTAGGCTGAGGGAGGCCAGGGCCCCTTTTCTGGCACCCAGGCATCTAGCCAGTTTCAATCTATAAACAGGTGGGGACAGTCCTGTTCCTGGGCAGGAATGGCCACGCCCAGCCCCTTCCTACCATGGTGCAGTCTCCAGACCAGCTTTGCTGTCAGCTCTCCATCCCTGTGGGCACAAAGGGACATCCTCACCCGGCCTGGCCAAGAATGGGAGACAAACAGGTGGCTCCTCTGCCCCAAACCTCAAGACTGCATATCCTTACAGGTCCTCATGCCAGGTGGGACAGCCACTCCCACCTCCCACTAGGGGAGGCTGGGGGCCCCGGGCAGGGGGACAGAGCAGAACCGTGGTCCCGCAGTGTTCTCTCCTTACCAAAAGCCAGGCAAACGCAGGCCTGGCCTGCTGGATGGTCACTCACCTGCTGAGGCTGGAGACCTGAGTGCTGGTCACTGGGGATGGCAGACACTACCACCTGGGGGCGACAGGGGCACACTCAGACCCAGTGGGGTCTGCACCTCCAGCCCCTCCCAGCCTCTGATATGCAGGCTGGGGGCTGCCCAGGCCTGGCTTTAGACTGCTGGACCACTACCGTGGGAAAAAAAGAGACATTTCTGTGCTGATGATTTCTTTATGGTGCTGGGGATTGAACCCAGTGGTGCTCTACCACTGAGCTACATCCCAGCTCTTTTTATTTTGAGATAGGGTCTTGCTAAGTTGCTGAGGCTGGCCTTGAACTTATTTTTTTTATATTTAGTTTTTAATTGCAGTTGGACGCAACCTTTATTTTATTTATTTTTATGTGGTGCTGAGGATCGAACCCAGGGCCTCGCACGTGCTAGGTGAGCGCCCTGCAATCCCAGCCCCAAGGCCCTGCTCCTGGCTTCTGGCTGCGTGTGCCTTCCTCCACCCACCCCACCCAGGCCTGGGGCTGGGAGCCTGGGAGCCAGGGAGCAAGCCGGAGTGATGCCTGTCCAGGGGAGGGCAGGAGCCCGTGCCCTCCAGCCCCAAGGCCTTGAACTTATGATCCTCCTGCTCAGCCTCCCAAGGTGCTGGGATTACGGGCATGTGCCACCATGTCCAGTATCCATGCTGATAATTTTAACATTTTTAGTACAAGTTTCAAAATATTTTTTGTTTCTTGTGACAGTCTTGTATTGTGGAAGGTAGACTGCAAATGGCTGCTTGGACACAGCCCCTTCTCCCTGCCCTGGCCTGCCCCAGGGACGTCTGTGGGTGGCACATGCCATGTGCAGCTGCACAGTAGTGTACTGGCTGAGTGCTGCTGTAAGTGACCACAGGTACACTGCCAGTCTAAGGGCCACCAGTGCAAAAGCAAGGTGCTCTTCTTTGTGATGCTGGGAAATGCCATTGCCCCAAATCCCTCTTCCTGCCTTCAGAGGGGAACTTCTCCCAGTACCCTGTGATCTGGAGTCGCTGCTGGCCCCGGACCCAGGGAGGGGATACGGTACAGCCCAGGACAGCCATCTGGGTCCCACCCTACCCTCCTGTGTATGGCAGAGAGAGGCGGGGCAAGGCGTGGCCGCGGCCGGCCTCCTCCACAGCGGGCTTCCTGGGTCCTGCCTCCAGGCCCACAGCCCCACTGGGGATGCCATCCCCTAACACTCAAGTCAGTTTGAGGGCCTTCCAGTGGCCTTGACTGGACCCCAGGTGTCCCCAGGCACACAGCTGCGGCTCAGTGCAGGAGCACAGCCGCATTAGAGCTCAGAGGGCCCTGGCCCGCGCTCGGGCTGGGAAGGGGCCTGCACACACTCTACCTTGGCTGTGCCGAGGAGGTCCACTGGCTGCAGATGCTCCAGGTACCGCCGGGGGGGCCGGAACACCTCGCCCCTGGGAACCTGCCGGGGCTGTAGGGTAGCCTGTTTCTGGGATAGAGTCATGGCAGACCTCAGTGGCTGGCCAGCAGCAGGGGCAGGAGCCACTTAGACCCTGCCTGTCCCATAGCCACTTCCCTGAAGAGCTTCTTCTTGTCACACAGTGGCCCTCGAGGGGCTGAGCTGTCAACACCAGCCCCAGCTGTAGGCCACAGGTCCAGGGAGGCCGGCACCTCCAGGGCCAGCACCCTCACCTGTCCTCCACACCTGATCTCCTCACCTGCACTTGGTTCAAAGCAGTGTCCAGGCCATCCTGGGCTCTCTCTGGCCACTTGGAGATGGCCTCCACCAGGGTGTCAGCAGCCTGGGTCCACAGCCCTAGTTGGCACTGTGCAGATGCCACATTGAACAGCACCTGGGAGTGAGGGTGAGGGATGGCAGGGGCCAGATCCTACCCCTGGACCCTCTGGCCCACCCACTCCCCCACATGGGCTCCCCAGCCACAGCAGCTGAGGGTGCTTCTGGTGTCCAGCTGACATGGGGACTGTGGCCAGGGACCAGGCTGCCTCTGGCCACCCAGCCCAGTCATGGGCAGCCAGGTGGTCCTGCCCTGTACCCAGCTCCGCCTCTGGCAATACCCTACTTTGCTCTGGGGCATCATCTTCTGCTTTGGACATTAGAGCTTGTCTTCCTGGACTGTGCCCGGCCTGCACACCCTCCCATGCCCTGTTCCCTGTACCTGCAAGTCTGAGGAAGGTCCTGCAGGGGCCGAGGGGACTCTCAGAACCCATTTTGCAATGGACAGGATGGGCTGGGTCAGGCTGCCCACAGCATCAGGGACACACCAAGTTCCGTGGTACTCTGGGCCCCTTGCCCCTGGCCTCCACGGCAGAGTGCCTAGTCAACCTGGCTGCTTCGACGGGGAAATCCACTGGCCCTTCCAGTGGTCTTCTGTCCCCAAGACTGCCAGGTGGAACCTGAGTTCCTGCAGCTGGTGTCTGTCCTCTGGGCCCAGGAGGACCACCACCCAGCACCACGGAGTGCTCTGGGCTTTGGACCCTGGCTTCTGGACCCACACCGGCTGGGCCCCATGATGACTTCGTCATGACTCCCGTTGTCCCCACAGGCCTCCAAGCAGGGAGTCCCAGGAACCATGGGGCTCTGCTAAGTGCCCTTCCCTGTGCCAGCCCTGATCCTGGCAACCAGGAGCAGGTTCAAGCAGAGCCTTGGCTCTGGGACACCCTGCCCCAATCCACACCCGGCCTCCAAGCTTGCACCCGTCCCCGGCCCTGCCCTGCCTTGCTGTGTGTGCCCAAGGCCTGGAGTGGTCTGTCCACATCGCCACCAGCCCTCCTCAGGTCCTTGGGCCTCGGGGCTCACCATCCACGGCCCATCAAGACAGGAGCACCACCCACAGCAGCCCAGGCCCACAGACAGCACCTGCAGAGCCCAAGATGGCAGCCTGGGCGGCCACACCCCACACAACCCTGTGCCCACTCACCTCCCAAGCCTGCAGCCTGAAGCGCAGGCCCAGCTGTGTGTAGTCGATGACAGTGTTGCCCCTCAGCTGTGCCAGGGCCAGCTGGAAGTCGGACAGGGCTCCCTGGAACCTGGGGGGAGCAGGGCCCCTCAGCAGCTGCAAGGTTAAGCCTGTGAGGGACGTCTGGGGGCACTGGCCCTGCTGTGGCTTGGGAAGACCTCACGCCTGGGGCACTCAGGGCCAGGCAAACAGCTCAAGGGATGGGTGCACCAAGGTGCCAGGCAGACGAGGTGGGGCTGCAGCCTGACTTTGCTGCCTGGCTCTGCTCACCTTTCTGCAGGCCTGTGGGTTGCTACCATGCACAGTGCCCAGGCACACACCCTGGGGCCTTCCCCCTCCAAATTTCGGATTTCCAGCTCCTGCTGGGAGATCCCCCAGCCCCACCAGACAACCCACCTCCCCCTGGCCAGCTTTCCAGGCTGATCAGAGCCTGCAGCCTGAAGGCCGCCCTCCCTGGTTTCTCCTCTAGGAAGGACATGGTACAAAGTCGTGTGGCCACAAATATCCTGGATCAAGCCCTCATTTTCCACCTCTGAGAAATGGGCACAATCGGAAGGTCCTGCTTCTACACATGTGATGAGGAGAGAACCCAAGGGGTTGGGAAAGTGCCTGTGAGTCCCGGCAGAGAAGGGCCGTGTGAGCCTGCTGTGCATCTCCGCAAGACCACAGAGTCCCTCCCCAGGCTGGGGACCAGGGGACAGAGGAGGCAGAACAGCCTGGGCTTACTCAAGGGGCCTGTGCTCACCTCTGCAGCTGGAAGTTGGCCACTCCTCGCTGGAGAAACCCAACAGCCATGCAGGGGTCCTTCGTCACTGCTTGGTCAAATGCCTGGAATCAAAAGGCACAAGAATGCCAAGGCCCAGAACCCAGTGCTTCTGATGGACGTGGGATTCCACTGGCCCCAGAGCCGTCAGCAGGCCCCTCCCACCTGCCCATGCCTTCAGGGTTGCTGCCACCCGACACCAGACTGAGACAGGGCAGGGCCCCCCAGGTATGTTGAAAGCCCACCATGAGCACAGAGAGAAGCTAGGAGGAACACTCCAGTGCCAGTAACAGCTGCCTCTGGGGGGGGGGGGCATGAGAATCTTGTCTTGTTAAAACGCTTTTTTGGTAGTTCACAAACAAGGGCATACTAGGTATCAATCACAGTCAGAACAATGAAGTGTCAGCATGAGAGGCTGATCATGTGGGAAGCACAGCTCTTCCTCAAACCAGACTCCGAAATAACCCTACGTTCCCAAGGGGACAGCAGCTATCAGTTAAATACAGGTAGTAAAAGGGTTGTTTCTCACTCCAGCAATCTGTACCAGAGAAGAGCCTGTTGTTTCACTGGGTTTGACCTGGGTTTGCAGGTGGGGTGGCTGCTCATGTTTGCTATCCCACCACACCCAGCAGCCAAAGCAAACATTGTGCAAGTTCCACACCAACCGGCAGCAGTTCAGCTACATCCTGGTCAACTCTCCCCCTCCCAGAAGGTTCTACTCACGGTGGAGGCTCCATCTACTTTTTTTCACACCTCTAACTAGCATGCCTGTGCTGTTGCATCCTATTTTGCTGGCTTTAGACAGGACCCTGTCCTCTCAGGGTGGAGGACTTACAGCCTGACGCCCTCCACCTGTTCATGAAGGAAGCCTGGCTTAGCCCAACGCCACTCGAGGCCCTCCCACCCGTAGCCAGGGCTACATTCCCTTGCCTGAATGGCACTTGGAAATGGGACTGTTTGTTACTGGGACAGCCAGGGGTGCAGATGCAGGTGGAGGAAGTAACGAGGACTCTACTCTTGGCTCTGCCTCTGGGCAGGTGCTCTGTGGGGACAGTGGGCGCCCTCACCCACCCAGTCTGGTTCTTTCTGCTTCCTGCCTGCAGTGCATCCAGGCAGCTGCCGCTGCTCATCCCAACAACTGTGGAAACCTGTCATCTGAGTGGTGGGCAGAGTGCAGCTGGCCTTTGTCACACATCCAAGAGCAGGCCCCACTGTGACAGTGACTAACATGAAGCATTTACAAAGTAGAGGGAGCCAGGGAGCCTGCAGCCTCCTGGGGCGGGTGTGAGCTATGGCACCCTGAGCTCGGGGCTCCCTCCACAGGCGGCAGGCAGGGCAGGCAGTCCCCCATGTCCCACCCTGGGCCTGAGCCCGGAGCCAGTGCTGGCCCTGGCTTTTCAGGAGGACAGGCACCCCATTCTGGCCTTGACGGCTCAGGGGTCCCTGGAACACACAGCTCCCTGCTGCCTTAGGCATTCCCTCAGGAGGAGCACTGGGAGGGAGAACCCCCAGTTAGCCTCAGGGAGGAAGGGTGGGGAACCCCAGGGGACCACCCCTCANGGGGGGGGGGGGCCTTCAACAGATTGGATGAGACCCACCCACGTGGGGGATCTTTGGCTTTACTGCACAGCTACTGATTGAAATTTGACTGCACAGCTACTGATTGAAATACTGACCTTCACTGTCGAGGCCGTGCTGGGTTCCAGCCTCAGCGCCGTGCTGGGTTCCAGCCTCAGCGCCACATAAAAATAAATAAAAGTATTGTGTCCATCTACAATTAAAAAAAAAAAAAAATCTTCACTGAGACATGTGACAGGCCACATCTCTGGGCACCAGACCTAGCCAAGGTGACACATGAGATTGACCATCACAGCACCCAACTCAAGGAGCCAGATTTAGTTGTAACAGAGACTGACTCACCTTCCTGCCAGGCTGCCCTCCTTCCTGGGCTGGGCTTGGCCCTGTGGGACCATTGGACCTGTGATCTGAGGCCACTTTCCTTAGATTTATGGCTGATACTCCCACCTGTGTGACCCAAGGGCTGCTACTTAACCTCTCTGAGCCTGCGTCTTCACTTGCAAAATGGACTTTGGAGAATTCAAGGAAATCATGCCAACTGTGGGTGTGTACCTGAACTGCGTGCCACCTCCCCTTCCTGGAGGGAGTCCTCCCTCGCCCATGTTCCATGGGTGCTCACCTTGTAAGTCAGGGGCCAGCACCACAAAGGACAAGAATACCCCTTGGCCTCCGCTCACAGTGGACAGCAGCCCCAGGGCTTGGTGTGTGCTGCCCCCGACCAGGGTCAGCTCAGGGTGGTGTGTTCTTTGCAGGCCATGTGCCTTGTCCTCAGCACAGGGATGTGCTTGAGCCAGCTGTGCCTGAAGCCATCACCACACATCCACCTTGCCTGTGCTCACCCTGACTTCATTTCCCTCCGTCCTCGGCAGGTCAAAAAACCCCAGTGTCTGGCACCAAGGAGAAGCGACTGCTGCTTGGTGTGGGGCTCATCACTTTTCGGGTGATGTTTCGGTCGGATTCTTTGCTGCTGTGACCTGAGGAGAGCAACTTTAGAGGAGGAAAGGTCAGTCTGGCTCACGTTTCCGAGGTCGCTGCTGCTCTGGGCCCAGGTGCGGCAGAACACCATGGCACAAGGGCGTGCCGGGAGAGAGCAGCTCAGGACATGGCCACAGGAAGCAGACGCTGAGCTTGACTCACCAAAGGCACACCCAGGCGGCCCATGGCCACCTGCACACGGCTACCACACAGTCCACTCAAGTGGACTGACAGGTTGATTAGGTCATTTCCCTCCGACCTCGGCAGGTCAGGGTCACTTAGGTGAACTGGGCTGCACAGAATCCTCCCACAGAGACAGAGAAGTACCTTTTTCTTTGGGTTCTGTGATGGCTCCTTGTCCCAGCTCCCACAAAGGAAGCCAGGCAGGCAAGAAAGAGAGAGCGCCTCGACCCCGGGTCTTACTGGGGGAGGCTGTCCATGGGATATCCTGTCCCCCAAAGGGCAGAGGGGCAGCCCACTGGGCGACGCCCTCTCCTGACGCAGGCCTCGTTATCCAGGCGGAGGTAAAGCCCAAGCTACTGGGGGGCAGTCGTTCAGAACCCCAGTGCATCAGGACTTAAAGGCATCGGCAGAAGGGCAGCTGCTGACAGGTCAGGGCTCCCGCAGGCTGCCATTTCACCTCTGGACGTCCTTGCACTGTCTCTCGCATGAGCTTTTGGGGGATGGCTCACATCCAAACCCTGGGGCCCAAGGATGGGGTCTCTGGCATGTCTGCCCACTCGGCTTGGGACTCGGGGCTGAGATAGGAATTTGGGCGTAAGGAGAGAAATATCTCTGAACAACTGAGATGCACAGAGCACCCAGGACCTCCTGGGTCTGCTGAGCACAGGCCACGCCGGGCTCCACCGGCTCCACTCACACCCAGCCCCGGCTCTGGCCCTCTACAAAATCGTAAATACTAACAGGAGTGGAGACTCTGGCCCTTTGTCCCTCCTACCAATTCGGGGGCAATCTTGAAGGATCCCGAGGCACTCCACCCTGCCTCCTGCACCCCTCCAGATGACACCCCCAGAGAGCAGGGTGCACCTGGAGGCCCTGCTGGCCCTTCCCCCTGGGAGGGGCTTGGGAGTCTTAGTTTGGCTGTTCACTGCAGCGTAGACCAGGGCCTCTGTGTCCTGTGGCCACAAGAATCCCCAGCCTGTCCTCCCAGCAGCCTCAGGAGCGCAGGCGTGCTGGCCTGGGGAGGTGCAGATGGAGGACAGATGCTGGCACCTGGTGCCACTGGCCACTCCTGACCCTTGGCCAGCAGTGTGGTTGGTTTCTTGTAGGCCCTGTAAGCAATGCCTGATGGGGGTCATTTGAAGGTGGCCATGGGTCAGGAGGCATCCGAGCTTGCTAGCATCCTCCCAGATTGAGGGAGACACTCCAGGAGGCTTCCACATCCTGGGCCCTGGGAGTCTCCCTGCAGAGGCTGCTCTGCTCAGGCCAGGAGTAGGGGCCTCTGTGTTTGGGGCCAGGTGTCTGAGAGGCCAGTGCCTAGGCACCCTCAGCCCCCTGAGCAAGCTGGCCCGGGGTGCGGGGTCTGTGGCTTCTTGACGTTCCCTCCCATGAAGGAGGGAGCCCTCAAGGTTCCCCCAACTTGGCAGGGTAGGTGTCCAGGAAAGGTGCCTGTGAGCTTACCTCTGCTGCCCACCCCTCGGTTGTCCTCAGGTTGCTGGACACTGCCCAGGGCCACACACTGGCTGGGAGCCAGGATCCCACTCCAGAATCTCCTGAAGTAGACCCCAGCAGGCCATGCCCAGCACCCACGGGAGGGCAGCAAGGGCCACCATGGCACAGACTCAAGACCAGGAGCAAGGCCTCTGAGCCAGGGGCCCCACAGGCCCAGGGTGGGCAGGCGGCCCCTGCCCTGCCCTGCAACCACCTTTGCAGGCTCCCTCCCTCCCACAGGGCACATCTGCAGCCCTGTAGGCCCACTGTGCAGCCCTGCCCACTGTAGGGGCCAGGGCCTGGGGGCTGCTGCTGTGCCCAGGGGGACCGCTGTTGGGCCAGGTGTGGCCAAGTGCCTCCGAGCCAGAGGTCCTAGTGGGGTGGAGGCTCACCAGGCCGAGTGCGGTCAGGAAGCTCTGTGATGCTGCTTGTGCTGGCCGTGTCTGGTGGACACCCCCTGGCAGGGGGCAGGGGCGTGGGCACCTGGCTTTCCGCAGAGGTCAGTGTGCCAAGCGAGTGTTGGTGGCATGGACTTGAGGCTGTCCCCACCCTGACTCTGGCCGGGCCGTGTGGACCCCTCCCCAGCCGGAGCTCCAGCCGCAGTGAAGCAAGGGCCTTGGGGAGGACTGGGCGGGGTCTCCACAGGCCTCCCCCTTCCCTGCCAGGCTGCCTGGCGAGGACTCCGCCCTCCAGGGAAGGGGGAGGCCTCCCTGCCAGGAACTCACCTCCCTCCTGTGGCCACGGGCCTGGAGAAGGGCAGGGACACTGGTGGGCACAGCTTGGGTGGCCCCATGGGGTCACACCTGCCCTTCGTGCCCTCAGCATTGGGTCAGCCTAGGGGACCCCGGGGGGCCTTTGAACAGACAGGCAGGTGGACCAGGGCCCAGCTCGGGCAGCGGGAGTGCAGCCCTTGGACCGACAAGCCCCTGGACCACCAGTGCCACCCTCGCAGGGTGCTGAGCTCCGGGGGTGCTGCCAGGTTCGGCCAGCGGAGGGCCCCAGAGACCAGCTCCTGGCGGCCAGGCCCTGGTGGGTGTGAGCCCAGAGCCTGCCTGCTGTGGGCCACTGGCAGGGGCGGCTCTGGGGGCCTCCGTGTCCCCCAGCCTTGATGCACCCCGCGATGGGCACCATCCTGCTGGCGGGACTGTGCTCTCTGCCTTGTTTGTGGACAGGTGGGCAGACCCTGGAGGGTCGGGCAGCTGGGAAGTTTCCGGCAGCAGCAGGAGTGCTGTGGGGGGGTGGCTGCCCTGGCCACCCCGTGCTGCCTGCCAGGACCTTCACCACCTCCTGTCAGCCCACCTCCTCAGCAGCCCTGATGCGGCTGTTCTGGGGTGGAAGGTGCATCCTGGGAGCTCGCAGCAGGGGCGCTGGGCCAGCCCTCACTGGTGCCGTCACTGGGGCACAGCAGGCGGTTCTGGGGTTTCTGGCTTTTCCCCTCACCCAGGTGCCTGCCGCCTCCCCGCAGAAGCTGGCCAGGCCCGGGGTGCTGGACCCTGGGCAGGTGCTGCGTGGCGTGGCGGGTGCAGCAGGCTCAGTGGGGCTCTGGGAGCACACACCCCTCCCCCAGCACTGGGCCGCGAAGGCGCGAGGCTGGACCACAAGCTCACAGAGATCTGGACAGGCCAAGAGGTGGGTGGCAGAGCCGGCGGGGGTCCCGGGCCAGAGGGGGCCGGGCTGCATTTGTCCATAGGAAGTACTCAAGAAGCGAGCGAGAGCCGGTGGCGTCTTGGAAAGCTCCAGAACAGTCGCTGGCTGCAGCGCCCTGGGCTCTCTTGCTGTGATGGGGCCGTGTTTGCCCAGCTCTGAGTCCCGGGGCACTCAGGTCCTGCCCACAGGGTGTGGGAGCCTGTGCCAGGAAGGAGAAAGTCCTGTGAGTGTCTGATACGGCTGGGTCCTGTCCCCGGAGTTCACGTGTCCTGACCCCCCAGGTGAGGGCATTTAAAGAGGCCATCAGGGCCAAGGGGTTTGCGAGCCCTGACTGGAGGCCAGAACCAGGCACATGGAGAGGGCTCGGAGGAGTGGCCTCTGGTCTCAGGCCGCCAGGAGGCTCCCACCTGCGGCTCTGAGGGCCTCTGAGCAGACCCCTGCGCTCACCGCTCACCAGGCAGGACTCATGGGGTGGGGACCTAAGTGCTCCTTAGGGACACCTGCCATCTGCAGGTCTGTCACTCGCTCCATGTCCTGGTGGAAAGTCCAGGCCGGAGGTGATGGGAGGACCCTCAGTACTGAGGATGGTGGGACAGGCCGGCCCAGCCCCACGTGGCCACGGACCCCCATCTTACTTGAAGCCTGTGAAGAGACGGGGGGGAGGGACCAGAGCCCAGGGGAGAGACGGGAGGAGGCTGAGCCTTGGCCTCAGAGCAGAGCTGAGGTCAGTCCCTGGAGATCAGAGCCGGGCCTCAGGGGCTTTGGGAGGCCAGGGGCCAAGTGGCAGGAACCCCGGCTTCAGTCCAGTGTGGACGGGTGGCAAACTGGAGGCAGGGAGGCTGGGAGGCCTCCGGGCAGTCCCCAGCCTGCTGGGGACCCTGGGCAATGGGCGGGGCACAGTGGGGCTGGGGCTGAGGGGGGAGGTGGCCTGGTCCTGGCTGCACTGTGGCAAGGACACAGTGGTCTTCCTGGATGGGGCCACCCTGTCCCCACGGGGACTGCCCACGGAAGTCCTGTGTGGGGTCCAGCACTGACCTAGGCCCTCTCAGGTGAGGACAGTGGCCCCAGACACTGAGAAGAGCTCCTGAGCGTGGCCTTGATGCAGCCAGCCTCAGCTGGAGGTCGTGGGGAGGGGAGGAGGCACCCAGAGAGGCTGCTGAGGGCCTCAGGGACGGGTGCCCTTGGCTGTTGCTGAGAGCCGGACACTAGAAAAGATGGGCTCAATGAAAGGCTCGTGGAAACCCCGGAGGCCAGGTGGGGGAGCACTGAGGAGGCTGAGGCAGGAGGTGCCCTCCCACGGCTCTGGGCAGACGCAGCCTGTTTAATCCGTCCTGCAAGGAGGGGAGAGGAGGATGGGGCCTGTCTGAAAACAAGACTGCCCAGCTGGGCGCGGTGGCCACGCCTGTCATCCCCGCAGCTCCAGAGCCGGGGGCAGGAGGATGGCGAGTCCAGAGCCAGCCTCAGCTTCGGCAAGGCACCAAGCACCTCAGTGAGACCTGTCTCTAAATAAAGTACAAAAGGGCTGGGGACGTGGGAGAGCGCCCCTGAGTCCAATCCCCGGTACCCTGCTCTCCCCAAAAAACCAGACTGCCCAGGCCCCGAGGGGCTGTCTCCTGCCCTCGGTGCCCCTGTCTTTGCACTGCACCTGGCCCTGGGTCCTGCCCCAGCCACGAAGGACTCTGCCAGGGGTCACTTTCACTCTGGGTGTGAGAGCTGTTCTCTGGTGTCCCCTTGGGAACTGGCCGGGGAACCCCAGTATGCCTCCTCTTTTCTGGTAGCCACGGTCTCCAGATGTTCCCAAGGTGGCCTCTAGACTTGGTCCCTGCTTTGGGGGAACTGGCTCTGGCCATCAGGCTAGGCCAGAGACAGGAAAGGAGACCCAGGGCCCAGCGCAGGCAGAGAGGCCGGGAGGTGCTCCTGGAAGACAAGGCACTTCAGCCCCCGTCTCCAAGCCCACCCTGGCCACTGGGCTTGCCACCCTTACACGTGGGGTTTGGCCCAGCTGAGAGGTCCAGGCCAAGTCGACCGTCCCCATTGGGCACCTCCAGATCAGGGGCTGGTCAGTCCTTTCCTGATGCACCCCAGCCCTTCTGCTAATCAGCCCGGAGTGGACACCTGCCTGCTTCCCCTGGTCACTGAGCAGGGCCCTCTGTATCTCCTGACGCCAGGCCAGCATGTGCTGGACTTTCCAGGCAGTGTCTCCTCAGCCCCCAAGGAATGTCCACTCAGCCACCTCTGACTCTCTGGAAAGGTGTCTCCACTCCTGGCAGGAGAGCAGCCAGGGACCAGCAGTGGGCAGCGAGGACTGACCTCCCCTCCCTCGGCCAAGCAGACCTTCCCCCAAGGGGGCTCAGGATGGTTTTCCTCCTGAAAACTTGGCCTTGGCTGAGCACGTGAGGCTGAAGTCCGGGGCAAGGCGGAGCCCCCCACGCTGGCTCCAGGCCACAGGGGACCTTCCTCGGGAAGCTGGGGAGCGCCACAGGCGAGGGGTAGGAGCACCTGGACACCTCCTGGAGGCCCCTGGACAGGTGTGGGATGTTGGAGGAGCAGCAGTCTGCGGGGCCCTGCGAGGGACGGCTAGAGGGTGCTGCTGGGCCCCTGGGCCCTGCCTTCTCCCACTGTCCTGCACTTATCCTGGAGGTTGGGGCAGATCTGCCTTGGGGACCTGGGGTCGGTTTGGGTCCCACGGGAATGCGAACGCCAGTGCCTCCAGGAGTTTCTGCTGCGCCACCTCCAGACCCACCCCCAGTGCTGACGGGACCCCTCCCCGCACCCCAGCTCCTCTGGACTCCACTGCCCCACGCTGACCTCGGGGCTCCCCAGCCTCCCTCTCTTTTGGCTGTCCCACGTGAGGACCAGGTTTGCCTGGCCAGCTCCTGAGCAGGCCCTGCTGGTGGGAAGGTCAAACTGTGACCCAGTCACACGGCCCTGCTAGGGAAGGGGGCTCCTGGGCCTGCTGGGTAGCCTAGGGCAGGTGACCTGACCTCTCTGACACTGGTTGTTATACCAGGACTGGGCTCAGTGTCTCTGTGAGCAGTGGACGAGTCGTCTGTGTAGAGCTGCCCAGCACTCGGCGCCGTCCTGAGCCTCAGTGCAGATGGGATTCTTCTGCACTATGAGGGTCCAGGTCTTTCTCCCCTTGAGGACAAATGCAGTGTCCCAGTGAGCCACAAGACTCTCCATCCCCGCAAGTCCCACTGGCTCTGTCTGTCCACAGGACCACTCTGCTTTACAGGCTGGCCCAGTGGCTCTGTCCATGGGACCACACTGCTTTATGGGCTGGCCCAGTGGCTCTGTCCACGGGACCATACTGCTTTACAGACTGGCCCAGTGACTCTGTCCACGGGACCACGCCGCTTTACGGGCTGGCCCTGTAGCTCTGTCCACGGGACCACGCTGCTTTACGGACTGGCCTGTGGCGTCTCAGCACCTGCACCTTGGAATGCTTCACTGTCTCTCATTGGTCTCGGCTGGTTTCTCCCCAAGGAGCACAGAAGCAGTGTGGCAGGGCCCTGGGAACTCCGTCGTCCTCCCTGGATTTGGCTCTTTACAGCTGAGCCTGGGCTCCGTGGCCTCCTGGTGGCCAGCTCCCCGGGGAGTTCCTCCCTCTGTGAGGTGGAGCCTGACCCCTCCCTCGCTGTGCCTCCTTACTCTTCTCATGGGCAGTGCCCTCAAGGGATGCTTCAGGTACTGGCCAAGGCCAGGAAGGGCATGAGGTCCCGCCTACCTCTCCCTATGGCCACTGCTTGGGGACAGGGCACCATGACAGGAGGAGCCCAAACCAGCCAGTGTCCTATAGGTGGCCAGTCCAGCCTTCAGTGTTCCTGAGCCCCTCGCATGGGGGACACCACCACCCCAAGTGTCATCAGTGGACAGTGTGTTCTGGTGACAGTGATGCAGACGAGAACGTTGCCTGTCACCTTGGTGGAGTGTGCCACTCTGAAGGGACCTGGCCTCTCTGAGCCCTGTGTAAGGCCCCCTTCAGTGCTCTGCAGGCCCAGGGGTTCCCTGCAGGGCAGGACCCGGCCACTCCGGCGTCTCTCAGGGAATGACCCTACTCTCGGATGTCCAGGCCCCTTTTCCTTCCTTAGCCGTGTGTGCAGCGAGCAGGGTGCCACCCACCGACCTGGGCTGGCACAGGCTCAGCGGGCACAGGTAGCCCCTGGCAGGCTTGGCTAAGGGACAAAGCCCGTCAGCAAGCAGGGCAAGAGCCAGCAGAGGGGCCAAGCACAAGCAAGCGCAGGAGGGATGGGCGCTGCTCACTGCACTTGGTGTCATGGACACCTTCCCCTGCCTCTACCCTGCTCTGCCACCTCCGAACAGGAAGGACTGAGCCCTGTGGTCTGCGCACAGTTGGACATGGGACAGCACATGGACCAGATGGGCAGCCCCGGCCTGCAGAGAAACCAGCATCCCCTGCCCAGGGAGGAGGCCAGGCAAGGCCAGGACAGATCTGGCTCCCGTAGGGAGGAGACCTGCTGGGCCCAAGGAGCTGCGGGGCTCAGAGACTCCTGCACACCGTCCTCAGGCCTGTCCACTGCCTGCAGGGCTGCCCACGGCAGGGGGACCTAGGAGAGATAGACAGTGCCGGGTCCACAGAGGCCCAGGCTGAGAGGACAGGAGGCGAGGGACAGCCCTGGGTCCACAGAGGCCTGGGGTGCCTGAGGGGCCGTCAGTGCCCCCTGCCAGGCCACCATCTTTCTGGCAGCCGTGAGCGGTGTCTGTCCCGAGGACGGTTGGCACTCAGAGAGCAGGTGTGGTGCAGTGCAGCCAGAGCAGGCGGAGTCTCCGGACATGCTGTGCCTGGTCCGGCAGGCCTCAGCCACACAGTGTGGCTATATCTGATTCCCCGGTTCTGCCCAGCATCCTGTGACCACAGTCGCCCACTGGCCATCTCAGCATCGTGCCATGCCTCCCCATTCTGTGAGGCCTTTTGGTAAAGCCTGAGTCCTGCTGGGGCAGCTCCGTGGCAGGCCCACCCCAGGTGCCCCTGGGCAGTCCCTAGTCCCAGGTCCCCTCTCAGCTATGTTGGGGAGGCTGTCCCGGGGCCTTGTGCTGGGTTCTCCCTGGGTGGGCGTGGGAACCTGGACGGTGTTCTGCAGTCCCAGACCCATTGTCAAGCTTCAGTTCCATGTCCTCTGGATGGCCGCTGCCCCTCCTCTCCTCAGCAGCTCCTGGGGAGTGGGGCCTGTGGTCAGTGGTCAGGCTCTGGCCAGAGGCCATCTGTCTTGCTCTCCCAGTCCTGCCATCAGGCTTCCTCGCAGCATTACCTGTGAATTCATGCCTGGCCCCCACCCGGATGGAGGCAAAGGGCCAGCGGCCATAACAGAGCCTGGACAAAGCCCCCAAAGCCAGTCTGGGAAGGCAAGTTGCAGGGCAGGAAGGACACAGGCAGCCGAGCCTGCTCCCCTCCACTGAGGCCTCCTGCATGATGTCTCTGTCCCTTGGCGTCCCCAGCCTGTGCCAAGCCTGGGGCTCTGCCGCGTGGCAGGCTTATCTGTCTGGTTCAGACAGTGCCACAGCGTCCTGCCTCTCGGTCGCAGGCAGGAAGCCAGGCAGTGTTTCCCTGTGCGTCAGCATGGCCAGCAGTTGGTGTGCCCTCGTGGTGTCCAGCACAGAGCCCACCCCTGCCACCTGCTGCCGCTCACCCTCCAGCCTTGCCCTTGGTGACTGGAGGTCCCTGGGGTCTCTGCCATCACGTCCACAGAGCCCAGTGACTACTGGTGGTCACACATCATGGCCAGGTGGTCACCCCCCAGGAGCTCACAGCAGCAGGAGAGACAGTACTGAAGAGGCCCCCAGGGAAAGGCTGGGAGGGAGACAAAACTGGTGGCCAGGCAGGGAGCGCCGTGAGGGAGGTGCCTGGTCAGCGTGCTCGGGAGGCTGCCCTCAGCCCGTGAAGCTGGGGTGCCCGTGACGGACGGTGTGGCTGGGCAGTGGTGGGCTTGGCTTTGACTCTGGAGGCCGGGCCGTGGGAGCTAACCTGGCCGACCTTGCTGCTGGGTTCCCTGTGGGCCCTTGGAAAGCTGCAGAGACCAAGGTTGGGTGGGGACAGGCAGGGACGGCAGATGGGCAGAGCACGGTGGGCCCGTGGGTGGAGGGTGAGTGGGGGGAACAGAGATGGCCAGCTCCTCCAGGACACCGGGAGGGCCACCTCCCACGGGTGGTCAGGAGTGCCCCCGATGCGCTCCCCCACCAGGGTTGCTGCCCACTTGGCAGTCCCCCCACAGGCCACCAGGCACCTCTGAGCACCCTCGCGAGCTGTGCCAGGACAGCCCCGTCCAGGGAGGGCCTGGCGCTCCACAGGGTCCTGCTGTCTCGCCCCTGCCCCCCACGTGGGGGCCGGGCACCTGTACTCACCAGACTCAGCCCTGCAGCCTTCAGTCTGCAGAGTGTGCCCTGGCCTTGGTCACTCCTGAGTCCTGTGGCTGCCCACCCTTGCCCAGGGTCCTGGTGGCAGCTTCTTTCTGGTCCTAGGGGTCGATATGCAAGGCCATCATGGTCCGCATGGTCCGCAGCTGCGCAGGGTGGGGGCAGCCAGGTTTCCTCAGGATGCAGTTCCCCACGTGCGCCAGAACACCAGGTCACGCCCGGGGCTCTGGTGGGCAGCCTGGGCCGCACGTCCTGCTCTGCTGCGGAGCCTGTGCCCCCGCCCACCACTGTGGCTCTGTGTGACTGTGTGCCCTCCTGTCTGCATTCAGTCACCTGCCAGACGCACACAGACCTGCACACGCTCACATGGCTATGGCCCTGCTGACGGAAACCACGTGGGCTCCGTCCCCTCGCTCAGAGTTGACAACTTCATGGACCATGTGGTCTGGCCTTCCCCTACGTGGAAGTTGCATGTTTTTGCACCTGGGGTTTATCCCAAGGACACTGAGGGTGTTGTTGGTGTAAGTGAAGATTCCTGCTCTGCTCTTGTGTTGTGGTGGGGAAAGGTGGTTTTCAGTACTGGCCTCGGTCGAGCACCTGCTCTGGACGCCTCAATTCTCCCTCTGCCCTGGCTCTTCTCGGCTTTCCCCTCTTGGTCACAGTCTCAGTGACTCTTGATGTCGGTCCTTTCCCTCCTAGCTGGAGGCCTGGTTTTCCTGTCTGCCGGCCTTGGGCCAAGGTCATGCCCGGCCAGAAGCCCCAGCTTCAAGCTCTGCCTTGCTAAGGGTTTCTGGAGGCACCTTTATCCAGCCCAGGGGCCCTCTGTCCCTGGCTTGTGGAGTTCCTCCCCGTGTCACCAGCAGCAGTGGTCTCTGGGCTGCTGTGCCGCCCGCCCTGAGGCCACGGGCTGTCTCCCTGACCACCTGGAGGCTGGGTTCATGGTGGGCTCCACCTCCTAACTTGGCCTGGCCTTCTGGAATGACACCCCTGCCCCACGCAGCTGTGTCTCCCTGGCCCCTGCTGCCACCCTGCAGTGGGCTGCTCCCCAGGCCTGGCCAGCTCCTGCACCTGAGGGGAGGGCTGGTGCCTCCCCCATCCTGCCCCCAGAGACCCAGTGCCCTGGTCCTCGTGGCCCTCAGCTGAGCTGGCTATGAAGCCTCCAGCTCCTGGGCCCTGGCCCTAGCCTGAGGAGTCCCTGCCTGCCCACCCTGTACGTGCAGTGGTCTCCCAGCTCCATGCCACTCCTTGATGGGGTCTTTTCTGGACGTCCCCCCTGGGTCTGGCTGCCATGGCTTCTCACCCCTGCTGGAAAGGGCTAGGGTTTGAGAATGCACTGCCCCTCAGGACTTGTGGTGGAGACGGTACAGTGAGGAGGGTCCAGGGGCGGGGGCCATGAGGCTGGGGAGGCATCCTGAGGTCCCCTCCTGTAGAATCAGCTGAAGAGACTCACAGACCTGGGGGATGAGGAGGACGTCTGGAAGCAGGGCCTGGCCAGAGCAGGTGGAGCCCAGTGGCCGAGAGGGGCATGGTCAGCATGGGAGATTTGGCTCTGCAGGACAGCCAGCCCAGGACTTGGGAAGGCACAGTCTCCAGCTCCAGACAGAACCTGCAGGATGGGCCGTGGGTGCTGGGGTGCTGTGGGTGCCATGCCTCTGTGGGGCGGGGTGGTGTGTTCTGGGGCAGCTCCCACCAGGGGCCAGAAGAGCCTGGGAAGGAGCAAGCCCTGTGTGACCCCACGGCCTTCACCTTATCCCCACAGCCAGCCCCGTTCCTGCAGGCCCCGCTGAGGCTGCGTCCCTAAGAGCCGTGATGGTAAGTGTGTGCGGACCCTGCTGCCTGGAGACACAGAAATGGGCAGGTGACCCTGTGATGCGTCATGTGGGACATGGGATAGTGAAAAAAGAGCTTGTGATCCTGGCTCACTGCATCCAGGTGACTCACAAGGACTCGGTGACCTGGCACTGCTGAGAGGGAGCCTGCAATTCCATGAATCCTGAATTGGGAGAGACACGGGACTGTGTGGTCAGCACAGTGGCTTCCACATCTCTGGATGTCAGTAAACTCCTGCCTCCAACTCACCCAAAGATCTAAGCCCAGGTCTGTAGTTGAATGGCCGCCATCCTCACAGCCAACACAGAGGGCAGGTAGTGTGATTGCTCACCTCCACCTCTCTGTGAATTGACTTGTGTTGGCATCTCCTGTGACCAAAGTCACCCACAATGGCAGGGCACTCCCACACGAGGTGGCTCAGCTGGATCCTGAAACAGGTCTGCCTCCCTCCCTCCCTGGCTGTGGCAGGCCCCTGCACCCAGTGGGAATGTCTCACTCCCTCCCTGGCTGTGGCAGGTCCCTCCCCACCGTGGGTCTGTCTCCCTCCCTCCCTCCCTGTGACAGGTCCCTCCCCACAGTTTGTCTGTCTCACTGCCTGCCTGGATGTGTCTGGTCCCTCCCTACAGTGGGTCTGTGTCATTGCCTTCCTGGTTTGGGCAGGTCACTCTGCTCTGCATTTCTCTCTCACTGATGGCAGCGCCTTGGCCAGGTCCCTCCTGTCTTCTTGGTGGTCAGTTTGTTTCCAGGCCATCTCTGGTCAGGGCGTCATGCAGCAGAGCGTGTTGTGGCCCGCAGGCTGCCTGGTGTCTTGGTGCAGTAACTGGAGGACTTTGACTCCCAGATCCAGGGCTTGCAGAAGGGGTAGGCTCTGAAGGGCTCTGAGCTGGTGGTGAAGCTCCCTGGCCACGTGCGGAGACATTGGGCCACAAAAAGTGGCAGGTGCATGTGGTTTGGGCGGAGTAGCCAGGTTGTGTGTCCACCGCTGTGGTGTCCTTGTCACGAGTCCTGGGGCGGTCCAGGGCAGGGCCACTGCTTCTGGTGCAAATCTCAAGCTCCTGGCGGTTGTCAAGCACCTGGGCCAGTGTGAGCTTGGCGGTCAGGCGCTGCTGGGGACTGGAGCCCTGAGGATGGGGTCTTGGGCCATTGTGATAGGCCTGAGGTGGGGCAGGAGTCTGCTCAGACCCTGCAGGGCAGCAGCTATGGGACCCTAGGCAGAGCAATGGAGAGCTCCCAGGAGAGGTGGAGGAAGAGGAGGCGGGG
The DNA here is from genome assembly GCF_001458135.2 of Marmota marmota marmota. Taxonomy (NCBI): domain Eukaryota; kingdom Metazoa; phylum Chordata; class Mammalia; order Rodentia; family Sciuridae; genus Marmota; species Marmota marmota. The sequence continues at coordinate 805,372 of NW_026000052.1, forward strand.
TCCTGGGCAGGTGGCCACCCCTCGGCAGGAGAGGGCAGGTCCAGAGCCAGGCTGGGTAGGCCTGGAAGGATGTCTCGTGGTGGGCTCGGCCCTGGTGGCCTGCAGCCTGGGCTGTGCTACTCCTGATCCTCACTGTCCCTGTGGAGGTTTGTGATCCCTCTGCCTTCTCAGTCTCAGGTGCCCATCTGGGTCACCATCTGGGTCAGGGCTGGGGTTAAGGTAGGGTTAGGTTGTGTCATTGGTCATTTAGGTTATGATTACATATCGGGTTCGTTCTGGCTCTGGTTAAGTAATGTTAGTGTTTGGGTTAGTTTAGGCTAGGGAACCGTTAGGTCTGGGTCAGGGTTAGTATTAGGTCACTTTAGGGTTAGCTCTTAGCATGGGATTAGGGTTAGGAGAAGTTGGAGTTACGTTTAGGTTAGGTTGGGTGTGTTTTATCTTTGGGTCAGGTAAGGGTTAATGTTAGGTTAGGCTTAGGTTTCGGTTAGTTTAGGGTTTGGGTTAGGTTTGATAGGGTTATTGTTATGTCTAGGTCAGGGTTTGGATTAGGTTACATTAAGGTTAGGTGTTTGTCAGCATTAGGGTTAGGGTTTGGTCGATTTTTAGTTAGGTTTATATTGGTTTAGCACAGATATTTTTACTTTTTAGGTAGAATTAGGTTAAGTTTGGGTTTGGGTTAGTGTAGGTTGGAATTACAGTTTGGTCCATGTCAGGGTTAGGTTTATGCTACATTAGCATTAATTTTGGAGTTAGGGTTAGAGTCAAGTTAAATTAGAGTTAGATTTAGGTCAGGTGTGTCATGGTGAGGTTATGATTAGGTTGGTGTTAGGTAGGTTTGTGGTTAGGTGAGGTTTGGCTTATGATTAGTTTTAAGTTAGGGTTAGAGTTAGTTCTGCTAAATTAGGTTTAGGGAGGGTTAGGTTAATGTTAGAGTTAGGGTTGGATAAGTGAGGTTAGGGTTAGGTAAAGGTTATGTTCAGCATTAGGGTTAGGTGTAGGTTGGGGTTTGGTCACTATTAGGCTAAGTCATGTTCAGGTTTTGTTAGGGTTGGTAGGTAGTAGAGCAGGGATAGGCTGGGTTCAGGGAGGGGACAGGTTTGTTTGGTTGGGTACTCTGGCGTAGTTCATACTGCTTCTCCTCTTGAACACCCCTTGAGGGTGGAATTGAGTCATTGACATGGGGAGAGACCTGGTCAGGGACCCGCATCCTGGCTTGCCACAGAGATGGGTTCGGTGGACTCTTGTGCGTGAGCGTTGGTGTTCACATGGTGGAAGGATGTCTCGTGGTGCGCTCGGTCCGTGACCTGCAGCCTGGGCTGTGCTAGTTCTGATCCTCACTGTCCCTGTGGAGGTTTGTGATCCCTCTGCCTTCTCAGTCTCGGGTGCACATCTGGGTACTTCAGCCTTCCTGGGCCCACCCAACCTAGCTTGGTACTGCCCAGCCCTGCCTGGGCCCTGCCTGGGCTCAGTAGGACTATTGATTTTTCTTTTGGATGGTGAGCCAGGAATGTGTCATTGAGCAGGTGGGTCTGGTGACCCCCAGGTGGCTGGGAGCAGTGAGGATAGAGGGATTGTGTGGGCTTCAGAGTCCAGAGCCCACAGGTCTTCAGGGGTATGCTCTGACCACCAGGAAAGAGGCAGCAGCTGAGATCTTCCCAAATGAGGGTCCAGCCTCTAGTGCGTGATTCCCAGGCTGGGGTCGGTGTGAGGCTTGTGGGGTGTCCTGAGGAGGTAGGTCTTGGGGTCAGTGCCAGGAAAGGGCTGCGTGGATAAGCAGGGACACAGGGGTCCACTCAGAGGGCCCCAGCTCTGTGCTGGGGAGAAGCACAGGCCATAAGGACTGATCCTGCTGGTGCTGGCTCTATGGCAGTGAGCACATCCGCATCCCCGTGGCCGTGTCCGCAGCCCCTGCCCACCTCTGCCTCCATGGAGTCCCCGCTCTCGACTGGCACCTAACCGCAGCCACCTGAGTCCCCGGTACCTGGCTCGGCTCCAGGGGCCCCTTGCTGGGAGCGCCACAGCTCTGTGGTTCCCAGGGTCTGTGCGACTCCTCCACTCACCAGCAGGTGGACCTTCAGGTCAGTTCTGCCATCTGCCAATCTCAAATGAGTTCCTCTATGGTCCGCGCCCAGGTAGTTAGCAAGTTCCTGGGGACCTGCCTGGAGCCGCACCGCTGGACCCAGGCAGACAGCTCCCTGGCATCTGAAGGTCCTTCTGCTCCTTCTCTGACCCTCCTGCTGTGGGCTGAGCCTGCCCTGTGCTGCCCCTGGTCCCAGATGCCTCCTCTCTGCTCACTTCTCCCTTCACGGTCCACACCTGCTGTCTCCATCCTCAGTGCTCCGTCAGCCCACTGTGGTAGTCACCTGGGTGGCCCCTTTCCTAGAGCAGAGTCCATCAGCCTCACTCCAGCCATCCCCCTGCCCCGTGTTCTGAGTGACTTGGCCAAGAGCACCCAGCAGCCAGGGTTGAGGGCCTTGACCTTCTAGGGAAAGACCCCCTGCCCTTCTGAGCCTGGGTGACAATGTCTGCCTGTAGCATCTACGGCTGCCCTGTGGGGGTGTCCACTTCCTGGGGCTCAGAGGGGTGCTGGTCCCCTCTAGCTGTTCCTAGCCTTCTGGGGGAGCAGGCAGTGCCGAGGCCCAGCCGGTAGCAGCCAGAGACTGTCTCCAGGTCCTGGCCCAGGGGTTCCTGCCAGCTGGAGGTCACAGCATAACACAGCTCCCCTCCGTGGGGGGCTCCTCGGGGGTCCCTCCCCCATCCCCCTGGGCCCATGTCCAGCTGCACTCCTCTGTGTGGACATCTTGGAGACCGCAGTTCACCTCTGCGCGAAGACCACCCAGGAGGACAAGGTGCGTCCTTCCTGGACTCTGTCTCTCAGATGAGACGGGAAGGGAGGAAGTCTTTTCCACCCTGGGGACTGAATCCAGGGGTGCTCTACTGAGCCACACCCCAGCCCTTTATGTCTTTATTTCAAGACAGGGTCTCGCTAAGTTGCCCGGGCTGGCTTTGAACCTGTGGTACTCCGGCCTCAGTCTCCTGAGACTCTGGGATCACAGGTGTGTGTCACCACACCAGCATGGGAGGAAGGATCTTATCAGACGTGTTCCCAGATTCTGCAACATGGAGGCCTGTCTTTTGGACATTCAGGGTGGGGTCCTGGGCCACAGAGGGGATCACACACAAGTAAGCAGGGGGCGTCCAGACAGGCCAGAGGAGCACCTTCCACACTTTTCCGTCCTGGGAACTGTGTTTCTTGCCATGTTCCTAAAGGCCTGGAGAAGGCCCGCAGTGCGGCCAGTGCCTGCAGACACAGGGTGGGGCCTGGGTGGGCAGAAGGCAGGCTCCTTCCTGGCGCTAAGCCGCAGGCATGTCCCCACTGGTGCACCTCTCAGTCCCACCTGGGCGGCCACCTGCAGGACGTCGCCACGGCTCAGGACGGAGGTTCAGTGGCAGGTGTCCACACTGGCAAAGCTGTTGCAGCAGAGGCTGCCCGGGACGGCCCTGTTGACAGTGACACTGGCTGGTTTTTATCTGCAGGTGGCAGCCGTGGGAGCCGGAGACCAACGTGGGTTCTCTGATTTTCTCTTCCAGCTCCTGTGTCCTGCATCTTCAGCTCAGAGACTGGAAAGTAAGCGAGACACATTTTCCGGTTTGGTTTCTTTCATCTGCTGCTTGTTGGACAGAGATGGCTGGGCTGCCATGTGCCCAGGTCCTGTCCAGCAGAGATGGTGGGCCTGCCACCGGGCTGAGCTGCTCTGCGGGTGAAGGCACTTTGTCTGGCCTATAGAACGAGCCCCCGTCTTATGACCACTGCCCTGGGGACCTTGGGGCACAGCAGAGCAGGGGCGACTCTCAGCAGCACTCAGTTTCAGGAGGCGCGTCCAGTGGCGGCACAGTGACAGTTACCTTCTGAACAGACTAGATTCCAACCCTCTGTGTGGTTGGGGAAGGCTTCCCGGGGGCTTTGAGAGGGGGACAGAATGACAATGAGCGTTTGTGTCTCTGCAGTTCCAGGAGGAAGCTGGCAGGGGCTCACCGCCATGGACAACCCAGTGGCTCGACTCCTGGTCAGCCGGAGGACAGGTGGGAGGGGCAGGGGAGGGGCTTTCCTGGAGCCAAGGGGTCCTTTAAACTGCAGCACTGTCTGCAGGCGCAGCCCTGCCCAGGACCAGCCCAGGTCATCTCGAGGCACCCTGCCCAGCTCAGGGACTCCACGCCACCTGACCAGGCCTCTGTGGCTCCTAGGCTTGCCCAGGTGGGTGGGGGAGGACACCTGGCCAAGTCTCTGCCGGTGCATGTGACTCTCACCCTCCAGCTTACCCTGAATATCCACCTTCAGGCATGGGCTGCCCAAGTCAAACACGTGCCCTGGTGTAAGGATGGCCTTAACTTAACAAGGGCCTTGGCCTAAGTAACTCCATTTTAAAATAAAACTGCAGTCCTCACTGGGCACAGCCCACGGAGCCCTCCAATATTGTCATCAGGCATAGCCTGATAAAACAAGCCACTTTCCACAACCCTGATAAAACTCAGAGTGAAGTCACTGTCATTTGCCTTCACCCTGATAAAGGCAGAGGTGAGAGACGAGGACGGAAACCACCTGACCAGACGTCCCGACCCCAGAATGAAAGATGTCCCTGAGAAACCGGTAATGGCTAATAGGGATTGGAGGGGCAAGTAGAAACCCCAAAATTCAGCATAAATGATGGGGCAAATGAACAGACACTCAGCCAGCCCACACTGATGCCCACATGCGGAGAGCCTGGTGAGGACCTGGACTGACACCCCAGCTCTCCCCATCACCTGCCTGATGCTCTCCAACTCCACAGCCACATCTTGGCCCCCGCAAGAGCGGTGCCAGCTCCACACCAGGAGAGGCCTCTATGGGTTCCTGACCTGATCACTGTGGTCTCAGTGAGTGGGCATCTGCTGGACTTAAGGCTTAAGACTCGAGACTCGAGATGGCACTTGAGTTTAGCGAGCAGAGGGAATGTCTGTCGTGGCCTGTCGTGATCAGGCGTTTGCAGTGCTTAGAATTAACTTAGAATGTTTTTGCCTTGAATTGATTACGTCTGTTGCAGTGCCCAGCATTAAGGATTCCTATTTTCTTGATTAAGAACCTACAGAGTGGAATTGTATTGAGTGACCTGAGTGAATAAAGCATTGAAAGGACAGAAGCACACGGACTTTCTTTATTTCTCCCCTCAACGGCATGCGTCGCACCTTGGGTTGGTCCACCAGGTTCTGGGTTCTGTGCGGGCCTGTCGTGTCCCGGGCTTGGGCTTGGCCTGCACATGCCAGCAACTCCCCCAGCTGGACACGCTCTCAGGATGGGCCATGAGGAGGCTGTGGGAGTAGCCAACGAGGGGCCCACTGCCCCTGAGGGACACCTTCCCAGGCCACTGCCCCTGTGGGACCCTTTCCTTGACCCCTTCCTACAGCAAGAGCTCAGGACATGGTCTGGCACCTGGGGGACCCCAGGAAAAGGGGATGCCGAGTTGAGGGGTACCCAGGGTGTGAAGTGCATGTCCCTCTGCCCCTCCTCAGAGTCTGAGTGCTGAGGCTGTGGGGAGGCCTGGGTCAGAAGCTGCCTCTGCAGATGCTGAAGGCCGGGTGAGAACTTGGGACTTTTGGAATCTCTGTGGGTGCTGAGTCTCCTGGGTAAGCCCAGAAGTTTCTGAGAGGAAGACTGGTTCCTGAAGTCATGGACTGGGCTGTCCTGAGCCCTGCCTGCAGCACCTGGCTGGAGCAGTCTGTGGGAGCCCTGGGAGCAGTGGGGCCTGTGGCGTGGGAAGAGGCTGCTTCGCCCAGGTGGCTGAGTGGCTGTGAGCCCAGGTGGCTACAGGAGGCCTGGGGCTTCCAGGTGCCTTGAGCTGTGCAGGTCCCCATGTGCAGCCAGAGGCACCATGAGGTCAGGGTCCAGCTCCGGGCACGCCTGCCCTGTGTAGGGAGACCTGCCCTCCACCATCTCAGGGTCCGAGGCTGAGTCCACTTCAGGGACAGAGCTGCCTGTGGCACTGCCCTGCCACTGGGGCTGAGGCCTCAAGGGTCACCTTGCCCTCCCCGACCTGGCCGACCGCCTGGCCTCTTGTGGCTGGGGAGAGTGCTGAGGAACTGGGGCAGCTGAACTAGGGACACTGCGGGCTACAGGGTCCGCTGCCCCTGTGGCACGAGGCCATCCTGGAGTTGCAAGGGCGGCCGGCCTGCGGGCGCAGGAGGCAGAAGGCGGCTAGCCTCTCGGCCTTCTGTTGCAGTCCAGCCTTTCAAAGAGTGTCTGGGCTGCTGAATGTGCCTCCCTCACTTGGAGGCAGGCGTCCGGACACAAAGGGAGCTCTGTCCCGCACAGGCCCCTTCTGCGAAGAAAAGCCATTGTCCCGTGGGCCGCCCGGCAGGCGGTGCATGGTCCACTGCCCACCGCCGCGGCCGAGGGGCCGCATTCAGCCTGTCCGCTCGGATTAGCAGGGCCTGCAACTCAGGGCTGCGATATTTCATGTCGAAGGCGGGGTGGCTCTGGGCAGGGTGAATGCCTGCTCTTGTCTGCTGAGTTATTTTATTGACATTTTTTAAACAGCTTATCAAGGTAAAAAGATAGCTTTGCTTAAAAAAAAAGAAAAAGAAAAGAAAAGAAAAAACAGCTTCCCTTGGCCCTAGGCCCAGTGCAGAAGTGGAGGCTGGGAGCGTGCTGAGGTCCTCGGCCAGCCTAGGCACCTGCCCAGCCCTCCTGGCCCTTGGGGTGGGGTCCCAGGGGCTGCAGGAGGCTATTCCTCAGAGCCACCACCCACGCCTCTTTGGGTTTTCTTGCTTGCTTTCCCCAAAACCACAGCTTGGGCCTGTCTGACAGCGGTTTCTGGCCCCAGCCTGCCCCGCTGTGGGATAGCCTGGCGTCCCTTTTAGTAGATGTGGCCCATGCTTTGGGGCAGCAGGGGTCAGGAAAGCCCCTTTTGCCCCAGGCCTGAGCTCTCTCCTCTTTGGTGTCTGGAGCCCCTCCCTGCCTTCCACTGGGTCTGCTCCCGGGGCCAGGTACGGGGGCCACTCGCCTGCCTTCCTGCACCCTCTGGCCTGCTGGTCTCCCTCATGTCCAAGCAGCCTGGCCTGCTGTGAACTCAGAAGGTCTGGCAGAAGTGACCAGAGACCCATTCTGAGCCAGTCCTGACAATGGTGAGAGGCCACTCAGAGCCCCCCAAACCTGGAGCCGGCACAGCCAGTGGGCATCCCTGGGAGGAGGTGCTGCTGCTGCCCATGTCACACAGGACACTCAGGCTGCCCAATGAGGCAAGGGCACCTGGGCACGGCTGGGTTGGCTGGGCGGGCTCCTTCCTCACCTGGCTGCTGGGCTCTAGAAACCCTGGGGCTGCAGCCACAAGATGTGAGCAGAATGGGTTGGTCCCCAGGCAGGCCAGCCACAGTCCATTAAGGCCACCTGGCCACCAGAGGGCACCCTAGTGCATGAGAGCTCCTGCCCAGCCCCACCAGAAAGGCGGGAAACCTGGCCGACTGTGCTCTGGGGGTCCCCGGAGAAGGGGGGGAGCTGGACAATGTCCTGGGTGGCCAGCCTCTCAGCCCACTGACAGGCATGGCCTGAGGCACCCTGGCCATCCCCCAAGTCAGGGGACAGTACTTGTAACAGGTGGAGCAGTGGGGGGCCCCCAGGCCTCTGGCCCTCCCCTGTGCCCCGTCCTGAGGGTGTAGGGCCCCTGCCTGGCTCCGCCTGACCCTGACAGCCTAGTCAAGGAGCTGCCCTCTGACCATGGCCTGTGAGGGGCTGCTGATCCAGGAGAGAAGCCCCCACCCACGGCGAAGCGGCAGGTGTGGCTACTGGCCCTGTGCCCTCCCCCACCGACCCCTCCCCACACCCCGCCCTCCCCGCCCCTGCCCAGGCCCTGGCCCCANGAGGACCCCTGGCCTGCCAGAGAGCTGACCACAGCACCCCAGGAGGGAAGAGCAGAGCTGGACACGCATGTCCCCCTGGGCAGGGGAGACTTGGCCTCGGCTGTGAGCACACTGTGCAGGGCCTGGCCAGCCCAAGGCTCCTGGACCCAGGCCAGCCTGGAGGCGCTGGGTCAGAGCAGAGTGGAGCCCCCCGCCTGGAGCCCCCACCCCCTGCGCCCAGGCTGGAGGCTGAAGCAGCTTTTCCCAGGCCGCTATTTTGGTCCCTTCTGAGAGCCGCGGGGGGCGGGCCGAGCGGCCGCCGTTCGCTGGCTATTTTCGCTCATAATGGGAGCCCGATCTGTGGGGATTATTAATAGCAGCTCGGGCCTGCAGTACGTGCCGCCGGGCAGGGCCCCGGGTCGGCCTGGGGAGTTCTGAACGCCCAGCAACCACAGCAGGAAGCCCACCAGGTTTGGGGGGCTGCCTCTCATGTACCCCTCTCCATGTGACGTGGCCTTGGGCTGCAGGTAGACTCTCGGCCTCCCTCCAGCCGCTCCTCCTGCTGGGCTGGCCTCTGGCACAGGAAAGTGCCCAGCGGGCCTGGGTTCCCTGTCGTGGCCCTGTCCCTGGGCCCCTCCCAGCCCCTGGTAATCTCCCCTGGGTGTTGCCAGGCAACCTTGGGGGTGGGATGCTGCCCCACAACTGGACACTGAAGGTAAAGGTCTTTCTCATGCAGCCTGTTAGGTCCACATTTGGATAAAGCCCAGGTCCCCCCGCACCTCTGATGGGGCTGGGGGAGGGGGCCTGGAGGAGGCCTGGAGACCTGTGGGCGCTCAGCCTGACCTAGAGTGGACCCATCAGCCTCTGGCCCACGGCGCCACCCTCAGGTGCAGCAGGGCATGCAGGGCCCCTGAGGCCTGTTCCAGAAGCCCCAGAACTTCAGGTGGGCTGCGCACCCTGCCCTGGAACAGGGTGCCAGGTGCTTCACTGGACCCTACCCATGTGCTCCTGGGGCCTCCCCTGCTGCCTCCCACACACCCCGTCCCTGAGCCATCGGAGCAGGAGACACAGTCCCTCCCCCACAGTCTCACCGGGAACCATGAGGAGACATGAAGACCTTGAGGCCATCATGACCAGTGTCCACAGGGATTGCAGATCCATCCTGGCCTGCACCAGGGTGGAGACTGAGGGCTGCAGTAGCCAGAAACTCTGGGGTCAGGGGCTGGGGCTCTTCGTCCTGGTCCTGCCCTGCAGACGGCCCCAGCTGGATTGGGCTCTGCGTAGCCTGTGTGTGGCCATCTTGGGGAGTGTCAGGATGGCCTGAGGCCTGAGCCTAAGCACCTCCATTTTACAACTCCAGTTTGGAACCTGCGTCTCACCAGGTGCCCACGGAGCCCTCCAGGATGGCCCTCAGGCACAGACAAGTCACTTCTCCCACCCCGACAGGCCCAGAGTGAGTCTCTGTCATGTTGAGGGGGAGAAGCAAGAAAATCAGGGTGGGGACCACCAGACCAGATGCTTTAACCTCAGGATGAATGACATCACTGAGAGACCCGGTGGCAACTGATAGGGATTGAAAGGGGGGGTCAGAAGCCCCCAAATTTTGTATAAACGATGAAGCAAATGAACAGACACCCAGCCGCCGACACTGAGGCCCACAAGCCTGAGAGCCTGACGAGGACCTGGACTGACGTCCCAACGCTCGTCATCTGCCTGATCCTCTGCGTGGTCCTCTCCGCTCCAACTCTACAGCAGCCTCTGGACCCTGGTGAGAGCAGCAACTTCTCCCTACAGCCCCCTCCTCAGCCAGCCGCCTGCTCCGTCCCAGGAGAAGCCTGCCTTGGTTCCTGACCTGATCACCTCCGTCTGAGTGAGTGGGCATCTGGGGACTTAGAGCCTAAGGCTGGAGACTTTAGACCTGGCACTTGAGTTTGGCATACAGAGGGAATGTCTGTCATTAGGCTGTCATGATTAAGTGTGTTTGCAGGCTTAGAATTAATTAATCTAGGATGGTTTGCTGTGAATTAATTAATCTAGGATTGTTTGCTGTGGATTGATGATGTCCATTGCAGTGCCCAGCGTTAAGGATTGCCGTTTTCTTGATTAAGAACCTACGAGTGAAATTGTATTGAGCGAGTTGAGTGAATAAAGCATTGACTAGGGCAGAAGCGAGTGGACATTCTTTATTTCTCCCCCTGGACTGCATAGGTCACACCTTTTGCCCATCGCGACAGGGAGGGGGCAAAAATGGGTCTCCTGTAGGACCCCGGGGGGGGGCTCTGTTGACGTGGCTCTTGCTGGGGAGCGTCCCAGCCTCCCAGGGCTGCGTGTGCATGCTGTGGTGTGAGCACATGTGTTGGTGCTCCTCACAGTGCGAGGGACATGTCTTGGCCACCAAGCCACTGAGGGGTTGTTGGTGAGCAGGGTGGCTGGCAGCTCCACTCTTGGGGCCTTTGTTGTGGGGATGAGCTTGACCACAGGGCCTGCTGGGGACAAGGCTGGGAGTGCTGGCTGGGGAGAGGTTGGTGAAGGGTGGCCGGCTGTGGGCTGTCCTGGACCTTCTTTCTCAGGCTCCATGTGCAGGGTGACTCAGTCCTGGCTGTGGTCCTAGCACCCACTGCTGCGCCAGGACAAGTCGAAGGGTGTGGTACGGAGTGGCCAGGTTCCCAGGCCTCCAGAGGAGGCTACTGGCCTTCATGCACTCTGCCTGCCCTTGAGACCAGTGAGCCCCACGGAGTGCCCAGGATCCAGGCAGGACCTTGGCAGGGCCGGTGGCAGCTGCCCCGGGGGCTCTTGGTGTCTGGCTAGGGCTGCCACCACTGCAGGCAGGAGGACCTTGCCGGGGGTGGTGTGCAGCTCTCCCCACGGCGGCTGCTTCCGGACAGCCCCAGAGCCTGCGCTTACCTCTTCCTCTTCCTTCCTTCCCTCCTTCAGTCACCTGATAAGCTCCCCAGAGCACCTCCTGTGTGGGATCTGGCCAGATGTTCCAGAGAAGGAGCAAAGAGCCAATAGGGAAGCCGCGGGAGAGGTGGCATGGGTTTAGTTGTGCATGGAGGCTCGGCTGATGGCCTAGCATCCCCCAGTGCTCTGACAAGGCCTGGGTCAGTGCTGCCCACCCGCTGTGACTGACAGCCAGCCCAGTGCTGGGGGTGGGGGGCACCAAGCACAGAAACACCCCTGCTCGGAGCAGTTACCTGGGCTGAGAACTCACGGCCCAAAGGTGCTCGAGGGAAGCAGGGACTTCACGGTGTGCCCGGCCAGCCAAGGGAAGGGGGTGATGGGGTTTCAAGTCGCCCAAGGAAGTGACTGACTCCCGCACAGATCATCAGAAAGGCTAAGGAAGACAAAATCCAGACTGCCAGTGTCGGGAGGGGCCCGCCAGGGGTGCCAGGAAGGCACTGGTCCTTTGCGGGTGAGACACCATTTACTAGAACTGACGCTTGGAAAAGGAAAATCTGAACAGTCCTGTGTCGACTACACGTTGAATCCAGAGACGGAAACTGCTGGGGCTGGGGACACAGCTCAGCTGGTGGAGGGCTGGCCTCGCATGCACAAGGCCCTGGGCTCCGTCCCAGCACCACACACACACACACACACAAAAAAAAAAAAAAAAAAAAAAAAAA